>NC_056761.1:34171444-34771444 GCF_018687715.1 Carya illinoinensis
GCCAAATGAATATTGGGATCATCCAGTGGCGATCCGCTGAATTGAGCCTACTGCACCATGCTAATCAAAGCTGGTTTGAGCTCAAAGTTGTTGGCATTGATTGGCTGGCGCATTATGCTCGAGTAATTTCCATTCACAACTGGCCGTACATAGTCCTTCAAGGTGCGTGGTAGTACCTCACGATCCTCTTCAGCCATGGCTAGTATCTTATTTCTTCTTAGTGATCTAAGAGTTCTTTCAATCTTCAGATCAATAGGAATAATATCACGAGATCTAGCACGGCGCATCCAATGTCAAAAACACACCTGTAGAACAAATTAAAACCAAGATTACTTTGTATCGATATTGACAAAAAGAATAAGAATAAACCAATCCCCGGCAACGGCGCCAAAAACTTGACCGGTGCAAAACTGCAAGTGCACAGTATCGTAGTTTTATAGTAAAGTAATAAGAAGAGTATCGTCCTCAGGGATTAGTACCTTACGTTTGCCAAATACCAAAATTATACTAAACTTGATTTTATCTAGAGGAATCACTAAGATTTTTGTAGTTGCAATTTAAACTAGATCAACTCAAAGAAAAATATGCAAAGGAAATAACACTGACGTTCGAAGATCAAATTAATGGGAAGAAAACTTCTAGGAAATCGATTTCACCTACTTCTTCACTATGCTTTTCTCATCCAGCTAATTTAATTTAAATCTCTTTTGTCTATTAGCAAATCTCTAATTCATCCAAAAGCCTCTTTCGATAGTCAATTGGAATTGACTCTTGGTTATCAATTCACACAAGAATATGCTGAAATATCCAAGATCTACCCTATGATTCCCTCTTTCGATAGCAAATCACAAGATTACTTATCATCTAATCAATGGCCAGTTAATTAGAAGCAATAAATTCAGAATAAATCAAATAAACAAAGAGAGAATTGCATTAAATTAGCATAGACAATCAATCAAGCATAGTTCGGAAATAGGTTACATCGTTTTCCTAAAATGAAGAAAATTTAGCTCATGCTAGAAATGGAATTCAACATAAACGAATTCACCATAATTGTTCTGAGAAGATGGGAAGAAAATAAACACTGAAAAATCCTCCTTGCAGCCGCAACTTGTCGTCAAAAGCTCAAGGGAACGATTCAATGCTTTTCTCCCGTCCGTGCTCGTGTATGATTCCAACGTATGTGCAATAATTGGAATTCCCTCTCCAAAAACAGATGAGTTGAATCCCTCTAGCTATGTTTTTCTCTCCCAAGAAGTGTTCTCCAGTCAAAACTCTGGCCATAGAGTGAAAAATCTCTTTTTTATATGGTCTCACGGCGGAAAACCCTAATTCTGTCAAAATACGATGTTCGCTCGAGCAGGGTGTCGAGCGCACATCGAGCGTTCGACTCTGCCTGATTTCGCTCGAGCGTCATATCGAGCGCACATCGAGCGTTCGACTCTGCCTGATTTTGCTCGAGCGGCCAATGTCTCTGCTCGAGCGAACCTTGTTTTCCAGCAACCCGCTTGAGCTCCCTATCAAGCAGAAGTCGAGCGTTTGAATCTGCCTGAATTCGCTCGAGCGGCAAAAAGCCTCCGCTCGAGCGAACTTGTGAATTCTACAATATGAAATTTTGCAAGTCATCAGTTCTCTTCATATTAGCAAAGAACTTCATCCTCTGCTAAGCTTTTTGTAGATTATCCTTCAATAAGGACAACAACTCCTCTCTAGACTTTAACTGGTGATCCACAGCTGCATTAGTGGTTATTCCAGGAACATATGAAAGCAATTGGGAGGCATAAGCCCATAAAGGACAGGGAGACATCCCAATAGATGTATGAGAAGTGGTGTTATAACACCATTCAACCATGGTCAACCAAGTACTCCATTCTTTTGTCTTATCACTCGTGTAACATCTCAAGTATCCTTTCATAGACTTGTTCAAAATTTCAGTTTGCCCATCTGATTGTAGGTGATAAGCAGAACTGAAATGAAGAGGAATGTTTGAGGTTGTGGTAGATCCACACCACTTGCGGGCATGTTTAGGATGACGTGGCACTAGGTTTCTTTTCTCTCAAACTTGGGGACCTGTTTCGTGCGAAGTGGTGAGGGCGCCGGCCCTATGCCTCCAACAGCAGTTGATGGGCAGGTGGGGGATGGTTGCTTAAGCAAGTCTGGCCTGGATGAGAAGGCCTCGGATGGGAAGGTGGGCTAGGAGCCAGTACGACACCGGTTTGTGGAAGTTCTAGGCAATAATCCTCAGATGTTGCCGAGCGTTAATATCCCACATAAAGAGCCGAAATTCTTAGATGGAGAGATGTACTTCGCTTTCTCAAAAGCAGAGGTTCAGAGCTCGGTGGAACCGTTTCGATTTTCTGTGGTCTTGAAGTTTCTGAGGCGAACGCCGTCGTTGGATCAAATCAGATGCAGTATTCAAAATCGTTGGGGTTTGAAAGTCGTTCCAGTGATTAGGCAGTTAAGGAACCCACGTAATGTCCTTATTCGGCTGGTTATGGAGGAAGATTTTATTTTAGTTATGGCTAGGGGAAACTCTGAATTGCTGGGGGTTCCTTATAGGATATTCCATTGGTCTCCTGATTTTATTGAGGAAGAAGATTCACCATGGGTTCCGGTTTGGCTATCTTTACCTAGTCTTCCACCAAACTTTTTTCAGGAGTCTATCTTACGGAGCATTGGTGATGGAATTGGTAAGTTTTTGAAGAGGGATAATGCAACGGCTTGTGTAACACGCCCAGAAGCAGCTCGTATTTGTGTGGAGGTTAATGTGGCTGGTTCGTTATGGAAATCGTTCTGGTTGGGTGCCCCACATGGAGAGACTAGTCATTTTCAAGAAATATTCTACAAATCGGTCCGTAGTTATTGCTGTTCCTATCGAAAACAGGGGCACACGGAGGAGAGATATAACCGGAACAGATTGAGCACGAGGAAGAAGGAGGATCATGGAGGAGGAGGCCAAAATAATTCTGGAAAGGCTGTTTGGAGGGAAGTTGCTGCTAACAGAAGAAAATCTGTTCAGCATGCAAGGCAGGTTGAGAAAGGTGAGTGTTCGAAGGCTAGGAGGCAGGTGATTCTGGATAAAATTTTTGAATGGCAAAAGGAGAAGGCTGAAGTTACAGTTCCTATATTTTTTATTTCTCCGTTGGGTATTGGGTTCGATTCGGTTGAAGAGCAGTTTGAGTTACATCCGACGAAACCAGTACAGATTTCGGAAAAACAAGGGAGTTTTTGTGAAATGCCTCAATCAGGTACGGCTTTTTGTGGGTCGCAGGAATTGCTTGAGGACTTGGCTCCTGGTACGATGAAGGTGCAGTAGCTGGTGTCTGAGATCGCTGTAGAACCTCAGGTTGAGAGGAGCTTAAACAGAAGCAATCGGGAAAATGAGTTGGAGCAGGAGGGGGTGCTGGAAATTGTTTTGCCGATTCACTCACCGAATAGGAGTCCTGCTAAATGGAGTGATATGGAGGATGACAATGATTCTGATTCAGGTTCGGAGGCTCTGCACAGTTCTACCATTTCAGGTCCGAGAAGTATATTGAGAATGATAGATGAATCTTTAGAATTTGAACTTGGGAGTATGGCTAGAGATGGGGAAGCTTTCACTTCGGGAAGGCTGGAACCAGGGAATCTGGCCGAGCAGGGTCAGAAAGTGATCAAGATGAAGAATTAAATGAGCTGGCTGCCAAGGTGTTCGATTCAGATCCAGACATGCATGTACCTCTAAAAAAGGTAAAGGGGTTAAGAAAAGAAAAATCTGTTGTTGCATTGGAACGGCGAACAAGTTCCAAAAACTTTCTTTGAGTTTTTGATGTCTATATTGATTTTGAATATTAGGAGTATTATTTCGTCGAAGTTTCAGCTTCGGCATATTTTAAATAAAAGTTGGCCTTTGGTGGTGGCTATTTTAGAGCCTTTTTTGAATAAAAATAAATGCAATCGTTGGGCGAGATGGATGGGTTTCCCCTCTTGTGTGAATAATGCTGAAGTGGAGGGAAAGATTTGGTTGTTTTGGGCGGCTAAGGTGGATTTTCAGTTGTCGGCTTGTTCTGATCAAGCTATTTCGGGTTGGTTTGTGTTTGGGTCAAGGCGAATATTCTCTTCGTTCGTGTATGCTAGTTGTTTTCGGGAAAAAAGATTGGAGTCAGGGAATTATCTCAGGTTACAAGATCCGCAAGGGCAACCTTGGTTCATTGGGGGTGATTTTAATATTATTCGCGTTGATAGCGAAAAAATTGGGGGCCTTTTTAAGGCACCTTGGGCTAAAGCCCCCTTTAATGATTGGATTAATGGTTGTGCTTTAATAGAGCCTCCTTCTTGTGGCAATACACTCTCTTGGTGTAATGGGCGGAATGGGGGAAGGCATATTTGGGCTCGTTTGGATCGTATTTTGGTTAACATGCAGTTTATTAATTTATTTGAGGGGTTGAATTTCAGTTATCTTCCTCGGTCATCTTCAGATCATGCTCCTATGTTGTTTACTTTGTTTAAGAAGAACATTTCTATTGTGAAGCCATTTAGATTCTTACGTATGTGGGGGTCTCATGATGGGTTTTTGTCTTTGGTGGAGCAGAGTTGGGGTGAATATGTGGAGGGTTGTGCTATGGTGAGGGTTAGTAGGAAATTAAAAAGATTGAAGCATGTCTTGATAAAATGGAATAGGGAAGTCTTTGGTCGAGTTGAGGTGGAGATTAATAGACTTGAAAAATCAGATTCGATGTCTTGAGGAAGATCTTGTTAGAAATTTTTCTTTACAGGTGGAAGAAGAGATGCTACAAGCTAAAAAGGCTCATTTACAATGGGTGAATCGGGAGGAGATGTTAGCTTGTCAAAAATCTCGCATTAAGTGGTTGGCTGGGGGGACTCCAATTCTGAGTTTTTTCATGCTGCGATGAGGGTAAAGAAAAAAAATAAAACAGTTGATAAAATGATGTTGGAGGATGGAAGGGCACTAGAGTCGGCTGAAGTAGTGCATTTGGAGGCAGTTCAGTTTTATCAGGGGCTCTTCACAGGTTCTAATGTCAGTTTGCAGGAATCTGAGTTGGCGTTGTTATCTTCAGTGGTGACAGATGCGGAGAATGAGGCATTGTGTAGGTTGCCGTCGGAAGAGGAGGTTTATAGGGCTCTTCGGTCTATTCCTATGGATAGTAGTCCAGGACCGGATGGTTTTTCAGCTGCTTTTTTTTATTTGGCTTGGGATATTGTGAAAGTTGACCTTGTGGATATGGCAAAGGAAGTCTTTGAAGGTAACCCTTTTTCTAAGTTTTTTGGTGCAACAAATTTGGTGTTGATCCCGAAGGTGGAAGAACCTATGGGCTTTGGTCAGTTTCGGCCTATAAGTTTGTGTTCGGTGGTTTACAAAATTATGACAAAAATTATGGCTTCACGTCTGGCGCCTATTCTTGATAAAATTATTTCCAAGGAACAGGTTGTGTTCATCCCAGGTCAGAGTATTTTTGATAATATGGCCTTGGCTCAAGAATTAGTTCAAGGATTGAGTAGGAATGTGAGAGGAGGTAATGTGATGTTAAAGCTGGATATGGCAAAGGCGTATGATCGTGTGAATTGGAAATTCCTTCTTGAGGTTTTACGTAGACTGGGTTTCTTAGAAAAGTGGAGGAATATAGTCTTCAACACTATTTCTTCTCCTTTTTATTCCATCATGTTGAATGGATGTTCGAAAGGTTTTTTCCAGGCTTCAAGGGGTGTAGGAAAGGAGACCCTCTCTCACCTTATTTGTTTATTTTGTCGCAGGAGCTCCTTTCGCGCATGCTGCATCGGAAGTTCAGTCTTGGGCTTGTTAAGCCTTATCATCCAGGGGGAGGTACTTTTATCACTCATTTGTTATATGCGGATGATGTCTTAATTTTTACTAATGGTGGGAGAGTATCTATGAGGAAGCTCATGGCAACTCTTCATCGTTATGAGAAGATCTTGGGCCAATTAATTAGTCCAAGTAAGTATACAATTTTTTTTCCTTCCCATATGTCTTTGGCAAGAAGAAATGATTTCAAAGGAATTTTTGGTTTTGAAGAGGGCTCTTGGCCGGGTGTTCCGTTATATTTGGGAAGGCTGAAAATTTCTTTATTTGATGGTATCTTGGCTAGAATTCAAAAAAAACTTGCAGGGTGGAAGAGTAAGATGCTCTCGTTTGGTGGTAAGATTATGCTTTTACGACATGTTTTAAATAGCATGCCTATTCATATTTTGTCGATTGTAAAAGTGCCCAAGGCAGTTTTTGGGATGATTAACAAGATTTTTTCAGATTTTCTTTGGGGGTCTTCTCTGGGGAATAAGAAACGTAAATGGGTAGTGTGGCATCAAATTTGTAAGCCAGTGGAAGAGGGTGGTATTGGTATTAGAGACTTGGTGGAAGTGCAGCAATCTCTTTTTATGAAGTTTGGATGGAAATTGGTTACGGGGGTGTCGCTATGGGCAGATTTTTTCCAGGAAAAATATCTTCATCGGGACCATGTTTATAATGTAATGACTAAGAATAAAGGGTCACGGTTTTGGAAGGGGATTATGGAGGTGATGCCCAGAATTTTTCTAAACTCTCAGTGGTTGATAGGGGTTAGGAATATTAATTTCTGGATGGATAATTGGCTAGGGGGAGGTCCATTGAAAGACTTGTGTCCGGTGGTGGGAAGTGAGCACCTGCAGGTTGCTGAAGTTTTTGATGGGAGGGGGCCTAAGCTGGACGTTTTAAGCCAGCTAGTTCCGTCGGGTATCTTGCAGCAGATTGTGGTGGCAAATGTGAGGCTTAGACCAAGGGCAGATGCTATCGTATGGAAGAATACGGTGGACGGTAACTTCACAACAAAATCTGCTTGGGACATATGTAGAGAACGAGGGGACTTATGTGAGTGGAGGAGGTGGCTTTGGCTTGATAAAATTCCTAAAAAAATGTCTTTCCTTTGCTGGAGATTAAAAAGATGAGTAGTGCCAACGGATGATGTAATCCAGCGGTTGGGAATTCCTTTAGCTTCTAAATGCCATTGTTGTATAGACTCAAAGTCTGAGACCTTGTAGCATATTATGTGTGAGGGTTTAAACGCCCAATTGGTTTGGAAATATTTTGCTAATATTTGTCAAATCAGGTTGCCTCAAATCACAAACTGGAAAGGGATGATGGTTTTTTGGTGGAGGAGAGCTGCAAAAATTAATCAAGCCGATTGGATTCATGGTGTGATGCCCATTGTTATTTCTTGGTGCCTTTGGAAGGCTCGATGCTCGGCAAGGATGGAAGGGGCTACATTTCAGGTAAAGGATATTATTAGACAAGTGAAAATTGTGATTTATAATATGTCCCGAAATTTGAAGAATTTTCAAGTTATGAAGCGAAATGATTTCTTAGTTATGGAAGGGTTACAGGTGCCAATTATTCAAGTGTCCTTTGTTAAATGGGAGTTGCCGGGGGGGGGGGGGGGGGGTATGATGAAATTGAATGTTGATGGTGGGGCTCGTGGGAATCCAGGAGATGCAGGGGGTGGGGGTATTATTCGAGACTATTCTGGGAGTTGTATTGCTGGATTTGCGCATCATTATGGGGTTGCTACAAATACGGTGGCTGAGTGCTGTGCTTTATTAGATGGATTGAGGATTTGTAAAAATTTGGGTTTGCAAAACGTTGTAGTTGAATCTGATTCTAAAGTTATTTGGAGTTGGTTGGCCTCCGGGATTTGTCGTCTTTAGTTTTTGTGGGATTTTTGGGAAGAGATAAGGGACATTTCCATAGAGATTAATGCTCGTTTTTGTCATATTTTTCGTGAAGCTAATATGGTTGCAGATTGTTTTAGCTAAGAAGGGGTCTATGGGGGAAAATATAGATTTTTCTGGGATGGATTTTCAGTATATACGGCTTAGAGGTTTAATTCGTCTTGATTGGATGGGGATGGCTTTTATTAGAGAGAAATGATTTTTTGTTGGGTAGGATTTGTATTTAAAGGTATTCCTCCGCCATAAGTGAGTGTTTTATTAATAATATTGGGGTAGGGGCTCCTCTCATACATGGGGCCCTGACTCTTTTTTTTAAAAAAAAAAAAAAAAAAGAAGTCTTGAAGCTTGAACTTTCCCTCCAAAATGAACTAGCGAAAATAGAATCTCTATCCAAAACCATAGTCTTGGGCATAACATGCAACTTGAAAAGAACCCCTCAAAAGAATACTTCAGCCACCTTGCTTGCTGTGAAAAGATGGGACAATGGAGAAAAATGAGCAAACTCAAACAGTTTGTCAATAATAGAAAAACTCACAGAAAAACCATTAGATGACGACAGCCCTTCCACAAAATCCATGGATATGTCCAACCATGGAGAATAAGGAATTGGTAGAAGCCTCAAAAGCCTTGCTGGATGCAAATTCTCATGCTTGCTAGTCTGACATGTAACACATTCTTTGACAAGCCTTCTAATGTCACTCTTCACTCCTTCCCTAAAGAAATCCATCTTTGCCTTTTGCAGTGTTTTCTTGTACCCCACATGCCCAGCCTCAGGACTACTGTGAATATGCTATAAGACTTTAGCTTGAAAAGGATAATTAGAAATCAGTACCAATTTGGCTTTCCTCAACAATAGTCTTTGCTGCAAATTGTAGTGCTTCGGGCCTTCCAATTCTTGTTGAAGCTTAGAAACAATATCACTTACTTGGGCAGATAGTTGATAGCTACACTTCAATTCCTCAATCCATAATAGAGTAAGAAGGTAATCAAAGACAAAACAGAAAGAGGTTCCTCTTCAGCCTTCCTCAAAAGTCCATCTGCAACTATGTTTTCCTTTGCCCTTCTTATAGTCAGTGGTGAAGTCATGGCCCATTAACTTGGATGGCCACTTTTGCTAAAATTTTGTTCCAATCCTTTGCTCCAAGAGATACTTCATCAAGGCCTGCTGGTTTGTCTTGATTTTAAAATTTTTCCCCAATAGATAGGGACTCCACTTGCTCACAACAAGCACAAGAGTCAAAAGCTCTTTCTCATATATGGACAAGAAGAGAGCCTTACCCTTCAAGGCTTTGCTATAGAAGGCAATTGGCTAACCTTCTTGCATAAGGATAGCTCCCAACATCAAACCAGAAGAATCACACTCCAATGTAACGGTCTTAGAAAAATCAGGTAACCTCAAGATAGGAGGTTCAGTAACTGCTTTCTTTAATTTGTTAAAGGCCTGAGTGACAGTGTCACTCCACAGAAAAGCATTCTTCTTTAAGAGATCAGTTAATGGTGATGCTATTGTGCCATAATTTTTTTTATAAACTTCCTATAGTATCAAGTGAGACCAAGGAAGCCTCTCAATGCCTTCAAAGATACAAGAATTGGCTAGTCAAGCATAGCTACTAGCTTTGAAGGATAAACCCTCACACTTTCAACAGAAATTACATGCCCCAAGTAATCAATCTCTTTCATTCCAAACTTGCGTTTGGATCTCTTTGCATACAAAGTATTCTACCTCAACACCTCCAAAACCACCCTTGAGTGTCTCAAATGGTCAAATAGTGTACTACTGTAGACAAGGATGTCATCAAAGAATACCAAAACAAACTTTCTTTAAAAAGGCTTGCATATGTCATTCATCAGGGCTTGAAAAGAGGCAAGTGCGTTAATAAGGTCAAATGGCATTACTAAGAACTCATAGTGGCCCTCATGAGTTCTGAATGTTGTTTTCTCAATGTCCCCTTCCTTCACTCTAATCTAGTGATAGCCTGATTGAAGGTCTAGCTTTGAAAAAAACTTAGCACCAAACAACTCATCAAGAAACTCATCAATGACAAGTATGGAAAATTTGTCTTTGATGGTTTCTTAATTCAAAGCATGACAATCCACACATATTCTCCATGTTTCATCAGCTTTTTTAACCAATAAGACAGGTGAAGAAATAAGGCTTTGGCTAGGCCTCATCACTCCTGATGTTAACAAATACTTCACTATATTTTCTATTTTTGTTTTCTGATAGCGTGGGTATCTATAGGGCCTGACTAAGATAGGTCCAGTGTTTTCCTTCAAAGGAATTTGATGGTCAAATCTCCTTTGAGGAGGTAAACCACTAGTTCAGCAAAAATGTTAGCAAACTCATCAATAACTGCAGTAACTTCATCCACCCTACTAGCCACTTCTTGATGAAAATCCACCAACTACAAGAACCAACCATGCTGATTCACTAGGGAAGACTTCAAGCACCCTTCCCCATTTTTAAGTTCCAAGTCTACAGCTTTCAAACCCTGCAAAACTACCTCTGACTGCCCCACTTTGAAACTCATAGCCGTAGTTGAAAAATCCCAAGTAATGGGTCCCAATGTTCTCAACCACTGGACACCTGGCACCACATCACACCCTTCGAAACTTAGCACATGGAAAGGAATTCTGAACTTAGATCCTTGGATCTTGATAGTCTCTTCACATTGTCCTTGACTCAACACAATGTCACCATTGGCAACTTTAACTTGCAAACTGGCCCCTTTTTCAACTTTTAACTTTGTTGCCTTGATTACTAGTGGATCTAGGAAGTTATAAGTACTTCCAGAGTCCACTAAATTTCTAATGAAGATTTACCAATTCTGCCCAATAACTTCATAGAATTACTGTTAATGCACCCTGACAGTGCATGAATAAAAACTTCCATGCTCTCATCTTCATTGTGCCCCTTGTCCCCCAATACAGTTTCCTCCTCTTTGTTCTCCTACACTACAGAATCTTCAGACACAATTTCTTCCCCATGCAACACATATACCTTAGGTTTTTTACACATGTGCTAGATTTCACTTTTCATCATAGTGGTAACACAATCCCCTCCTCCTCTTCTAATCCATTTGTGTAGAAGAAAACCTTCTTAAATGGTATTGCTGCCTTCTGAAACTTGTTTATTTTAGAGTATTCATCAAAATGCATTTTCTCAAAACTACTTCCCATGCCCCTCACTGATCTCCTAGCAACCATTATATACTACTCTTGGATTTTTGCTAATCCAAAGGCTGCATTGAACATTCGAATTGACAACCAAATTTTATCCTTCAATCTACTCAAGAAACAGCTCAATTTTGACAAGCCTTTATATTTGTTAGACAAAGACTCAAATTGAGCCTTATAGTTGTTCACATAAGTGACTTGCTTGAGGTGTGTCAAAGCCTCCATAGGGTCATCATAGGCTGTGTGGCCAAATCTAACTTGTAAAGCCTTGATGAATATGTCCCATCCATTAAAGATTCCACCATCTAAGGCATCTCGATACCAAACCAAGGCCTCCCTCTCCATATGATATCTTACCATTAAAAGGTGATTCAAGAGAGTTTGATGAAACTCAAAGAATTGGTTGGATTTAAAAATCCAGCTCGAAGGGTCATTTCCATCAAAGTGTGGGAAGTCAAGCCCCACGCCACGAGGCAACACTGATCTCTCTTCCCCACTACCACCACCACTATCCTGAACAACATCAATGGGAGGAACAATTTGTCCACTTTCAACCATGGACTAAAGCATATCATAAAGTTGTTCTAACCTTTCTACAATATTGTGAATTGCATGATGATGGTCATTCAATTGTCTCTTAACTGCTTCCTGTTGCTTTTGCATCCCATCCATTTGTGCCTTAAGAGCTCCACGCATACCTTCTACCATTAGAGGATTGGCCTCTCTGCTACCAATTGTATGGTATCACTCGAGATACCATTGCCAATCAAGAACCTATAACAAGGAAAAGCAAACAAGAATAACCAAGAAACTTGAAAAAGAATGAGAAAGAAACCAAGAATCCACTTTATTGATTCTTGAATAAGGTTTTTGAAGAACCTTAAACCTCCATACAATTCAAGAAACTGATCTCATGCAACTAAACAAAGCAAAATGAAATTCTATAGTGTTATTTATAGACAAGAATGAACAAGAGATGAAAACAACTCCGTTAAGCTTTTCCGATGGCTTCCCTTCCCTCTAAGCCAAATGCACCGTTTCATTAGAGGGGTTAAACACACCATTTGCATACCAATTCTATTAATTCCGTTACTCCCTCTACGCACCATTTCATTAAAATGGAACTCATCATTTTGCCAACATTTTATTAACATGCAACTCAACATTTTTCCAACATGTTACTTCACTCTTTCCTTCCTCTCAGCATGAACAATTCAGAAACCAACTTCCTACTCCTTACAATCTCCACTCCTATAAGGGCCCTTAATAATAAACCTTAAACAGACGAAACTTAAAAGGGGGAAAAAAATCAGAAACTAAACTTTGAGTTACTTAGGATGGCGTTGAATTTTGGGGGGGAGAAAAACCAATTTTAGTGAAAATATGATACGCACCGTTTCGAAAGTAGCTTTCCACAATTTAAAATCCAACTAAACCCATCATTTTATTTACTTCGAAATGATGCGGTTGACTCCACGTTGGATGCCGTTGGCCGGGCCTTCCAACCGTATGCCTGGGTTTAGAGTCTTTCTTACTTCATCCAATGGATCCCACTCCTTTCAAAATCCAACTAAACCCACCATTTTATTTACTTCAAAATGATGCGGTTGACTCCACGTTGGATGCCTTTGGCGGGGCCTTCCAACCGTATGTCTGGGTTTAGAGTTTTTCTTAATTCATCCATGGATCCCACTCCTACGCTATCTCCTTCCATGGTTCCTTGGCTTTCACTCTATCGGACGTAGAAGGCAACCATAGATTGATGCGCACAGCTTGCTTCAGCTACTACTTCAGTGGCTGAAACCCTTCTCATACAATCCACCAACACCAAATCAAAGCTTGGTTTCCACATAAGGCTTGAGGGGTGTCGGGAAGCTCCCCGGATCTTTGTTGTCAGAACCAGGCAAAGCTCAGAGTCAACTTTCGAAGCATGAAACAGTTGCACAAGCAATCCATCGGTAACCACAGACGAGACGAGGAGATCCCCATGGGACCAACCTCACAATACTCTCCTAAAACCATCAAACACCCCAGATCCATCAACTACCTCTTCAGAGAACAGAGGCTTCTGTTCATCCTTGTCGGGATTTTTATTGGTTCCATGTTCTTCATTCTCCAGCCAACCATTTCCCGCTTCGGCCTCTCCGAGCCCAAGTCCTCATCCTCCTCCATTTCGCGGACCTTTTCTGCCGGCCCCGCCCATCGCGAGCAGGTCTCTTACTCCATTCCATATCCCCCGCATCACGGCAAGGTCGGGCGAGTCCCAGCCGCGCTCCCACGGAAGAGATCTAGGATTGTGGTCACCGGTGGTGCCGGATTCGTCGGCAGCCACCTTGTCGATAAGCTTCTAGACAGAGGTGACGATGTGATTGTAATCGATAATTTCTTCACCGGGAGGAAGGAGAATTTAGTTCACCGGTTTGGGAATCCGAGGTTCGAGCTAATCCGCCACGACGTCGTGGAGCCCATACTCCTTGAGGTGGATCAGATTTACCACTTGGCTTGCCCGGCCTCTCCCGTTCATTATAAGTACAATCCCGTCAAGACCATCATATCCTTCTCAAGTTTCTTCACTTTTTGCTTTGATTTTTCTAAAGATTCAGTTGGGAATTTGATTTTTCTCAATTGGGATTGTTTATATATTGAATTTCAAGTGTTTTGAGGCCCTTGACTGTTATTACAAGACTAATGTGATGGGTACCCTGAATATGTTGGGTCTGGCAAAGAGAATTGGAGCAAGGTTTTTGCTTACGAGCACAAGTGAGGTTTATGGCGACCCACTTGAGCATCCCCAGAAAGAAACGTATTGGGGAAACGTGAATCCGATAGGTGAGACGGTAGTTAAATAATATCGTGAAGTCTTTAAGATGGATCATTGTTGTTGCTGTTTAGTTCACGACGCATTGGTGTTGTTTGTGTGTCTAATGTACATTGACAATAATTAGGTGAGAGGAGCTGCTATGATGAAGGAAAGCGGACAGCGGAAACCTTAGCAATGGATTATCACCGAGGTGCAGATGTTGAGGTAACTAATTCTGAGATTTACAAATACACTAGCCACACAACTAGGTATTAAGTAAGCAGACGCTACGATTTTACGATTTTAATTGTATTACTCAGTATATCAACCTAGATCTTTTCCGTTGTCTTTTATATGAAGTTAATAGAATACATGCACTTGTTTACTCTGCAAGGGTGGGTTTGAAGGGCCCTGAGAGGTTCCCTGACATAAAATAATAATAATTAAAAAAAAAAAAAAAAAAAAAAAAAAAAAAGAATACATGCACTTTTAATCATATGCAACACAGCCCAATTGGAATAATAAGAAACTCTCCAGGGCTCAAGAGATCAAACTTTGAATGACCGTGCCCATACTTATAAGTGAATGTATTAACATCAACTTAATTATCCTTTTGTTTGCCTTTAGCTGATTCCCAATAAACATTTATTTATGCAATATAGTTTTGAAGCTTACCATCCTTGGTCTGTATCATGATCAAAAAAGTTTCCTTGAAACTCTTATTTTGGAAGATTTATCAAGAATTTTAGAAACCTATTGGCCAGTGCCTAGTTTTAATTTTTAAGACTTTTTCTAGATGCAATAATGTGTTTTGAAACTTTTGGTGTAAGTTATAAAATCTACAACAAAATGCACACTCACACTAGCGTGCACGCACACACTCTATCGGGCATATATGTTTTTCCCCTGCTCTCTGTCCCACAAGAAGAGGTATCTTGACGTATCTATTTTGCAACATATTGTTATCCTATTATAGTGTTTGTATCAATATCCATGATTTATAACCTTTGTAATGACCCAAAGAAGAGCACAAACCACCTCTGATCTTGTACTCTAAAAGGACAAGTCGATTTTCAAATGGAGCTCATGAAATAGTTTTTTTTTTTTTTTTTTTTTTTAAGAAGAGATGGGATCACATGTCCAAGAGTGCCCCCCCCCCCCCCCCCCCCCCCCAAATTTTATTAAAAAATCTTTACTTGTAGAGGAGGAATACTGTGGTAACAAACATGACACATGGGATTTACACATAACCAATAAAACACAGCCCATGTATCTAAAAACTCCAGAATAGAAAAACCACAACCAAACTCACAAACCACACAAAACACGAATCCAAGAAAAATAACAAACCTAAAAAACCACACAAACAAACTTATAACAGACCAAAAAAACCAAAGAAACACCTTAAACACTTAAAGAAGGGAGGCCTATTTTATCAAGTCTAACCATTCCTCTTGCAGCCTGCAGTAATCTATCATATTCTCCATATATTTTATTGGTCCCAGCCTCACCATCATGGGCAAGCAGATCAGCAGCTTTGTTGCCTTCACGGAAAATATGAGAAACTGTGAATCTCATTCCTTCAAGTCCTTCAAGTAACTGCTCCCAGTAGTCCCACAAGTGCCACACATTACATGCCTTTGTGGCCAACCAGTGCACTAATAAAGCAGAGTCACATTCAATTTCCACCTGATAGAAGCCATATTCTTTACAAACCACAACACCCCTGGACAAGGCTCTCAATTCAGCAGCATTGTTAGTACCAAAACCAAAATATTCAGAGAATGCAGCTCTAACATTCCCTAGGCGATCCCTTATCACTCCACCACCTCCACAAATCGCTGGGTTTCCCCCACAGCTCCCATCAACATTCAGTTTCATCCATTCCGTCCTCGGTTTTGACCACACTATCGAACGTAGCCTACGATTAACAACCTGCTTAATGGGCACATTAAGAGCTGACAATAGATCATGATCACTTGATGAAATACTGCTACACTTAGCAATATTCTCAGATATTTGATTTAGCCAAAACTTCATTGCAAGCCAAATTGCCTCAACCGATTCAGACACCGATTCCATTCTAGCTTTGCATTTGCGCAACCAAAGCCACCAAGTGATTAGACTTGGAATTAATCCTACAAGAATACCACGCTATGAAGCTTGTTTCACACAACTAAACCAAGTAGCGATTCGAGAATGCCAAGTCAAGAAACCCATACATCGAACACCTAGTTCAGATGACGCTCGTGTCCAAACAGTTGTAGCGATGTCACCAGTGCATAAAACATGATCCAAAGTTTCAATGCAACCATTTATACAACAATCACATCGCGAAGCAAGGGAGACACCCATAGAGCTGATCCACGCATCTACTGGTAAGCATCGAAACCAAGCCCCAAGCCTTCCAAACACAAACAGCCTCACTTCTAGGAAGGAGGTTATGCCAAAACCATTCCTTCCAAGGAAGTTCCTCTCATCTGACTCGAATGATATCCCATGCTGAAGCAGTGGTGAAAATTCCATCTTGAGTTGGTTCCCAAATGTAAACATCAGACCCCTCTTTACCAGCCATAACCGAGTGCAGCACCTCAAGAGTTCTATTTTCACCAATCAATTCTACAAAAGCATTCTCATCCCATGCATTTCCAACCCAGAAATCTTTTACTTGTACCTTAGGATTTACAATGTTTTGAACGTGTACACTCGACAACCACCTATCATGCCAAAAGGACACTTTTCCTTCCCTGACCTGCACCTTTGTATGATCATAAACCCCTGGGAAAACCTGCATAAGGGCTTTCCAAAACTGTGAGCCACTATCCCATGAAGCTGCCATAACCAGGCTTCCTTCCTTCGCATACTTAGCTCGAAAAAACTGTGTCCAGAGATTATCCAATGTTAGGAGTCGCCACACAAGTTTCATATGCATAGATCCCTGCACTTCATTGAAATCTCGGAGCCCTAAGCCTCCTTCATTGGTCGGTTTGCAAATAGCCTACCATGAGACCCACTTTTTCTTAGATTTACCATTGTACTCACCCCAAAAGAATGTTGAGAGAATAGAGTTGAGCTTAGATAAAAGGACCTTAGGAACATTAAGAACTGCCAAAAGATGAGTTGCCATACAAGACGAAACATGTTTTATCAAAGTTAATTGACCGCCCTGAGATAAAGTTTTAAATTTCCAACCCGCCACCTTGTTGCTTATTTTGTTAACCAACGGTTCCAAATTCCTTGCTGTAAGCCAACCTGTCACCAGTGGCACTCCTAAATAAATCGTTGGGAAAGTTCCCTCCACAAAACTGTCATGTTTAGAATGCCACATCTCCTTGAATAAGAAATCTTTTTTGACCTAAAAAGAGCCGATTTATCCATATTTATTAACTGCCCAGACCAAAGAGCATATTGATCCAGCGTACGTAAGATCCTTCTAATGGATCTCTTCTCCCCATTTGCAAAAATAAGGAGATCATCCGCATAAAGATGGTGCGATACCAAAGGTGCTCCTCTTGTATGATAATAAGAATTAATTCTCCCTTGTTTAAAATTTTTCCTCAATAACCGTGTAAGGACTTTCTGCATTATAATAAACAAATATGGTGAAAGAGGATCCCCTTGACGCAACCCAAGAAGGCTTGAAAAAACCTTTGTATGTTCCATTTATCATGATCGAGAACCTAGGGGATTTCACACAAGCCTTCACCAAACCACAAATTCAATCTGCCAAGCCAAAACCCTTCAAAGCCAAGCTTAAGAATGACCAGTCAACTCTATCATACGCCTTTGCCATATTGATCTTCAGCATTACATTCCCTCCATTAGTATTACGATGAAGTGAATGGACCATTTCTTGCACTAGAGTGATATTCTCCAAAATGCTACGCCCCGGAACAAAAGCACCTTGTTCCCAAGAGATCATACAAGGAAGCAAATTCGCCAACCAATTCACAAGGATTTTTGAAAAAATTTTATAAGCAGTGCTGCACAGACTGATCGGCCTGAACTTATCAAAGCTCTGAGGGTCCAGCACTTTAGGAATGAGAACAATATAAGAAATTGAATAAAATCTAGGCAGCGGAGTACCTCGAAAGAAATCACGAGCAGCTTCAATCACATCTTCTTTAACAATCTCCCAGCACTGTAAATAGAAATTAGAACCAAAACCATCAGGTCCGGGATTGCTCTAATTAGGAATAGAAGATAAGGCCTTCCAAAAAGGCTCTTGAACAACAGAACAAGGTCATGGTTCTCATCATCATTTACCAGTGGAGATAATAAACCACTCAAATCTGGTGTCACTGTAAGTCCCTCCCCTGTGAGGAATTCCTTGAAATATTCCACCGCTACATTATGAATCATCTTCAGAGAATCCAAAATAACCCCATTCGGTAGGGTCATTTTAGAGATAACGGAGGCTTTTCTTCGTTGATTCGCTATGGCATGATAAAATTTAGTGTTGCAGTCGCCTTCCTTAAGCCCTTTCTTTTTAGCTTGCTGTGCCAATCTAAGTTCTTCTCTATTTTCCCAAAGCTTCAGTTTGGCTTTCGTACGTAAATATTCATGCTCTAAATCAGGAAGAAAACTCTCTTGCAGCTGAAACTCAAGAACTTCCATGCACTCATCTAATGCCTTAATTAACTTAGCTAACTGGCAGAAGACCTCTTTGTTCCACCTTCTGAGGACCATTTTAAGCTTTTTCAGTTTGGCAGCCAACCGAAATAAACCCGCCCCATTTACCTCTTCTCTCCAAACCTCATCCACACATTTCATAAAATTTTCGTGTGTACACCACATGCTTTGAAAAAGAAACGGGGAAAGACCATAATTATTCACATCCTTTTCATATCTAATTAACATAGGGCAGTGATCCGAAGACTTACATTTTATAAATCCCTGTTCCACCTTGTAAAGAACCATTTCTGCTTCATACACAGTACACCTTTATCATATTCATTCACGTCTATCATAGAACTCCCACCCTGTGTGGGAATTTGTGAGGAATTACAACCTCTCCCCCTCAAATCTTTGACATCATCTTCAGGAGTCCACATGGAACTGACTGACCAATACCACATGGTGTCACTAGATTGGCTATGATACCGTTTGTAATGATCCAAGGAAAAGCCCAAGTCATATATAGATTTATACTCCAAAAGAACTAGTCAATATTGAATCCAAACTCTTTTATAATAATTATGTAGCATAGTTGAACCTAGAAGGAACCAATGTGGGGCTTGATATGCAATGCACCTTTATCATATCAACTCACCTCTATCATTGATCTCCACCCAATGCTTAGTAAGTGGGACGTCACAGATTGACCTCAACTACTGTGGGTTGAGATGAAAAGGAATTTGGATTGACCTCTCTAAGCCTTATGAAGTTCTTTGTTTTTCTGATTTTGGCTGCATCATATATTTTATGGTTGACTTGCAACTATGTGTCAAGGCACGAACTTAGATCTGCTCTAGTATCTGCATGCTTTTCAGGTCCTTCATACTGATCCAAGTTATAAAATAATGTAATTAAAAGTGAGATATGATTTTTTAATATTCTATGATTCACTTATAAAAGAATAAAAAATTTCTAGTTCAGCTCTATATATGTTGTCATTCCTGCCATTTCACTACACTTATAAATAGACAATTGACCTGCTGATACTGATGGTAGGCTTTAACCTTTACAGGTTCGTATTGCTCGCATTTTTAACACATATGGCCCTCGTATGTGTTTAGATGATGGACGTGTTGTTAGCAACTTTGTTGCTCAGGTTGTAAACTTAACTCATATCTGTCGGTATTCTTACATGTTCATTAAAAAAAAAAATACTAGAAATGGGAAAGTCCTGAAGAAGATTATAGTTGAATAGTTTTCTAACCATAAATGTTATCTTCTGTAGGCAATACGCAAACAGCCATTAACAGTATATGGGGATGGAAAGCAAACCCGAAGCTTCCAATATGTCTCTGATCTGGTAGGGAGCTTTAGGTCTCATGTTATTTTACCTTGAAATTTCCCTATCCTCTGGGAGTTCACTGGTGCACTATCCCATATGTATATTATGTTTTCTATATTCTCTTGTGGACCTGAAACTGTTGTATCGGGCCCATGGATGCAGCCTATATCCTATGCTGGCAAAAGTTTTATTGATCACAAGCTAAATTCAAAAATGGTTTCAAAGTTTTCTTGAGAAATAATTTTAATCTTCATATTTGCTTCAAATTGAAGTCTCAAAAGAGTCCAAGCTACGCTGCCCTGTGAAAAGCTTCTCTTTAATGCCAATCTCTAGAATCTTTCAAGTCTAGAGCAGAACTCTAGTCACCATTCACGGATCTTATCAGTTTGGCATCCTAACTAGGCTATATATAGTGTGTGGAAAGTGGTCAAGGAAAAATCTTGGCCAGGATGCTAAAAACTTAAAAACGTTTTGGATGATAGGTCAATGGACTGGTAGCATTAATGGAAAGTGAACATGTGGGGCCTTTCAACCTGGGTAATCCAGGGGAGTTCACCATGCTGGAGCTTGCTGAGGTTCGTCTTCCTTCAAAACTTCCTATTATTTCTGAATAAAGCCTGCTTAGAATATCTCAGAAAATTCTTTTCCTTCGCGGTTCCAACAGATGCATGTTGTTTTTCTCTGAATGTGTGTTTGTACACGAGGGAGAGAGAGATTCTTAGTTTCCATTCATTCGATCTGACTATCTTCTCTAACTATACAGGTTGTCAAAGAAACAATAGATTCAAGTGCCACAATAGAATTCAGACCAAATACTGCTGATGATCCGCATAAGAGGAAACCTGATATTAGCAAAGCAAAGGAACTACTCAACTGGGAGCCAAAAATCTCACTTAGAGAGGGACTGCCTCTTATGGTGAGTGATTTCCAGAACCGCATTTTGAATGAGGACGAAGGAAAAGGGTTTAACTAGAGAAGACAGAAAAAAAATAGAACAAAAAATAAAATAGCAAAACTATATTGTATAGTGTGCAAGTGTATGTCTGTAACTTGTTCATTCGTTTCGTTATTCTCATCCATAATTTTTAGTTACCTGGCAATTCTAGCGAAATACAACTATTGTAGGAAGTTACACTATTTCTTCTACATCTGTTGCTTGGTTAGCAAAAGAAACAACATTTTCTTGTAAGTTTTAACTCCATTTTGATATCCCCTTTTCTGGCACTGAACTTTTCATGGTGAAAGACCGTAAAATTTTGTGTTGGTTGTATTTGGCATAATGAGAATTTGAGTTTCTGTAGGAAATCTTTTGCTATGGTAAATGATGAGTCGTACTCCTTTAGTCTTTACAATGAATCGTGCTGGTTGCTACTTGCAATTCTGAGTCCTGAAAATTTGGGGGCAGTCGAAGGCTTATGAAGCTCAACCTTTTGAGTAGTGAATAAAATAGCAGAGAGAGAGAGAGAACCTTCGTGGGGTTTATGGCTTTGCCGTTGTACAAAATGGCAGTCACTAACATAGAATTATAGTGGTACCCAGTTGAGCACAACCTTTTGGCTGGGATGCCGTTTCGGTTTGCCGAGGATAGACATGAGCCTCTACAATACGTTAAAAAATAATGCTTTTTATCATCCGTCATCTTTCTTATCTCTTTTTTATATCATAAGACGATGATGAAAAGATAATAGTTAAAATAATGAGAAATATCAACTTTCTTTTGTAGCAATGATGGAAAAGCTATAGAGAGAAAAAGAAAGGTAAAGAAAGAATGTCTACTGTTAGGAGCAAGCACATCATTTTAATGGATTCATTTTGATTTTATGCCGAAGTGAAAGGTGGTAGATATGGGCATTAGATGGAGACATCGTCCCTTGTCCTCTTGTTACCAACTTTCAACCAAACAATAGGGGAAAGTTTTTCTCTGCACTCGTTTCCTCTCCCACCTTCCGTAAAGAAAGAATGTCAACTGTTAGGAGCAAGCACATTCATTTTAATGGATTCATTTTGATTTTATGCCGAAATGAAAGGTGGTAGATACGGGCATTAGATGGAGACATCATCCCTCGTCCTCTTGTTACCAACTTTCAACCAAACAATAGGGGGAAAGTTTTTCTCTGCACTCGTTTCCTCTCCCACCTTCCATTTTTCCACTCGTCTACCATCCGGAGTGATAATGTAAAGTCTGCATTCCAAGATACGTAAGCACTAAGGCAATACAAAAGTATTGCCTTTAGGGTTGACGTTCTATTCATGTGCTAGATCCTCACTGATCTCTTGCACCTAGATTCTCCAAAGATTTTCCCTACCCAAATCAAAGAAATATTGTTTGCTTCTTTATTCTCTTTTCAACTTTTTTTGTTAGTATACATGGAGCAAGATGCTTTCTCTTAGGTGACCTTCCTCTTACATTATAATCTCCTAATATTTTGTTCGAAATTGTATATAGGGTATGATCTCTACAAATTGTATTGACTATTTAATGTTGTTCGAAAGTTTTATATAGACACAAACTTTCATATCTTAAAATTCGAACATAAATTTTGGGAATCTCAACCAACATCAGATTTTGAGACATTTTGAAAGAATAAAAATCTAGGTCCATCTATCGTGGCAACTTTTTTCTGTAACTCATATATCTCAGATGTCCAATCGCTGAAGGTCACGTGTTCATCTGTATAAGTTGATCTATAAGAGCTAAATACATTAGACCCTAAAATGACAAGCTGCTTACCAAAGATCAGTTAAAGAGATATTTTGGGAGATTGATTAGAAACCAATAAACAAAATTGGGACAATGATTCACAAAAGAAGCAAAGAGAAAGCAGAAGAAGAATATGTAAAAGGGAAAAGGAAGCAAATTTGTGGATGAACATGTAAACCTCAGGAACCCCAATATTCTTCCACTATCAAAAGATCTACTTTTTTAATGTATATCGACAAGTAAGATGGGTTGTGAGAGTGATTGTGGTCAACGAATGAAGAGGGAAAAATACGGAATCGTTCGAGGTTGGCATTCTTTAATTGGTGGGAGAGGGTCGGTGTGATAAATGCAAAGGAAGAAAGTGAAAAGAAGAGAAGCAAGAAAGCAATAGAAGCATCTGATTCTATAAAGTTGAATGGGTTGGTAGAGAAAGAAAGTGGCTTTGCGTCTCATCTATCCTCATGAAGATATATTCCAGTTGATTTATCAATTGGTAGTGGCAGCATTTGTTCCATTAGAATCTAAATTATGCTGCAACATGATTGTTCTCTCTAAAGGAGCGGATGATATCCCATATTTTATTTAAAAACGCCCACTTATGATGAATGAATACCGTGATAACAATTTCAAGCACTTAGAAAGTTACAATTTTTCTTAGAAAATCCCAAACCAAGGTGAAAACATTCTTGATTTAGTATAGAAACTAACTTATAAGCCCATCCAAAATGCAAATAACTCAAAAGAAAAAATCGAAATCATTCAAAGGGTAGGTAAGGAAGGCTCCCTCTATCTACAACCAAAGTAACTACCTTTGATAAGCCATATTAAAGATCGCATGGGTAGGAAAAATAAAAGGAAGGAAAGTACATTTACATACATATATATTTATTTATATATATGCTTTTTTTTAATGATAACAAATTCATTACTGCGAAGAATTACAGAAGTTTCTCAGCCTAGATGATTGGTGATACACAATCTGGGAAAGAATCTCACCATACACAAATATCATCTACATGCCAAGCATATCTAGCAAGCTTATGGGCAGCTTAATTCCCTACCCGTGCAGTATGTTGAATAGTGCAGCTCCTAAATTTTTCCATTAACACCTTTATCTCTGTAATGAGATTTCCTTATAGGGACATTGAATACCCAAGAGCTTTGATTTCATTCACCATAAGTAAGGAATCACTTTCCAGAATGAGGTCTTGAATGCCATGGGTAACAATCTCAGAAGGGTCACACACTTCATATTCCTTTTTGCTTGCAGCCATAAGGAACTCCCCTTTGTGATCTGTTAAAATTACTCCCACCTCTGTTCTATGTTGATCTTAAAAGATAGCTCTATCCACATTAAGTTTGAGAGAGCCTTCATTTGAATGAACCCAACAGCACTGTGTTTTATAACTCTGCTTTTTTAAAACCTTGGCTACCTTATAACTTTTCTGAAAAGGTAGTGCAGAATCCACAACCTGTTCCACTGACAGAATATTGTTCTCAACTTCTCATAAATCTTCTGATTTCGTCTATACCACAAGACCCAAGAAATAAGGAAAGATTTTTCCAGTTCCTCTCTACTACCTTCTGCCCTAACCTATCTAGCTATATCAGCAAAATGATTTTGGACATTAGAAAGATTCAGAGAAGGAAGAGTCTTAGGGCTACTATTCATTATTTTATCACTAATTTTTACTTACTTTTTTCTATTTTGTACTACTATTTAATATTTTATCATTATTTTTTCACTACTATTCACAAAATATCTGAGATCACCTCACTGCCTAAATACAACCTTAGCCCATATCTCCTTCACAGAGGAACAGAGAATCAGTGCATGAACAAGGTCCTCACTGACCTTACCACAGAAAACACAACAATCCTCATTGATTATGTTTTTCTTTAAACACAGCAATCCACAGAAAGCACAGCATATATATATATGCTTTTTGGTCTCTCATGATTTTGATTTATTTTGTCATCCAATAAAAGATAGAACTTAAATTGTTTATGCAAAAAACACGTCGTCATTATTTCTCAGTATTTAATAAGCAGACCACAGTAATAAGCATACAATTGTTTGCTGGTTGAATAGCCGTTGCTGTGTCTCATCTGACTCTTCTGTCTTTGTTCAAACATTAAATTTTGGTACAGTTTCTGGTGAGTTTTTAAGAATTAAATATTAATTTGTAGGTCATAACCAACTGGTCAACAGAACATACGTACGGTAACTGACAGTATTCAGTTATGTAAATATTTTTCATCTTCTAAAACCACAACTTCAAAAAAATAAAAGGTTACAGGCTTTGAAACCAAGGCTGCTGTATGCTAATATATAGATCAAAATATGCATTAATTTGCCTTGGTTTTGCACATCTGCTCTACCTGAGCCCCGCTGTAACCAAACCTCAGAGTGAATATTGCACGCTTGAAAAGAGATTCATCAATACATGTCTTAAGAATATGGAACACCAACACACTTTTCTATTAATTAAACAAACCACACACCAGCATCTGACTAAAGAATCCAAGCATTATACTGCATTTATGCCATAAGGCAATATATATATCAAAAATATAATGGCTCACAACTGTAGCAGAACATTCATTAGAAGAATTGGATTTATAAAACCAATTACAAAGAGAAAGCTCGTAACCGATACTGAAGTATCCCTCACTAATAACCTGTTGTCTAATCTTATTTCAAAAGTAATCATTTACTTAAATCTTGCCACGTCAACTATGTGAATAATGACTTGGTAATATAATTTTTTCGGAAATTATAAAATGTTCATATATATTCTAACTTTTTAAGAGCTGTCTGGCTGTCTCTCTCCCCTCTCTAGAGTTCAAGCTTAAAAGCAGAACCAACTTGTTTTTGGATGAATATAGAGCCATCTACTTTGAATAGAATTTCTCTTTCTCAAATCATATTTGCAGATTCTGTAAACCACTAGCTCTGCTACCTCTACTCGATTTTATCGTTATCCAAACATAAAGATGAAAGGCATAGACATCTTCTGCGCATCCCAAGCCTCAACAGCCATATGTCTGAGCATGGAACAAGCCTCCTGCGGCTCCTCTTCCTCCACCATTCAACTCGGTGGCCGAGCCATCGACCGCCACAACCCCATCATTAGAGATTCAAGAAGATCAAGCCCCAAACCTCTCCCCACTGCTCCTTGCTCTTCTCACCCTCCCATCAATCCCAAACCTTACCAGAAGTCCAAGAAAAGCTCTTCTTCTTCAAAGCCCAGTAGCCACCACAAGAAAAGCTCTACCTCTAAGACAATTTGTAGTGATCAAAAGAAGAAGAGTGTAGCTACGCCAGCTGAGGATCAAATCATCAACAAGAATTCTGCTCAGGCAACTGATATTATAAGGAAGATTTGGGCTAAACAGGATGATTTAATCACTACTCCTGCTTCGTCTAGATATTTGTTGAGCGACACTGCTTACTTCGATGGGTTGTCGGATTACGACTCGGTTTTGGCTTTGGCTCCGGTTGATGATGAAAAGAATAAGAAGATCACTCAATCTACCAAAGAAGATGAATCCGCTGCTTCAAAACCCTCTTCATCGTCTTCCTCAAAATCTCCTTCCTCTGACCAGGTTCGTTTGCAGTCTCTCTTTCATTTGGAAAGGGCTAGCCTTTTAGTATGATCAGCAATACTCTTGAAGCTTTTGTTTACCTTAGATATATTTCACAAAAAATCAGATTAATAAGGAAGAAAGATAAAGGGAAAAGAGGAAAACCTATGAACTTTTGCTTGTGCGGTTGTTTCTTTAATGCATTCCAAGGTAAACCTGAATCGACACAACCAACGATGTCGGTTTTTATTTTATACATGTTTTTAGTTCTTAAAGCACTTCAGATGATGAAAATGCTCTAGTGCTGGACTATTTGTCAAATTCTTGAAACCAAGTTGACATGGTACTGAAAAATACAAGCCAGTTTTATGTGGGACCTGTTATGTTTTATGTATAGGTGGTGATGATAATTAGGATGATATATAGCTTTTAGTGTTGTTGGTGACATTAATGAAATCGCTCGCAGGCTGTGGTCCTGAGGGTGTCACTGCACTGCAAAGGCTGTGAAGGAAAATTGAGGAAACATCTATCTAGAATGGAAGGTATGCGTATGATTTTGTGCTCCTTACAGCATCTTTGGTTATTTAAAAATAAAGACATAAATTTGACAGTTATTACTACACTGTTGTCCTTTCTCCGTCACATATCCAGTTCTCGAGTGGGGGAGAATTCGAACTTTATAGTATTAAATATTGTAGACTCTTTAACAGTTATTATTTGAGCAGGAGTGACGTCCTTCAACATCGACTTCAAAGCAAAAAAGGTGACAATCATGGGAGATGTGACCCCGTCGGGCGTCCTGGCAAGCGTCTCAAAGGTGAAACATGCCCAGTTTTGGCCAGCTACAGTTTCATCACCTTCATCAGCTCCTTCAAATAGGTCTAGTCATGTAGAAAACAAAAAATAAATTTAAAGAAATCGTACGTTAAAAATGAGAAGATTCGGAAATTGTGCCATGGGTTGTGGGATCGTCAAATGTTTGATTTTAGTGTAAATGCCAGGATTAGCATGGGTAGCAGAAATAGAATCTGTGCCACTTGGTAGAAAGTAAAAGAAATTAAAGCAAGTTAAGAAGTGGCTTCTGGGTCCTCATCTTTTCCAGTTATGCTAAGTGCCTGTATGATATTTAACTTTCTGTTTGTATAAAAAGAGGGGCTCTTTTAGAGCATTGGCATTGTTCTAGCTAAAACTATTTCTAAAATTAAAAATTTTATGTGCAGTCACTTTTGTGTACTTTTTTGCGCACTCTATTGATGTGATTGGTTGTGTATTAAAAAAAATGATGCAACCAATCACATCAGTAGAGTACGCAAAGAGTACGTAAAAGTGATTATACATAGCATTACTCTTTTGACATTTTGCATGTCGTTTGCCACAAGCATGTCGTCTCCACTCCCATTCCCAAATTTGGGTTGATGTGTTGACATTCATAGACACTACCATAATGGTGGCGTCTTTAGACTATGGTGGCGAGCTCAAGCACCGTAGGGACCGGATCGTGAAATGGCTCTATACAACGACCTCGTCGATGTAGCCGATGTCGAAAATGCGACGACATAAACAATCTACTGACTAATAATCGTCATGAGGCGAAGACTCCGGCTAGGAAGGAAAGCGATGGCCAAGAAGGGAAAGGAGGGTCACCGATGATGCCGCAACCATAAAAGGCAAGACGTCAGAGATTTGGATCCCTACTACACTGTTTGCATTATTTTTTCTCTTTTTTTGATAGGTGCTTCCTTGGCATCTCATTCTCTGTAGAATTTCATCTCATGGAAGAAAATATTTTTCTCAATTTGCAAATAGATTATCCAACACTCAAAAGATCAATACGTTTTGTCAAAAACTTACATCAACACGTCTTGAACACTCACCAAAGAGCTAAGCATGATTCCCACTATTATAAGTGGCGATCAAAATCATCATCATATTGGATGGAAAATTCTGGGAATGATGAGATTTAAAACTATGAACACAGAAAGTTTTAAATTCTGTTGAGTGAAAAACACCACACGGATTTCTATTGATTTCATCAATAATATATACAAGTGTATATATTCCAGTTTAAGAAAGAAAGCTAAATTTAAGCCTACAATTTACAAAACATTTACTCAAGATTTTTCTAGCGATTACAGAATATTTCCCTGCACATTTTCAGCCTATAATTCGAGTCTTGTGATCTTGATCTTGGTTTGCTTGATTTGAGGAGTCTTCCCTTATACGCCCCCTCAAGATGGATGTGCCATCGGCTAAGCCAATCTTGATTTTGAGAAAGTCCATGCATTGTCTTGAGAGTGGCTCTGTCAATAAGTCTGCGAGTTGATCTTGAGTATTGACATGTTGGACATGCAGAATTTTCTTTTGAACCATATCACGAACAAAATGGAGATCAATCTGAATATGCTTCATCCGGGAGTGCTGAATAGGATTAAAGCTGAGTTGTGTAGCACCCAAATTATCGCATAACAATTTTGGTGAAGCTTTGACAGGTAGGCCAAGTTCCTTGAATAATGACAGCAACCATACTGTTTCAGAGACAGCATTTGCAAGAGATCTATATTTAGCCTCAGTTGACGATCTTGCAACAGCTCTTTGTTTTTTTTGAACTCCAAGAAATGGGATTTGAGCCAAGGAAGCTGATGTATGCGGAGGTGGATGTACGATCATCAAAATTGCCAACCCAATCAGCATCGGAGTATGTAGTAAGAGTAAAGCTGGAATTTTTTTTAATGTGAATACCATGGAAAATGGTCTGTTTCAAGTACCGGAGGAGTCTCTTAGCAGTTGCCCAATGAGTGACAGTTGGTTTATGCATAAACTGAGACAATTTATTGACTGAGAAAGAAATGTCTGGGCGTGTGAGAGACAAGTATTGAAGCCCTCCAAGAACACTTCTAAATTCAATGCTGTCAAAGGATGTGGTTCCATCAACCAGTTTTAGAGCCATGCTAGTAGACAGTGGAGTAGATACTTCCTTTGCACCCATCATATTTGTTTTTGAAAGAAGGTCCCGAATATATTTATGTTGGGATAGAAAGAGACCTGATGTTGTAGGAATGACTTCCATACCCAAGAAGTAGTGACGCTGCCCCATGTCTTTTAAGGAGAATTGAACTCCAAGTTTAGCAATGATATTTGATAAAAAAAAATTCAGATCATTACCAGTGATGACTAGATCATCCACATAGACCAATAGATAACACAAGATAGAATTGTGCTGATATATAAACAGGGATGAGTTTGCCTTGGAATTTTGAAAACTGAGACTCAAATGGCCTGTTTCAATGCTGAGTACCAGGCTCTATTTTAAACCATAAATTGCCTTATTTAACCTACAAACATGATTAGGTTTTGAGGCATCTTTGAAGCTCGGGGGTTGAGACATATAAACTGTTTCAGTCAACTTCCCATGCAAAAATGCATTGTTGACATCAAGTTGTTTCAAAGGCCATCCCTGCATCACAACAACTGTTAGGACAGTTCAAATGGTAGCGGGCTTCACAACGGGGCTAAATGTTTCTTTGTAATCCAATCCAGGACGTTGATTGTATCCCTTTGCGACAAGTCTCGCTTTAAAGCAATCGACAGACCCATCAAACTTTCTCTTTACCTGAAAGACCCATTTGCACCCCACGGGTGTACAGTTATCCGGGGGAGGGACCAGTTCCCATGTTCTATGTCGCATGAGAGCAGTGAGCTCTTCTGACATGGTTGTTCGCCAGTGTGGCTCACGAAGAGCCTGTCCCACACAGGTTGGTTCAATGGTGCTGGGAAGGAGGTGTTTGGTTGTTAAATGAAATTGTTTGGGTTTATGAATGTTATTCATTGACCGAGTGGTCATGGAGTGGATTCGTGTAGGCGGTTGTGCAGGTGAGGTAGAGGAATCGGGTGCGGTGCCAATCAAGAAATCAGTGTTGTGGGTGGGAGAAATTGCATGCGAATTTGATGATGATGGTGCAGTAACGTGTGATGCAGAGTGATTAGGGCATGAAGATACAGAGTTGAAATTGTCAGAATTAAGAGAAGAGGAGAAAGAGGTGTTACCTGAAGGTGATGCAAAGGTGTTCTCCCCTGCCAGAATCACTGGTGGAGGCTGTGGAATGCATGGAGGCAAGGCGTGAATGGGAGGAGCACTTGCTGAGGAGGACAACGAGGGTGTATGTGCAGAGAGGCCATTTCAGTTTTCATCAAACAAAACATGCCAAGAGTGATAGGTTTTATTAGTTAATGGATCAAGGCACTTATAAGCATTTTGGGCCAAGGAATAGCCCACGAAGAGACAAGGCACAGATTTGGGCTGCATTTTATGTGTGTTATACGGCCGAGTGAGTGGAAAGCATAAACAACCAAATTTTTTTAGTTTCAAATAATTTGGTGGTTGTTTAAATAATGCTTCAAAAGGAGAAATATTTTGAAGAAGAGGGGTTGGTAGACAGTTTATAAGATATGCCGCAGTGGAAAAAGCATGGGGCCAATATTTCAAGGGTAGGGAAGCATCATGTAATAGAGTGAGGCCCGTTTCTACTAGATGACGGTTACAACGCTCAGAAACACCATTTTGTTGAGGTGTATGAGGAGCGGTTGTGAGGTGGCTTATAAAGCCACAAATTCACCACCGTTATCCAAATAAATGGTTTTTATTTTGGATTGAAATCTGGTTTCAACAAGATGTTTAAATTGGGGAAATATTGTGCTAACACCAGATTTTGTTTCTATAGGATAAAACCAAATGTATTTTGTAAAATGATCAACCAAAATGAGTTAATAACGTGATCCATCAAGGCCAATAGAATTGGAGGGTCCCCAAACATCAGTATAGATTAAGTCAAGAGGAGCATGACTTTGAAGACTATTTTTCCAAAATGGAAGTTTGTGGACTTTATTAACGGAACAAGAATTACAAAGATGAGAAACATGTTCTTCGTTTTTTATTGGAAGAGAAAAAGAGTTGACAAGCTGTTGGACAATTTTATTAGATGGATGTCCAAGACGTTTGTGCCACCCATCAACGGATGTCCTTTCATGCACGTTAGTAACCATTTTTTGGGAAGATTTCACTATTGACTCCGGAGGGGTGTAAACACTGTTTTCACACGCACCTTTGAGTAGAACCGCCCTCGTGGTCTGATCCTTAACAAGAAAAAAGAGAGGATGAAACTCCACAAAAACATTATTGTGAGTAGTAAAATTATGGACGGAAATAAGATTTTTTTGTATATTTGGAACACAAAGGGTATCATTTAAATGAAAAGTTCATGTGGGTGTGTGGAGAACCAATGAACCAATGTGAGAAAATGCAAACCTGAACCATCACCAATGACAACCTCGTCCATGCCATCATATTCAGAATGAACGGATAATTTAGCCAAATCTCCAGTGATATTGTGAGAGGCTGTCGAATCTATAAGCCACTTTGTTTCTTGGGCTGGTGAAGTTGAAACACAGTTTGCCGTTGCTCCAGGAAATTGAACACGAGGACAATATTTGGCTGTGTGACCCAACTAGTCACAAAGTTGGCACTTCGGTGTGTAAAAACGCTGGCCATTGGGCTTGTTCTTCCGATTGTCACGTGGGCCATTGTTGTTTCGGTACTGGGCCGAGGAGTTGGCATTGTGTGAAGCACCATTATTGTGATTAGACCCGTTCAGTTTAGAGAAGCCCTTAGATTGATGATTTCCAGAGAAGGAACTAGAACCTGATCGGCGATTAGAATAGTTGGCCGATGTTACCAGCTGCTGAGAGGAGACTTCAAGACGGCATAGATATGCATCGTGACCCACGAGAAGATCATGTAACTCCTCAAAGGTGAGTGGGTGTTCCCGAGCATGAATAGGAGCAGCAATCTCACGGAAATCAGCACCCAGGCCATTGAGGATGTAAAGCGTTAAATCATCTGCAGAGATGGGATGATCGATGAGGGAGATTTCATCTGCGAGGGATTTAACAGTGTGCAGGTACTCTTGAACCATTTGGCTTCCCTTCTTGATCAGAGTAAGTTCCTCTTTAAGTTGCATTGCACGAGTCCGAGACTTGCTGGCATACATTGTCTGCAATTTTTGCCATGCTTCTTGGGAAGTTTTGGCAATGGAAATGAATGGGGTTATGGTGGTGGTGGTGGAGGCCAGAATGGCACTTAGGATAAGTTTATCTTGTCTTATCCAGTGAGTTCTTTGGTGAGTGGAAGTGGTGGAGTCATGAAGGTTAGGTCAGGGCTTATCACCGGTAACATAATCAATGAGATTATAGCCGATGAGTAGAGCTTCGAATTGGGCACGCCATTGAGTAAAGGTGGAGGGTGTGAGTTTTTCATTGATTTGGGAAGAAATATTGAGAGCAATGAGAGAGATTTCTGTTGGAGAGATTGGGTTGGTGATCGGGTTATGGGTATTTTCAGATTGGGGGATCGAATTCTCGGTGAAGGATGGCTCTCCTGATACCATGATGAGATTTAAAACTATGAACACAGAAAGTTTTAAATTCTATTGAGTGAAAAACACCACACGGATTTCTATTGATTTCATCAATAATATATACAAGTGTATATATTCCAATTTAAGAAAGAAAGCTAAATTTAAGCCTACAATTTACAAAACATTTACTCAAGATTTTTCTAGCTATTACAGAATATTTCCCTGCACATTTTCAACCTATAATTCGGGTCTTGTGATCTTGATCTTGGTTTGCTTGATTTGAGGAGTCTTCCCTTATAGCATCAATAGAGAGAGAGAGAGAGAGAGAGAGAGAGAGAGAAGAGACCTAACAATCTATAGAAATGTAGCTTTGGGCAACGGTTAGGCATTAGCACTGCCCACAAAAGGATTATCTTCACCTAGACAAGCGAAAGACTAAGGCCAACCGCCAACAACACCAATAATGGTTGGAGTCTGGTTTTGGACCTTTGGTGACCCATGAGATCCTTTAGGAAGAGGTAAAGATGGAGAATTGTAAGTGAGCAAGTAGCAAGCTCTGTAGTGTAGCCAAAAATGCAATAAACAAGGAAAAATAGAGAGAGTAATGGATGGAGGAGGAAGAATTATTCCTCTGAATGAATAGTATCTTTACAAAATACCAAGCAGGGTGATATATACAGAAAAATATTCTACCTAACTAATAGAATGCTCTAGTAAATTAGTGACAGCTAGAGGAAAAGAATAAAAAATAAAATAAACATGAGAAATAAACTACGACAACTTATATACAAGAACTAGTAGTAGCAATACAACTTGTAGTTTGTCCTGTATCTTCTAACACTCCCTTGCAAGATAGAGAATAGAGATTGACTATTCCCATCTTGGAAAGGTGTGATTGGAGAAGATAAGAGGGTAGTGCTTTGGTAAAAAAGTCAGCCAACTGTGTTTGAGAATAAACAAGAGCTGTTGTGATATGTCCTGCTCGAATTTGATCTCGAATCAAGTGGCAATCGTATGTGTTTTTCATGGAACACTTGATTAGTAGCAATATGGAGGGCTGGTTGATTGTCACAAAAGAGAAGGGCAGCTTTTGGATGAGAAATGCCAAGGTCATTAAGTAATATCAAAGCCAAGTTAATTATGAGCAAGTCGCAACCATGGACCTGTACGCAGCTTCAGCTAAGGAACGGGAAACAACAGTTTGTTTCTTGGATTTTTAAGAAATCAGTGAGCTACCTGAGAATACACAATAACCCATAGTGGATCGGCAAGAGTCTGGGCAAGAGGCCCAATCTGAATCACAATATGCTTGGAGCTGAAACTGAGATGAAGATGAAAGTAAGATGCCTTAACCAAGAGCTGATTTAATATATCTCAATACTTTATATGAAGTTGCCAAGTGAGTTGAAGAGGGCTTATCCATGAACTGACTCAACAACTAGACTACAAAACAAAGGTCTGGCAGAGTAAAATAGTCTACCAATTAGCCTTCAATAAGTACTTGGCTCAGAAATAGGTGTGCCATCATCTTTTCTGATCTTGAAGTTTTGATCCAGAGGAAGTTTGAGTGGTTTGCAACCAAGCATACCAGAATCTGCCAAAATGTCTCAGGCATACTTCCTTTAACAGATGATCAAGCAATTTCTAAATCTAAAAAATAACGTAGGCAGCCAAGATCATTAATTTTGAATTTGTGATTGAGAAAAGTCCTAAGTGAATCAATGGAGTTTTGAGAATTGCTAGCAACTAAAATATCATCCACATAGACTAATAAAGCAGTATAAGACTCCCCTTCTTGCTTAGTAAATAAGCTACAGTCCCACTTTGGAGCGGTCATGACTGTTTTGACATGTAGATCAGCAGTCAATAAGGTATTGATAAGTCGGCAAGGTACATTATAACATAGTGTACATGACTACATCAGAACATGACAAAATACCCAATGTCTTTCCCTTCAATTTTGTATTCTCCTGCTGCTATCTCCATCACTGCCCACCCATTCTGACTCAGGTAGCTTGAAGCCATAGCCATAGTCATTCCGATGTAGCCACCATGCAAGCAGCCTAACGCCAACCAGCCTGACGCAACTCTAAATCACTGAGCTTCGCTTAGCTCTTGGACAAACCGTGAGCCTCTTTTGCAACAACCACCAACCTCCTTGCACCATTACCACTCGAGCCTCCTCCACCAACCTCCAAAACCATACCACCAGGAACCACCATGCAAGCCTCAAGGTGCGCCACCAAAAGAACCTCGCCCAACCCTATTTTTGGTTTCTCAAAACAGAACATCCATGCCCACGGCTTTATGTCATTGTGCCCATGTACACCTCCATGCCCACTTTAGACAACCTGAAGTAGAGCAAAGGCTCCACGTGCAGACAACCAACAACAAGACTCCATCACCAACGCATCCCGTGCAGGCCACCAACTAAAAGGCTCCACTTTATTTGAATATTTTTTATTATTCAAAGATAGATAAAGACGAGGGTAAGGTGAGGTGAGGGATCTGGAATTGGTGAGAGAGAGACGAGAGAGGGAGAGAGATCTAGTTTGGGTGCAGTGAGGATGCATGCTAGGTTTAATGGATGGGCTACGTGGTTGGGATATATCGGTGGCTAGTTTCAACCCTTTAATGGATGTATCGATTAGAAGTTATTCTCAACAAGCTATAGTCAGCTTTGGATTGAAGAAAACCAAATTCAAGGAGAGAAGAGCTAAATTTTGAGTTCCGCTGCCTTGAGGCTTGTTTAAGGCCATAAAGGCTCTTAAGTAATTAACAAACTTGATGTGGTTTTCCCTTGGTATACCCGAGTGGTTTCTTCATAAATTTCTTCTTTTAAATCACCATTAAGAAAGAAATTATTTACATCAAATTGATGCAAATGTCATCCTTTAACTGTCGCTACAATGAGGAGACATCTCACAGTTACAAGCTTTGCAACTAGAGAAAAAGTCTCAATAAAGTCTATGCCCTCTTGTTGTGTGTAGCCCTTAACTACTAACCTAGCTTTAAGCCTCTCTATAGACCCATTAGACTTGAATTTGACCTTATAAACATACTTACAATCAATGGCTTCTTTCCCTTGAGTTAAGTTAGTAACTATCTAGATTTGATTGCTTTCCAATGTCTCAAGCTCAGCTTTCATAGCATTGCACCAACCAGGATCCTTCAAAGCTTATATATAAGAGCTAGGCTCGGATTGGAGAGAGAGGGAAGAAGAAAAAGCTTGAAAAGAGGTATTAAATTTATGGTAAGATAAGCAATTAGTTATAGGGAAAGACTTACCATTTGAAGCAAGAGCAACCTTGGATACCGATTGTTCAGGATGTGCAAGCAAAGCCTGTTGGCAATGAAAGTCTTTTAGGTATTGTGGAGTTGTTCTAATCTTGGTAGATCTTCGAAGGGGAGGAGATGCAAGATTCGGTGAGGATGTAGGTGAGGGTGAAGGGGATGTGTTGACAGTAGAAGGAACTGAATTGACAGGATTTGAATTAGATGAAGGAATAGAAGGGACGGTGGGAAGGGACTGAAAATCAAAAAGAGGAGGTGAAGAGATGGAGAAAATAAAATAAAATAGGTGATTGTGAGTCTATTAGAAAGGGGGATGAAGGGTAGTTGGTGGTTTGAAAAGGAAAAATTGATTTGTGGAAAGTGATATCCCTTGAAATAAAAGTAGTGTTGCTGTTAAGATCTAATAGTTTGTAGTCCTTGATTCCAAATGGATAACCAAGAAAAACACAGCTACAACCTCTAGGATCAAATTTCTTTCTACCATTCAAAAGAGTTACAGGAAAACACTAGGGGTGTACAGCGGTAGGTTCGAACTGGAAAAACCAACTGGATCGAGCAAATGCATGGCTGGTTTCGGTCTTGCCATTTTGCTAAAATCAGTCTTCGGTCCTGTCCACGGTCCAGGTTTCCCTGGACCGAACCGACCGAATTAATAATTTTTTTAAAAAAATTTATATATTTATTTTATATAATTAATATGTCATTTTCATCTAATCTATTAGACTCTTACCATTTACAATATAAAATTTTAAATATATAATTACAAATTAATATTCTATTAATTAACCAAGTTATATTATAATATATTAATATTATTATCAATTAACTTATCACCAATTCACCATTAAGTAATTACTATTACTAACATCTACATCTATATCTAATTAGAGTGTATAGATTAATTTTTTGTAAATTACCTAAGTTGTGAGTAAATATAAAGCAATTTGTAAATTGTAAATTAACTAACCTAATGGCTATTACCAATTTCCCATTAACTAATTAGTAACATGATAACATCTACAATTCTACATCTATGACCTAAATTGCAAGTAAATATAAAGCATGTATGCATAATTAAATTATTTATGCTTATTACTTCTTATACAAAATGTAAATATATAGCTCATTCCTCATTTTGCATTAACTTAGAAGTTAGAACTATCACAATACATTTATAGTTTGATATACTCTAGTTAGTAACAAAGTAACAGTTAATATCATCAATATAATATTAATTATATATTTTTTAATGAGTTAATTAAATAATTATATTGAATAGTTTACTTAATTTAAATTTTACTAATTCAAATAATTTTTTTTATTAATTTATGTGTTAAAAACATATAAAAAATGAGAAGACATATTTACTAATGGAAGAAACGGCGCCGTTTAGTGCAAAAAGGGACCTAAACGGCGCCTTGCAGTAGATGGCTGAATTTCTTTTTTTTTTTGCCCTTTCCCTTGTTAAAATGGCACCATTTAGGATTGTTTATAATCCAAACGGTGTCGTTCTGTGTAACCCTAAAAATGAATTATCACCCAGTCACCCCGGTCTCGTCGCCCTCCCCCGATTCCCTCTCATTTGTCTTTCCCTCTCTTCTCAACTTTCAGACTCTCTCTCTCTCTCAGATCTCTCTTGTTCTCCCCTAGCCCCCCCCCCCCCCCCCCCAAATTCCCTGAAGGCTGAGTCCGTGGACATTGGAGTGGGACCGTGAGTCCGTGACGGCGTGACCAACAGAAAATTTCATCTTATTCCAGGGAAGGCAGTTCACAGCGATAGACGGAAAGGATAAATGTCCCTTTTCCAGTTTTATTTCTTGATTTCGTGAATCTGGGCATCTCGGTTTCAAAATGTGAATTTATGATTCTTGAATCTAGGTTTCTTGTTGTTGAATCTGAATATTGTGTGATTTCATGGTGATTAGTTATTCGATTTGTTGAAATGGCTTGAATAAATATGATGAATCTGAGATGGCTCAGTTTAATTAGAATGAATAAATATGATTTGCTTGTTAAGACTTAGAAAGAAATGTTTATATTGAGAATTCTTCTCTAAAAATAAAATAAAAAATAAAAAAACTTTTTCCCAGTTGGTTGCAATTTACAGTGTTTAAACTCAGTTTCTCTCCAGCCATGTTTCTGCAAATTAACAACTCAAATGTTTCTTTAAAGAATGAGATACTAACCCTACTAAAAAAAGTTGATAGTAAGACCATTTATATGAACGAGAAACCAGGAGAAGTGGAGATATGTACCTGCCTTGGAGAAAGATTCAATGTAATATACTTTTGATACTAGGAAGGAACAGTTATAGTTCAACTGTAATTACAATTTTTGATCAGCTTCCTTGAGCTAGACCAATCTTGACCTTCCCTCTCAAATTTGGTTCTAAAAACATAATCTAACAACCAATTAGAAAGGGATTGATCAAATAATTGTTGTCAGATAAGCATTTTCAAATCTGAGAGATCATCCATGGGTATTTCAAGACCTATGGAATCATGGTCTTGGAAGGCATCTTCGTTAAAGTCTAACCAAGAACTGAAATCTTGATGTCCATCTACACCCAGTACATCCATTGAGTCAAGTTCATTAGGTTGAAAGTTTATGGGAAGGGATTCCGCAACCTCTTTACATGCTAGAGGGATTTTTGGCCATATTTTATATTCATTCTCTCGCATATTTAACCTAGCACAATATTTATATTCATATCCTTTCATTTGGCCCACTTAAAGTTTATATTCTGACTTTAGGCCATATTCTGATTTTTTTTTTTTGTAAAGTTTATAACATTTATGCAAGTTCATTTACTAACTTTTAGTATATTTTTGTAGATGGACCAGATTCAAGATATGAATCCACAAGACTCTACTACAGATGATATAAAGTCAACTATGCCTACACAAAGTGGTATAGCCCAAACTCCACCCGCACCCAATGAAAGTGGTAGACATAGGTCAATGATTTGGGATCACTTTACTAAAATATCAAACGGTGATCCAAGTAAACCTAGGGCTAAATGTAATTATTGTATTGCTTCATATGCATGTGATACGAAGACCAATGGTACAAAGTCTATGAAATATCACATTGAGAAACAATGTAAGAAATGTCCTTTTAATAGGACGGATAAGTCTCAAACTACTCTAGCTTGGAAGGCGGATGGAGGAAGTGGTAATGGGGAACTTGTATCTATAGTCTTTAGTGTTGAGGCTTGTAGACAAATCTTAGCAGAGATGATAATTCTTGATGAGTTACTCTTTAGGTTTGTTGAATGAGAGGGTTTCAAGAAGTTTATGCTTACTGTTTGTCCTAAGTGGGTAACGATTTTATCCCATGTTACGGTTGCAAAAAATTGCTTTAGTGAGTATATGAGAAAAAAAAAATAAGTTGAGAAGTGCTCTTCAAGGGTAACGAATTTTCCTCACTACGGATACATGGACATCCGTGCAAAATCTCAATTATATGTGTCTTACTGCACACTTTATTGATGATGATTGGAATCTATACAAGATGATTCTTTCTTTTTGTTTGGTTGAGAATCACAAGAGGGATACACTTGGTAAGGCCATTAAGATGTGTTTGCACGATTGGGGGTAACCAAAATATCTTGCTATCACACTTGATAATGCAAGTTCTAATAATGGTGTAGTTTCTTATTGGAAAAAAAAAAACCAAGTATAGGAAGGATACTATTTTGGAACATGAATTTTTGCATGTTTTGTGCCCACATCTTAAACTTAATTATTCGTGAGGGGTTGAAGGAATTTGATGAGTCTATTGCGAAGGTGAGAGGTATTGTAAAATATGTGAAGTCCTCACCTCAAAGGTGGAGTATGTTTAAAAAATGTGTACAATTGGAAGAAATTACGTGCAAAAGTGGCATTTGCTTAGATGTACTAATTAGGTGAAACTCCACCTATCTTATGCTAGAGAGAGCTTCAAAATTTTGGTTGGAAGAAGAAGATTCGGCTTTCCTTACTAGTATTGGAAATGATGATGACGATGATGAGGATGATGTGAAGCAAGTAGTGAATAAGAGAACATCAAAAAAGTTGGGGCCTCCCAATAATATCAATTAGGAGAAGGCAAGGTTGTTTGTAAAGTTTTTTAAACTATTTCATGATGCAATTTACGCTTTTCGGGAGGTCTGTATGCAACTTGCAACTCCTATTTTTTGGAGTTAGCTACAATATCCGATGCAATTGATTTGGAGTGTCAAAATCAAAACCTTGTGGTGGAATCAATGGCCACAAATATTAAGAAAAAATTTAACAAATATTAGGGCAACTTGGATAATATGAATATGTTGTTGTTTGTTGAGATTCTTCTTGATTCTTAGTATAAAATACAATATCTTGACTTTGAGTTGGAAGGGATGGATGTCCATGATCCCACAAAAGCAGTTGATTTGAGTTGTTCAGTGAAGAATACTTTAACCCGCATGTATGAGGCATACCTTGCAAATGAAGAAGTGAGCAACTCTTTACAACAACAATAGCAGCCTAGAAGTTTATCACATGAAGATGTAAATCTTACAAGTGAAGATGGTGCAAGCACAGACGTAGACGCTCGTGCACAAAGAATGGCCATATTTAAGCAACGGTTGCAGTCGGAGGACTCTCTTGAAAGCAAGTCAGAGGTTAATAAATACCTAAATGAAAAGTGTGAGACAGACAATACAAGTTTTGACATTCTAGTTTGGTGGAAGGTTAACTCATTTAGATATCGTGTGCTTTCCAAAATTACACGCGATGTACTTGTAATACAGTCTCTACAGTTGTTTCTGAATCTTGCTTTAGCACGGCGGGTCGTGTTCTTGATCCTTTCGGAAATAGTTTATCTCCTATGATGGTTGAGGACCTCATTTGTACACAAAATTGGTTTCGTTCTTCATCTACTCCAATCAGCCTTAGGACTATAATGGATGATGTGAAAGATTTTGAGAGGCAGTTGGATATGGGTATGTTTATTATTTACTTCATTTTATAACTTTTATAATCTATATATGTAGTGAAAATTTATATAAATTGTTTTTTTTCCTTTATTGTATAGCACTTGCTCAAGAGGGTGAAAATTCTATGGAGACGTCAAATACAATGTCTACATCTAATGCAAATTCATGAGGTGAGAACTTGAATTGTTTTCTTTAAAATTTCATATTATTTTCTTCAATTGTGACTTGTCCAATTTAGTTTTAATTTTGTATTGTCTCTCATTGAACTTTTGTGTCCTATTTGACAGCATTTCATTTGATGATGAAAGTTTTGACGAGATCAAGTGTTTACCGTTTAGAGATCAAATCTTAGTTATTTTTTATTTGTATTAGTTATTATTTAGTCATTTGTAATTTGTAATATCACTTTATTAGTTATTATGGCTAGAAGCCTAGATGCGTGGATTGTAAATTGTAATATTTTTTATGTTATTTGCTTAACTTTTTTTGGTTTCTTATTATTTTTTTTTTTTCCCTTTTCACTGGACTTTTGGATGTTTAGTTGGCATGTTTAGTTGGATGTTTAGTTAAGAATTAGATGTAGTCTTTAACTTTTTTCTTTTTCTTTTGAAATATGGATATTTAGTTGGCATAGAATTAGATGTATTAAATTTCATTTGATGTAAAATATTGCTTGTATGTGAGGATTTGACATGAATTGTTGGATTTTTTTCAATTTTTTTTTTTTTTGGATGTAAAAGTGGTGCTCTTGAGGTTTTAATGAAGTCATGGGTCCTTTGCAAGTCATTAATTTAGACATTCAGTCATGGTTTTTTTGCAATTTATGGGTCTTTTTCAAATTTTCTTACTTTTTTTTTCTTGTAAAATCTTTTATTCAAATTTATTGTATATGATAATTTTCTTTTTATTCTTAATTTTATTTTTCATTCAAACCTCTTTTTTTTTTTTTTGTATTTTTTGACTTAAAATTAGATAAAATATTAATGGGATTTCACTGTTGAGCCGATGGGGCCCATGGGCCACATGGTCCATATTTAGACCGATGAACCGACCAGACCGGACCGCCCCGAAAGGGACCAACCGGACCGGTCCTTATTGCATTTCGGTCCGGTCTAGGGTGGGAAAACCTTGGATCGAATTGGTTTGGTCCGATCCGCAAATCCCCCTGCAGACCGATCGGACCAGACCGAATTCACCCCTACAAAACACAATGAGCCAAAAACTCTCATGTGAGTATAAGCAGGTTTCTTGTTAAGGAGAAGCTCATATGGAGTTTTATTGTTTAAGAATGGAGTTGGAAGTCAGTTGATGATATATGTTGCTCTCAAAATACAATCACTCCGATATTCTAAAGGTAAATTAGCTTGAAATCAAAGAGCACAAGCCACATTAAACAAATGTTGGTGCTTCCTCTCAACAATGTCATTTTTTTAAGGGGTTTCCACACAACTTTTGTGATAAACAATTCCTATTTGATTGAAAAAATGTGTCATTTGAAATTTAGCACCATTGTCACTTCTTAAGATTTGAATTTTTGAGTCCAAATTTTGTTTCCACTAAGTTATAAAAGGATTAAATGCATGTTCTAGTTTCAGCTTTGTTGGCAAGCAAATAAAGCCAAGTGGTATGGGAGAAATCATCTACTATTATCAAAAAGAACTTGGAACCATCACGTGCAATAGTGGAACTAGGGCCCCTTAAATCACAATGTATAAGTTCAAAGATTCTAGAGGAAATGTGACCACTATCGAGAAAAGGTAGTCGATGGAATTTGGCTAATGGACAAATATTGCAAGGCTTTTCATTAATAGAAGATATGTGTTTCCATACAACTAGATCAGAAATCAACTTTAACCTAGGAAAAGATAAATGACCAAGGCGACGATGCCATAGATCAGAATGACTAATAGAATTAAGAACAAAAGCTAAGATACTAAAATTTGTGAGGTCTTTGTGAGTGTAATTTGAAAGGGAATTTGCAAGAGCCAAAGGAGAAATGTCTATGCAGACCAAGTTGTACAGGCCATGCCTTAGCTCACCCTTCCCAATGATTGTCCAAGAAGGTAGGTCTTGAATAAAATAAAAGATTGAAAAGAAAAGCAAACAACAAGTTAGAGAGGTTTTTAACTTGGTTGCTGAAATTAAATTAAAGGAAAATGAAGAGACACAAAGAACATCCCTCAAGATGATAGTGTTGGTTAAATGGATGGTACCAACATGAGTTATAGCAGCTAAGCTTCCATTTGGAAGCTTGGCTAAGTAGGAAACAATAGAGATAATTGAAGTAAAAGAATGACACCTGGGTTGAGAACCAAAGTGAGAAAAGAATCATTAGGGTAGCTCTATGTGTGTGTAGAAAAGCAAGTAGATATACCAGACATCTTAGAACAAGAGGCTGGAAGATTAGAGGGTTGAGACTGAGTGCTCGAGTGAAGAATAGTAGCTGCAAGTGAAGAATCCTGAGGTTGAAGCAAAGACATAAGTTGCTGGTATTGAAGCTTGGTTAAACCAACCCTATCGTCACTAATAGCCTTTGAATCAGTAGCAATAGAATTAGTGATCTGATTAGAAAGAAAACCAAAATGTTGCTGCTTAGTATGAAACTTGTGGCCTAGTGGGTAACCATTAGGACTGTTCATCCGGGTTCCAACTCGGGAATCCGGGTATACCCGGCCCGAAACCCAGGTGTCAAATCCGGGCCAAAAATCCGGACCGCCTTAACCCAGATCAGACCCGGTCCAGAACCCGGATGGATCCAGATTTTTCAAAACCCGTATTCTGGATTCCGGGTTGAACCCGGTTTTTTTTTTTTTTTAGAAACCTCAAACATTTGCTTAAATTTTTCTCTAATAAAAAAATTTCGAAAACATATTTTGTTTTTCACCTAAAAGTCTATATTTCAAGAAATTATGTTGAAAAGCTTTATCGCATTGAACATTGTTCAATTTTTACCAAAGAAGAAAATATATCCATATTACATGCAACATACAATGCAAACTACATATTAGATTATTTAGTATTTATACATCACATTATATTAACAAACACAAAATTACAATATATGAATTTCAAAACACAACTTTGAAAAATCTTCTAGACCTCCTCCTTCTGAACCTCCTTCCTCTTTGATGATGCTCAAAATCTTCTCGAATGCACCTTCAAAGACCACAATTTTTTTAATCTCCTAAAATCACAAAACCATATTACTTAGCAAGGAAAATAAAATATATATATATATTTTGGAAGTGCAAATTTTCTGGCAATGTTTGTTAGCATGCAAATTAAATGAGCACATTAATTTATTTTCTTTTCTATCAAATAAATTGGAAACATATATGAACACAAATATACATTCAGTGAATATATTACCTGACATCTTCTATTTGAGCTGGGAGATGCAACCTACAGTCTCAGGTCTTGGTAGTCCTAATGCTTCCATTCAGATTAAGTACAGAAAAATAAATAAAAAACCTAGTGCTTCCATGCTTTCTAATTTATAACATATTCATGTCAATGGCAGAGATGATAAGGGATGTGGAGAGATTTTGTCTAAAGAAAATGGGAACACTCCAAGTTAACACAACATTGCAGAGAGAAAAAGAACCAAAAGGGTCAGTTGATCGTTCAAGTCCCATATTTTCTTTTGGCTAGGTTGTTCTGTTCAATTGTGTGTAGTAGTCCCTGTTTCATGAGATTAGTTGTTTGTGTTTGAATTGAAAGATGAGGGAAAGAGAAATAGGTAAGAAAATCAATGCCCTGACTTTTGGTGGTGGTGCTCAGAATCTCAAAGAAAACCATTACACTTTGTTACATTTCCTAATGGATATTTCATGCAGCTAACTGAGTTATATGTACAGGTAAATAGGCCTAAAGCCTTGAAACGAACTCTAATATGACTAACTCAAATGCAAATGTTGAAAATACATAACAGAAACTAAACTTGTTTATACAAGACAGTAATCGGTAATCCCAAGTGTACATTACAGGCAGGTAGTAATAGCCATGGCTTCCATGATTTGAGTACCAGTTTAGTCTGGTAGACTCTGTTCACAATGCAAGCCTATTAAGGCATTATATATATAGCAAGCCTCTTACGAGAAATCTCAGAAACCATATAAACATGACATATTTTTCATCTGATTAAATCCTGAATTCGTTTAGTGTATCTACATCACATGAATTAGATAAATAATCAGTTTATCAAAATGATACATGGAGCCTAAAAATAGTTTATATGCTGCCAGAAAAAATCATTTAACTAATTCAAATATCAACTAAAAAACATCAAGATCGAAGAAAAATCAACTCGGGTTTGTTGTGGAGTATGCTATCTTTGAGCAGGGCAGCAGAAAGGCAAAAACTTTAAAACGAACTTACAAAAAAAAAAAAAAACCCTTCTTGGATTCGATACCCACGGCTCTAGCATTTTGCAAATAAACAAATCTAAACATGTACATAGCAACAAACCCAATCTTCTAGTGCTTAGAAAAATGTTTTTTTTTTTTTCCTTTGTTCAACTAAACAAATCTAACCCATAAAAATACTACTCAAACCTTCAAAACATTCCCACCGAAACAAACCAAAAATCAACAAAAAGAGAAGAAAGAAAGCATACCCATATCGTTCGGCATCGCAGATAGCATAGAGAGAGATGAGAGATAGATTTCGGTAGGGGCTAGGGCATAGCAGAGCAGAGAGAGAGAGAGAGAGAGAGAGAGAGAGAGAGAGAGAGAGCAGATGAGAGAAGGTTAATCGGGGGAAAGGAGGCGTAGGGCATCGCCCCATCGCAGAGCAGAGAGAGGAGATCGACTGTCTGAGAGTGAACCTAGGGGGTTAGGGAGGGGGGGAGCGGCTAGGGCATCCAGAAACATTTCGTTTTTATACTAAACCTGGGTACCGGTTTTAAATCCGGTACCCAGATTTTAAAACCGCATCCGGGCCAGATAGACCCGGATTTAAAGATGCAGGTACCGGCCCGGAATAATTCCAGGCCGAAACCCTTAACCGGAATCCGGTTTTGTCCGGGTTCCAAATTGGGCCGGGTAAAATCCGGCCCATATGAACATCCCTAGTAACTATTCAACTTGTAACACTTCTCAGTTGTATGGCCAGTTAAGTGACAATGGGAGCAAATACGAGCTGTAGCATTGCCAAGTTTGAAGCAATTGTCCAAAGACTGGCCTGAGAGTTTGCAATGACTCCAATAGGCATTCCTTTTTGGAAAGAGGGTTAGGTTTAGGTGAAATTTTGGAAGGAGGATACGGTTTCTTAATGGCCAGTGCCATGGTTTCAGGGCTAAGGACATTGGAGATCATCTGGTGGTGCCTCTCTTGTTGCTGGATGAGGGAGAAAACCTTTATAACAGGGGGTAAAGGATCCATGAACATGATCTAGTCTCGAATAGGGGAGTAAGAGTCGTTGAGGCCCATCAAAAATTGAAGAATACAATCTCTCTAGGATCAATCCAACAATGTTATCATAATGCCACAATTACAAATAGGTATAGGATCATAGATAGAGAGTTCATCCCAAAGTGTCTTCAACTTACCATAATAGATACTTACATAATCATGTTCCTGAAGAAGCCCAACCATTGCCTTCTTGAGTTGAAAAATCCTTGGCCCATTTTGTTGGAAAAAATGATCGTGAAGGTCTTGCCAGATTTCCTCAGCATCATCTACAAAAACAACACTCAATTTAAGAGAGGAGCTGATGGAATTTTGTATCCATGATATGACCATATCGTTACATCGCTCCCACAATTCAAGTAAAGGATCCATGGGATCAATCGGTGGCAAGAGAGAACCGGTGATAAAATCTAGCTTATTTTTTGCACAAAGAGCATGTAGGATGGCACGAGGCCAAGTGGCATAGTTGTCTATAGTAAAAAGGTAAGAAACAAGCGTAATGGCAAGACTATCTCCATGATCTAAACGAAAAGGGTTCGCTGGATTAGAAAGATTTAAGAAACGAGATAAGGTATTTTTATTAAGGGCAGAATGAGGTTCAGTGGAAATGGGTGGGGAAGGAGTGGGGTTTTCCATCAAGAACTTCTCTTAAAGGCTCTCGATACCATGTAAGTGAGCAAGTAGCAAACTCTGTAGTGTAGCCAAAAATTCAGTAAATAGCAAATTTTTGAATACTGTACCGGAGGCCGTACCAATCAAGGCACTGGAATAAAATATTTCGATACTAATACTATTTCGGAATAGTCGATATATAAATAAATTATAAAGTATATATATAACTATAGTCTATATATAAATTATAATTTATATAATTTATAAATATTTATAACTATACATATATATAAATTATAAATAGTCTGGTCTGAATTGTGGATCAAAAAATGAGCTTGCAGTTTCAAGAAATGAAAAAAAAATAAAAATAAATAAATAAATAAAGGCCAAAATATAGGTCGGTACAAGCCGAAATATTAACCGATACGGCCGGTATTTGGGGCGGTACAAAATAGGTGTAATACCAATACAGTACTAGTGGCTGATACAGAATCTACCGGCCGGTACGGTAAGATATTTTAAAAAATTGTAAATAAGGAAAAGCAAAGAGAGTAGTGGATGTAGGAGGAAGAAAAAGCTTTATTCCTCTGAATGAATTATACCTTTACAAAATACCAAGCAAGGGTGATATATATAGAAAAAAGATTCTACCTAACTAACAAAACGCTCTAGTAAATTAGTGACAGGTGGAGGAAAAGAATAAAAAATAAAATAAGCATGATAAATAAACTACGACAGCTTATATACAAGAACTAGCAGTAGCAATACGACTTGTAGTTTGTCTAGTATCTTCTAACAAGACTGATCGAGAAGGAAAAGAAAACCATGGCAAAAATCTATAGTTAGGATTTTAAACCCCAAAAAAATCTACCAAATTCTGAACACCAAAACACAAATAGAAGAACATGGAAGAGATGAAGGTTTTTTTCAAAGCACATCGTCTAAAAAAAAATAACAACGCACATTTTTGACAAAAATTTTCCTCCCTGCCTGATGGCTGCATTCTCCCACAACTTTCTCTCTTAAATGAAATAGAGCAATTCATAACTTTTGTTTATGACCTGGAATGCCAATATTTATTCATCCGCAAGGCGTACACAAAATCGCCCTTCTTTAGATTTTTTCTTTGCTTAAAACCAAAACCATTTAAGATATAACCCCACATTGGATTAGCCAAAATAATAATATAATATTATTTTTTAATAATAATATTTTTATTTTAGTTTTCATATTTTGCAACTATACTAACTATATGTTAATTAATAATTTAATTTTTACTTAAATTATTATTTTCCAACTATTATTTTTTTCTCAACCTATTATTTTTCATCTACAAAAAACATAGAAGTTGCAAAGTACAATATAGAAGAAGGAGGAACCTAAAAACTAAGTACATAAATGTGAAGTTACAAAAAAATAAAAATAAAATAAAAAAAAACAATCAAAGAGGTCGTCTTGGTAGACCAGATAAGGGGAATTCTCTATCACCACCACTTCAGTTCATTAATCCTAAGTTACTCGTACTTAGAACCAGCCCAAAGCAACCACACGCTGATGAAATGGAGAAATGGATTGCAATGATTCTACTAGCAATGTTACCCACAATTTCAAAAGTTTACAACCAGCCCACAATAAAATACTCTTCCATTTCTAGCGTGCTATTATTGAAATCAAATCGCAATTCCAAAAGAATATCATCCATTTCCAAAAAAAAAAAAAAAAAAATAGATCTTCTAGTTGCTACACAGCCACATGTTTCTCCATAACATGTGGTTGGGTAGCCACTAAAATCAAATTAACTTCAAATATGTCCAATAGTTACACACCTCCATGAGGTGTGGATGAAGATTTCTTGGATGTACCTTTGGAATTATTCTTTGATGCCTCATCAATTTCCTTCTGAATATTAAAGAAGCAGTCTTGTTGCATGGCATTCAGGCCAACAAGATCCAATCTCATCATCTCTGCCTTGAACGTTTTCTTCTCAAGTTCTAATTGTGCACCTCTATCATGATTTGCCTTCATCACCGTTGCTCTCCTCTCTGCCATGCACAATTGTCTATCCTTCCACATTCAAGCTAACGTCATGTTGAACTTAATATCAATAGATTCATAGGACTTCCGCTTTCTCAAGTTCTCTTTCTCAACTTTTTTGCCTGAAGGCCTCTTACCAAGAACCTCCACGTTCTCCTCCACGGCACTGTTGACAAATTGACTTAACTGCTCATTGGCTGGATGTTTATCGTGTGACCCTCCCCTCGTATTCAGTGTCATCATGTGTTTCTGTCATTTGGGTTAGTGTCTCAAAAGGCACCAACAGTGCTCCATTATAAAGTTCGCCTTCTTCATGTCTTTTTACATAAGTTTTTCCTTTTCAATCTAAAAAGGCGAAGAAATATTGTTAGTTCATAAATCTAAGCTAATGTTGAGCCAAGTGGAGACGAGGAGGTTACCCTCCTCTACAGTGAAAGATGCACTTCTTTGAACTTGTTTTAGGGCTTAGTGTAGCCTCTTTTCACCACCAAGAGGGGTTGCTTGGACCATAACATTAGAATATTGTGTGTACATTGGGATGCTATTACAACCTTCTCCTCCACTTTGTAATAGAGTGGTGAATAATGGATCCTCATCAAATAGTGTGTCCATCTTTTAAGAAATTTTAATTTTTAAGGAGTCAAAAAACTTGAATATCAACTAGACAACTATGTATTAAACTATCTAGCCTCCAGCCATGAGCATATAGTAATATAATCGTAATAAAATTGTACAACTAGAGAGTGATCAATGAGGAGTAGATTATGCAGACACACAAATTATAACGTAAATGGCAAGATGCAGCTTAATTTAAGGGGCCTTGCTTCTTCTCCTTTATGCTACAAACAGTAGTATAGGGCCCTGCTTTCTCAATTTTGCCTAATAAGTGCCTTTAATGTTGTATACACGAGAATATATTTTACAAATACATTGGCAACTTGCATCTGATTCTAGGGTCTTTACTTGTTTCCTTAATATATGATTAGGATTGTAAATGCTTCCTTTATTTGTTTTCTGTTATGCATCTCCATAGTACTAGTTATAGCATACCACAGAGCATACAAATAGCAAACCAAATAGTATACATATTTTGTCTCTCTTTTCACATGCATCATAGGTTTTTCATTCAAAATAAACCAAAGTTTGTCCCAATATCTTGTAACACAAAACTAGAGCATACAAACCAAAATCAACCAAACAATATTAGAAATAGAAATCAACCAAATCCAAAACATCAACCACCATAGATTAGACCAGTTCCAAAAATTAACCAAACATTAGAAATAGAAAATATATATATATATATATATATATATATATATATATATATATTCATGGTCATGAATTTTTACCCTTGTGAACACAATAGGTTTCCAATAGAGAGATTCGGTCTAGGGCTTTTCTTCTCAAGCCAAAATCACAGTGTTCTTGGTGATATCACGCCTTGATTTTCTCTTGCAAACCTTCTGTTTTTGCTACCGAGTGTTCCTAAGCAAGCCGATAGCATAGTTAAGTGTTCCCAAAGTAATATTTGTAATAACTCACAACTCTGGCAATTTGAGGAGCTAGAATACCTCCACACTCTAGTTTTTGGAAAATAGATTCAAAGTTACTTTGATTGCAAATGTTGTTGAATTTAAATACATGGACCCAAACATAAAATATTAATCAATAACTGACTCGTAGCCCACAACTGATCATGAACCACCTTGACTCTAATGACCCAAAACAACTACTCACGTGCTAACAGACGTGGCCCAACATGACTCTTGACAAAATAACCAACTAATTAACTAAGTCTCATAATAATCAAACATAACCCACAACCTGGTGCAGAAATACAATTGTACCCCTCAACAATACAAATAATGACTCTTAATATATATGTGTATATATATAACTTCAGAAGCCCTAATTTGCCTTCAGACCTAATTTGCCTTCAAACCCATCTCACAGCACCTAACAATACCTCCACCTTCAAAAGATCTTGCCCACAAGATCGGGGAACCTCTGCCACGTCTCCTCTAGATCTTCCAACATTGCATCTTTCGACGTGGCTCCCTTCCATTGTATAAGAAGCTTAGCTCTAGCACAGTACCCTCTTTTTGTAAGTTGCCACTGTAACACTATCTCTGGTTCAGGAGTTAGGGTTCCTTCTCGGGTGACTTGTGGAAGCTATGGTATTGTTGGACTTATGATCCGAGTTTTGTCTTAAGGCACGATACATGAAATGTGAGATGGATTTGAGATTCGGAGGGTAGATCTAACCTATATGTTACCTTTCCCAACTTTTGAAGGATCCTAAGGGTCCCTAGTAACTTGGGGATAATTTCAGATTCTTCCTCATCACTACTGACATATCCCTCAGGTAAACCCATTCTCCCTCTTTAAGTTCTCTATCAGTTCTATGTTGATCTGTGAATCTCTCCATCCTATTTTGTGATTCTTGCAGGCTTTCTCGAACCAATTTGGCTATGAAATCTCGACTCCTTAGCTCCTCCTCTACTACCTATACATGGGTAGATCCTCGCTTGTATGGTAACAAGGGGGGTGGAGGTTGCCGATATACAGACTCGTATGGTTAGATCTGTATTGAACTATGCCTTGATGTGTTGTTGACATATTCTACCATTGATAGCCACTTTGACCAGTATCTAGGCTTGTCACCAGAAAAACACCTTAAATAACATTCTAGGGTTTTATTAGTTACCTCAGTTTGACCATTTGTTTGTGGATGATACGTTAAACGCATGAGTAACTCTATATCATAGATCCTAAACAATTCCCTCCAAAACTGGCTTGTGAAAATGGGGTCTCTATCACTCACAATGGTTTGTGGCATCCCATGTTACTTGAATACATTATCAATGAAGAGTTTAGCCACTATCAATGCTATGTATGGATGGTTAATCGATATAAAATAGGAAAAATGGGTTTACCTGCTTAATCTGTCAACTACCACCATAACAACAATTTTCCACCCTGAGGGTGACAATCCCTCAATGAAATCCATTCTAGTGTCCACCCAATTGGTTTCTGGTATGGGTAGGGATTAAAGCAACCCTGTTGAATAGAGGGTTTCAACCGTATTTCTCTAGCACACATCACACTCCCTAATGAAGGCTCAAATATCACTGCGTTGACCAGGCTAGAAAAATCCCCTCTTTACTCTTGCATATTTTTTATGAACTCCCATGTGACCCCCTAACAGGCTGCTATGGAATTGATGTAGAATATGTTGCTGAAAGGGCACAAGAGTTCCCAAGTACAATCTACCCTCGTAAAAGAGTAGATCATTGTGGAATTGATATAAGGCTGAGTCCAAGGTCCCTTGATGGTAAAGGCTAATTAGCTTCTGCAACGTAGGATCTTGGTGGTAAGATTTATTTAACGTTTGTATCCATTTAGCTTGCATCATACCGATTGCTTGGGTGGTCATGGTTATGGTCTAGTTTTGATTTTGTGGATTCGTGGTTAGGACTAGATTGGATGGGAAACTGGCCATTTTTTATTTTGTATTTGGCCTTTCTAGACTTGATAATCTTGAGAGTGCATCTACCACTATATTTATCTTCCCACTTTTGTATTCTACCACAAAGTCATACCCTAGTAATTTTGATACCCATTTCTGCTGGGCTGGAGTCCCCACTCTTTGCTCCAATAAATATTTCAAGGCACGTTGATCAGTGTGTACCTTGAAAGTTTGTCCCAATAATTAGTGTCTCCATCTTCTAATTGCCATCACCAAGGCGAGCAACTCCTTCTCATAAGTAGCTAAAGTTAGACTTCTTCCCTTCAAAGCTTGACTTAGGTAGGTTTGGGCTGCCCCTCTTGCATTAAAATTACCCTTAGACCTTCCTATGATGCATCACATTCAATAACAAAATTTTCAGTAAAATCAAGTAATCTTAACACTGAGGGACTCACCATAGCTTTGTTTAGCTTATTAAAAGCTTGTAAAGCTTCTTCTGTCTAGCAAAATGCATCCTTTTTTAACAAGGTTGTGAGTGGCGCAGCAATACTTCTGTACCCCTAAACAAACTTTCTGTAGTAGCCTGTAATTCCTAAGAACCCTTTTAGGACCTTAAGGTTCTTAGGCAGTGTCCACCGTTGCATTGCCTCAATCTTATGTGGATCTGCTTTAACTCCTTCTTTTGAGATAATATACCCTAAATATTCCACTTCATTGCACCCAAAACAACACTTGGAATCCTTTACAAAAAATTGGTGAGATTGTAGAACTTCCAAAAGAGTATGTAGGTATCGTAAATGATCTTGCAAAGACTTACTGTAAATTAAAATATCATCAAAGAAAACCAACACAAACTTTCTTAAATAAGGCTAGAACACCTTATTCATTGTTGAACTCAAGGTTTCAAGTTTCATGTGATTATAAATCTACACATGGATTTTGATGATAACAAATGAATTCAAAGAATAAAGGAGTTTCAAGCTCAAGTTGTTCACACAATGGAATCAAGCACATCAAAGAACCAAGCATGAGCAAGAAGGAAACAAGTTCACATTAAAGTCATAGAATAATGTTGTAAATCTCTTAAAATTTGAAATTAGGATTAATGCTCAAAATTAATATTTTATCATAAAGCATTAAAATACATTTTCCACATGTGCATGAATATTTTTGAAAATTAAATTTGAAAATTTTGAAAGATGATTGATTGTCATCTTTTGCATGTGCATGCCTTGATTAAAGGGTTGAACTTTGAAAATATTAAAGATGATTGATTGTCATCTTTCACATGTGCATGTTTTATTTGAATATTTTCAAAAGTGATTGATACTTTTTTAGACTTATACAAAAGGTAGATGATTTTGTTTGAAAAATTTGAAAAGTAAAGTGTGCTCATTTTGTCATATGCAAAAAGTAAAAGATTAGGTTTGAATTTTTTGAAAAAGGAAAGTGTGCTCCTTTTGTCATATGCCAAAAGTAAAAGATTAGGTTTGATTTTTTTAAAAAGTGAATGATGTTGTCTTTGACAATTGAAAAAGAAGAACCTTTTATTTGAATTTTTTGAAAAAGTGAATGATGTTGTCTTTGACATGTGAATCTTTTTAAATTTGAATATGAAGTCTCATATGCCTATAAATAGATCATTTGAGAGCTTCACATTTACAACACCAAGAGCATACAACATTCATTCAAAGCTATCATTCTCTCTTCTCTAAGCATTGAGCCTTAATCCTTGTTCATTTTGAGAAATATAGTTTGCGCTGTATTATTCTTATTTCACTCATTGAGGAGTGTTTTCTGATAACCTACCCACTATCAGCTCTTGTATCAGAAAAAGGGTCTGTATAACCCTTGTGTGTGTAGAAAGTATTCTACATGGGGAATAGTTGAATCACCACGTGTAAGGTGATTGCAAGTGTAGAGGGTGTTCTACACGGATCCTTTGTAGCGGTGTTGTTCAAAAGTGTAATAGGTTTCTATCTCCACCTGAACGAGATTGAATAGTGAATTTGGGAATCCTCAAGGGGTAGCTTGAGGCGAGGACGTAGGCAGTGGGGCCGAACCTCGTTAACATACTGAGTTTGCTTCTCTCTTACCCTTACTCGTTATATTTATTGTTATTTCATATTTTGTTTATATTTTATATTATATATTTGATTTATAATTGTTATTTTTTTAATACAACTCAATTCACCCCCCCTCTTGTGTTAGTCATCTGGGTAACAATTGGTATCAGAGCTAAGAGCTCTATTATAATTGCAGCTTCATTTGGTGAAGGTCAATCTAGCAGTCGGTCTCCACTCTTTTGTGGAGATAATTACTCATTCTGGAAAGTTAGAATGAGAATATTTCTTCAAACTCAAGGTAGAGAAATCTGGAAATGTATTGTAAATGGAGCTTATATTCCAACAAAAGTGGTTGATGGAGTAAAGGTCAAAAAGGAAGAATAAGAGTTTGATCGTGAAGACGATAGACTTTATACTTTAAATTTAACTGCTATGAATTTATTATTTAATGCTCTCAATAGAAATGAGTTTAATAGAATAATGACTTGTACTACGGCAAAAGAAATTTGGGATAACTTGGAAGTTACTTATGAAGGAACTTCGCAAGTCAAGAAATCAAAAATTTATATTCTTACTCATGAATATGAAATGTTTAAGATGAATGATGATGAATCTATTTCTAGTATGCACACTCGTTTTACTAACATCATAAACAGCTTGACAGCTCTTGGCAAAGTTTATTCCAAGGTGGAGATAGTAAGAAAAATTCTCAACTCTCTACCAAAACGCTGGGAATCAAAAGTGACAGCGATTCTTGAAGCTAGAGACCTCAAGAAGCTCGAAGTCAATGAACTCATCGGGTCACTTATCACCCATGAGTACACATTGAAAAGAGGAGAAGAAGAAGGAAAGCCAAAGAAGAGCTTAGCACTTAAAGATGTTCCTCATGAAAGTGAAAGTGATGAAGATGAGGAAAATGAAGATAAAGATGAAGAAGTTGCGATGATAACAAGAAGAATTCAGAGGTTCTTGAAGAAAAATAGAACTCCTCCAAGGAAATCTTTCAAAAAGTTTTCCAAGAAAGATTCAGGTAAAAATGACACTTTAATTTGTTATAAATGCAATAAACCTGGTCATATCAAACCAGATTGTCCTCTGCTAAAGAAAGATCGGAACAAGGGCAAGAAAGCAATGAAAGCTACATGGGATGATGATTCAAGTAGTTCAGATAGTGAAGCAAGCAATGGAGAATCAGCAAATCTTTGTCTTATGGCTAAAGATGACATTGAGGTAACAAATCTTGATAATATTGAAGATCCTTCATATGAAGAATTGCAAAATGTTTTAGAAGAGGTATATGAGGAATTTGAAAAATTGGGTATCAAGTATACTGCTTTGAAACAGAAAAATTCTTCTTTAACAAACGAAATTGAAATTTTAAGAAAAGAAAGTATCATTTTTAAAGATGAAAATCTTGAATTGAATAAGAAGAAAACCGATTTAGAAAATATTGTTGAAAACTTTACGAATGGAAAAAGAAATTTTGAAAAACTTCTTGGTAGTCAAAGATGTGTTTTTGACAAGGAAGGTTTGGGATATATGCCAAAACAAAAATACAAATCTTATAAAAATTTCTTTGATAATCATTCTACATCAAAGACAAATATTCAAAATTCTTTTCATAAAAATAATTTTGTCAAAAAAGAATATTATTATAATCATTCAAGTTTTTCATATATGTCACATGCTATTTGCAATTTTTGTAATAGAAATGGTCATAATTATCATACTTGTCCTATTAGAAGAAATCATACAATGACTATTAGGGTCATATGGGTACCTAAAAATCTTGTTTCTTTTAATACTAATAAATAAAGGACCCAAAGAACTTGGGTACCAAGAAAAATCATTTTAATTGTTTTTATAGGTATGCATGAAATCTTCCACAAGTAAAAACAAATGGTTTTTAGATAGTGGATGTTCAAGACACATGACGGGAGACAAGACTAAGTTCTTTGATCTTAGATCTAAAGAAGAAGGACACGTGACATTTGGAGACAACTCGAAATGGAAGATCGTGGGAATAGGTAAAATTGGTAATGAATCTTCTCTCATAATTGAAGATGTTCTACTTGTTGAAGGTCTAAAACATAATCTTTTGAGCATAAGTCAATTATGTGATAAAGGATTTACAGTTACTTTCAAAATGGATAAGTGCATTATTTTGAATGATCATGATTGTAATATTTGTTTTATTGCTTTTAGAAACAATAATGTTTATACAATTGATTTTGAAGAAATTACCTCACAATATGCTATTTGCTTTTCAGCTCAAAATGAAACTAGTTGGTTATGGCATAGAAGATTAGGTCATGCCAACATGGAACTTATTTCCAAACTTTCAAAAAATGATCTTGTGAGAGGTTTACAAAAAATAAATTTTCTTAAAGACAAAATTTGTGATGCATGTCAATTTGGTAAACAAACAAAAACTTCTTTTAAAACTAAAAAACATATTTCCACTACTAGACCATTGCAACTGATACACATGGATCTTTTTGGACCAAATAGAGTTGCAAGTCTAGGAGGAAAATATTATGCATTTGTTATTGTTGATGATTTCTCTAGATATACTTGGGTCATCTTTCTTGCTCATAAAGATGAGGCACATAATGCCTTTACCAAGTCATGCAAGAGAATTCAAAATGAAAAGGGCTATACTATTTCAAGTATCCGAAGTGATAGGGGAAAAGAGTTTGTTAATAAAAATATTGAAACTTTTTGTGATGAAAATGGTTTTGTGCATAATTTTTCTGCTGCTCGAACTCCTCAACAAAATGGGGTAGTAGAGAGGAAAAATAGATCTCTTCAAGAGATGGCAAGAACAATGCTCAATGAGAACAACTTGCCTAGTTATTTTTGGGCCGAAGTGGTAAGTACTGCATGTTATGTTATAAATAGAGTTATGCTAAGGTCTAAGTTAGATAAAACCCCCTATGAGCTTTGGAATGAGAAAAAGCCCAACATTAGTTACTTTCATGTATTTGGATGCAAATGTTTTATTTTGAATGACAGGGATATTTTAGGCAAGTTTGATGCAAAATCTGATGAAGGTATCTTTCTCGGGTATTCTACTAATAGTAAAGCTTATAGAGTATTCAATAAAAAGACTTTGACTGTACAAGAATCTATACATGTAGTATTTGATGAATCTAATTCTTCACTCTCCAAGAAATCTATTGATGAAGAAACAGGAGGTATAAATAACACAGAAAGTCTCAATCTCAACAAAGAGAAAACAATAGAGGAAGTTCAACATGGAGCCATCAGGAAAGATCATCAAAATTTAATACAAGATGCAACCAAATAGTAGAAATTTGTGAAAGATCATCCAATGGAACAAATTTTGGGAGAACCTTCACAAAGTGTAAGTACTCGATCATCTCTTAGAAATATTTGCAATCATACTGCTTTTCTATCTCAAATTGAACCCAAAAATATTGATGACGCACTTCTTGATGAATCTTGGATTCTAGCTATGCAAGAAGAGTTGAATCAATTTGAAAGAAATAATGTTTGGACACTTGTTCCTAGACCCAAAAATCATACTATTATTGGAACAAAATGGGTTTTTAGAAATAAGAAAGATGAGTCCGGAGTCATAAATAGAAATAAGGCTCAACTTGTAGCCCAAGGTTTTAATCAAAAAGAAGGAATCGATTATGATGAGACATATGCACCAGTCGCAAGATTAGAAACTATTCGAATGCTACTTGCATATGCTTGTTATAAAGATTTCAAACTTTTTCAAATTGATGTTAAAAGTGCTTTCTTAAATGGTATTATAAATGAAGAGGTATATGTTGAGCAACCTCCAGGTTTTGAAAATCATATTTCCCCAAATCATGTTTTCAAACTCACAAAAGCACTATATGGACTTAAACAAGCTCCTAGAACTTGGTACGAAAGACTTAGTGGTTTCTTGATTGAAAAAAGTTTTCCAAGAGGAAAAATCGACACAACTCTTTTCATTAAATATGAAAATGATGATATTCTTTTGATTCAGATTTATGTTGATGATATAATATTCGGTGCTACTAATGAAAATATGTGTCAAGTTTTTGTTAAGACTATGCAGGAAGAATTTGAGATGAGCATGATGGGAGAACTTACATTCTTTCTCGGATTGCAAATTAAGCAAGCAAAAAGTGGGACATTCATCAATCAATCAAAATATATTAAGGAATTACTGAAGAATTTTGGGATGGAAAATGCTAAGGAAATTGGAACACCAATGAGCCCATCAACTAAACTTGATAAAGATGAATCCGGTAAGCCAGTTGACTCGAAGATATATCGAGGTATGATTGGTAGCTTATTATATTTAACAGCCAGTAGACCAAATATTATGTTTAGTGTGTGCTTATGTGCACGCTTTCAATCATCTCCAAAAGAATCACATTTAATTACAGTTAAGCGCATTCTTAGATATCTTAGTGGTACAATTAACCTAGGGTTATGGTACCCTAAGCACACATCTTTCGATCTAATCAGCTACACAGATGCAGATTATGCTGGCTGTAAAATAGATTGAAAAAGCACTAGTGGAGCATGCCATTTCTTAGGTCATGCATTAGTTTCCTGGTTTAGTAAAAAATAAAATTCTATTGCACTATCTACTGCTGAGGCAGAATATGTTGCTGCGGGTAGTTGTTGTGCTCAAGTTCTCTACATAAAGCAACAACTTGAAGATTTTAAACTCAAGTATAATCACATTCCAATCAAATGTGATAATACAAGTGCTATAAATCTTTCAAAGAACCCAATACAACATTCTAGAACTAAGCATATTGAAATAAGATATCATTTTCTTCGAGATCATGTGCAGAAAGGCGATATAGTACTAGAATTCACAAACACACACGATCAGTTAGCAGATATTTTCACAAAGCCTTTACCAGAAGATAGATTATGTATGATCAAAAGAGAAATAGGTATGATGCATGCTATGAATATCTCTTAAAAGATATACTAGAGTCAATAAAAATAGAGATAGATTTTTTAAATACTTTTACATAAACTTGAGATTCTTAGCCTCATGTTTGAGACGGTCATTCTCTTCAAACAATATCATATCATTCTTATCCATGGGAACCGGCAAGCGGAATGAAGAATCTAATAAAGATTTCAACTGTTTATTCTTCTGCCGAATGATTCATTCCCTTGTGTGAGACTCTTGAACAATTCGTTGAAGTACAACAATTTGTTCTTTGAGCTTTTCAACTTCATGATTTTTGGCTTGTAGCCGCTGAGAAAAAGCAACAATAGAGGAAGAGTAGCGAGTCCCAAGACTCACCAAGTCATAAATAACATCAGAATCTGACTTATTAGTCAGATTATTATTTTCTTGCTACAACATGGCACCAATGGCAGCTGCAGAAAGGACAGGAGGTTGAGATGCAGAATGCCTCATGGATGGATCTAGAGAAATGTTAGAAGAATGAGCCATTGAGAAAAGAATAGAAGGCTTAAAACGAGAATGCTGAAGGAATGCAGATGAGTTATAGAGATGAGATGAAAACTTGATGCGAATTAGATGAACTTCAGGACTGATTTTATAGAGATAGCATAAAGAATAAGACAAACTAATGTCTCTTCAAATCTTATTTGGTTAAAAGAAATACAAGATATGCTGGACACACATTGTCAAAAGTTTTCTTACTAATCCAGAGAGATTAACAGTAGATTGTCCCTATTTTTCTAGTAAACGATGAACCTCTGCTGTTATCTGCCGATATTGACCTTGTATCTGAACCCTTTCTCGTTCCAACTCTTCTATTCATGGTTGCAGATCATGAGCATACTAATCTGCAAATTTTTTCAACTCTTGGTTTTCTTGCTTTAGCCTTTTATTCTCACTATCCTTATTAGCAAGCTTCTGTCGTAACTCAGATATTTGCATGTTAAGATGATCAATCTCACTCACCCTCGCCATTAACCTTCGAGACAAGATCGTAACAGAGGCAGCATATTGACTACTGAGCATTCTTGATTCTGCAATAATCTCAGAATCAGCCTTACTAGAAAAACGGTTCACTGCTCCTATCATGGTATTGACTGCCTCAGGAGAGAAGATTGATGATTGATGCGTCAAGGATTCCTGATTCAAGTCTGGAACATTAGTGGAAAAGAATTGCTCAGTCATTCTATCGTTGTGGTAAAACAGAACTCAGGTCAAGAAGCAATTATTTTTTTTTGGCATCCGATAGATGAAAATGATCATTTTTTTATAGCAACTCAGAGCCTTCAATCACATTTTTCAACAACATCAGGCGATTGTTTAAATCTCTAGCCGCACTAAATTCATAGAGTTAGACCTCGAGTCTTTGCAGCATTTGTCGGGTCACGGACGGCTCCTTTTTTAACTATCTACAGTGACTATTAAACGCATCGTTTTCTTTAGTCCATTTATTTGCTGCCGATCCTTTTTAATGATGCCCAAAGGGGGAGAAGTTTTAGACTAGAACATTAACATTGTTTAAATTGTTAAACTTGTTATATATGTTTGGAATTATATTTATACTTTTGCTTGAAAAACTAACGCATATTTTCAGGGGGAGCTTAAGTATTAATACAGGTTTCAAGTTTTATCAAGCATTTGTCATCATAAAAAAGGGGGAGATTGTAACAGCCCGCTAGAAATTCAATTAAGGAATTTCTATTGACTTTAGGAACCTCGTGAAAACTCTGTAAGTTTACACGAATCGACTAATCGCATAAATTTTAGCCTGTCAACATAGTTAGTGTTATCACTCACTATGGTGCCAGAAATGCGATTTTAATTATTTGAGATAGTTAAAAGTGTCAGAATACATTATAGTCTACACCACTAGGCTTAATTGAATATTTAGAATTTTTCAGTATTAAGTTTATTACGTTTATTTTTGGAGTGAATAGTAACCTCGGTAAATGTACTGAGCGCAGTGTTTTCAAAATCATAGTGTGAAATGTCCAAATTAGAATAGCGATATTTTATTTGGACACTTGGCAAGATCTTAACCACACATAATGAATAGTATTAGATACTTTGCACAAAGAGAAACCATTAGATGGAATTGTGAAGGAAATCAAGGTGTGAGATCATGACACCTAAGCAAAATACACATTTGGAAAATATCTTAAGAATAGAGATTTAAAATACACATAGAAAGATTTTAGCCACCTTACTCTTCCAAGTCTACTCCACATTTGGAAAATATATTGAGCTGATTTTTATAGATATTATTGGATAGAATATTTTGAGATAATATTTTATAGATATTTTGGGTAGGAGAAAACCACACTCAACTCTCAACTCCAGCCTTATCATCTCCCTTATCTCTTCCATAAGCATCTCCAGCCATCACCCACGAACTTATCTTCATTTACACGTTTCTTTAAAAGAATATCAAACATTCTCTCTCGGACAGCTTTTAGGAGTTCTTTTGCATGCCCATTTCGAAGCTGTTGTAAGTGTTTTATCATAAAGTCTCCTTCATATAAGTTGTTCCTTTTTGAGTCTAGTTTACATGGATATCTTATTTGCCCCATTTGAAGATCATTTGGTCAGTCAAATATTGTGTAAACTATAGAAAGGTCATTCTGGGAGATAAACTGGAGAATATGTTATAGTTTGGAGTTTTTGACCAAGCTAATGGATAGATATTGGTCCGAAATTTTTATGGAGTATTGTTAACATGTATATATGACTATTGGTTGAGGATTTTTGCATGATTGAAGGTTTTGATGAAATATTTGCTTAGATTTAGAAACTTAGAAACTGGAAGAAGAAAAACAGTTTCTATTTTGAGAAAGTTTAACTCTTTGGTGGTCTAAACCTATTCTAATGACTTTGATAATTTTATTGGAGGATCCTAAGCATCTTATATACATGTTATATTATTATTTTGAAGATATTTGATGTTAGTTTCAAAGATATGAAATTTTATGCAAAGAGATATTCAGATAAGCCAAAGTGTGGATGTTCTTGGCTAAATTTATGTTTTGGTTAATTTTTAACCATGTGATCTTGAATTAGAAGCTTATATATGTTTTAGGAAATCTTTTTAAACCATGTGATGGTTTGGTTTGAAGATCACATATTTATAAGTCATAGATCAAAAGGTTGATCAAAACAAGTTGGAAACAAAAATCAATAGAAATAGCATATGAGAATTTCGGCCCTATGGAGTTTTAATAGTTGTGATTAGTTTTAAATTTTTCTAAATTGATATTTGAGTTGAGGATAAAATTTACATGAGGCATGTAAATTTTGGTGACTTTTGGAGTTAGTATGCAAAATCATTAAGTTATGGGTAAAACGGTCATTTTCCTACATGTAGAAAGTAAAATGGAAATTTTACTCTTTAAGTTAGTATTTTTCCATATTTCAAATTATTAGTGATTTAGTACTAACTTTTAGAATCACTAATTACAGTTCCTCGTGATCGCGCTTGAGGTTTTATAAGAAACGCGGAGATCGAGGTAAGTTAGCTTTTAACTTACTAGCAGTCTACTGTGCATGTGTGCTAAGTAAAAGAATTACAGTGTATGTATGTATGTTATCATATATGTCATACCATGCCAAGTTATCATGTAATTGTCTATTATACAGAATTTATTCTGTCATCAATTTTTATCTGTTACACAATATATTCTGTCATGTATTACTATACATTACAAATATGTCATGTTAAATATGTTGTCTGTTATATGTTATGCCATGTTACGAAATGTTACTATCTCAAGTTGGTTATGTATTTAACTACAATTGTGATGCGTAAAATACATGGGGCCACAACAACTGTGGAGTATGTATTTTTCATGTTAAGTCAAGTTTATGTAGAATACATGGGGCCACAACAACTGTGGAGTATGTATTTAACTGCATAGTGATGTATAGAATACATGGGGCCACAACAACTGTGGAGTATGTATTTACACATAGAATACATGGGGCCACAACAACTGTGGAGTATGTATTTACACGTAGAATACATGGGGCCACAACAACTGTGGAGTATGTATTTTTCATGTTAAATTCAAGTTTCAGAGCAAGTTCATGCTAAGTCAAGTTTCAGATCAAGTTCATGTCAAGTCAAGTTCAGTTCATGATTCAATTTAAGCTATGTCAATTATGCTATGTTGTACGCTAAGTTATGCTTTAATTACTTATGAATTTGATTATGCATTTATGCTTTTACTGTCATCCATGCATCATTAGTCTGTATGGAAGTTTTTTGTTAACTTGCTGAGATTTGTAATCAAATCTCACTGTGGTAGTCCCAACTACCATTCCCCCCGAATGGTAGATCTTGTTACAGGACCTGAAGGAGGATCAGGAGCTGACCAACTAGACACAGTCGACTGAACGACGGTGCGTCGTTAATGTTAATATAGTAGTTAAATTACTACTTGTACAATGGAGTTGCATCTCCAGTACTATTGGATCATAACTATTTTGGAATAGTGTTGTGATCTTAGTTATTCAATGGATCTTTATGTATGAAGTATGTTTTAAGTATTGGGATATTTTCAGTTTGGTGCATAGTATTGCTAAAGAAAAAAAAAATTATCCGCTGCGAATATTGCATAATGTTAGATGCATGTTAGGATTATTGCATCTTATATGTTATGAATGGGGGCAGGTAACCTTGTGTTGCATGTCTCGACGCTTCAAATGTCCGTCCAATCCCAAACGGAATTTGGGGGCGTCACAGAGATTGTTGAACCCAAGGTTTCAAGTTTCATGTGATTATAAATCTACACATGGATTTTGATGATAGCAAATGGATTCAAAGAATAAAGGAGTTTCAAGCTCAAGTTATTCACACAATGGAATCAAGCACATCAAAGAACCAAGCATGAGCAAGAAGGAAACAAGTTCACATTAAAGTCATAGAATAATGTTGTAAATCTCTTAAAATTCTAAATTAGGATTAATGCTCAAAATTAATATTTTATCATAAAGCATTAAAATACATTTTCCACATGTGCATGAATATTTTTGAAAATTAAATTTGAAAATTTTGAAAGATGATTGATTGTCATTTTTTGCATGTGCATGCCTTGATTAAAGGGTTGAACTTTGAAAATATTAAAGATGATTGATTGTCATCTTTCACATGTGCATGTTTTATTTGAATATTTTCAAAAGTGATTGATGCTTTTTTAGACTTATACAAAAGGTAGATGATTTTGTTTGAAAATTTTGAAAAGTAAAGTGTGCTCATTTTGTCATATGCAAAAAGTAAAAGATTAGGTTTGAATTTTTTGAAAAAGGAAAGTGTGCTCCTTTTGTCATATGCCAAAAGTAAAAGATTAGGTTTGATTTTTTTAAAAAGTGAATGATGTTGTCTTTGACAATTGAAAAAGAAGAACCTTTTATTTGAATTTTTTGAAAAAGTGAATGATGTTGTCTTTGACATGTGAATCTTTTTAAATTTGAATATGAAGTCTCATATGCCTATAAATAGATCATTTGAGAGCTTCACATTCACAACACCAAGAGCATATAACATTCATTCAAAGTTTTCATTCTCTCTTCTCTAAGCATTGAGCCTTAATCCTTATTCATTTTGAGAAATATAGTTTGCGCTGTATTGTTCTTATTTCACTCATTGAGGAGTGTTTTCTGATAACCTACCCACTATCAGCTCTTGTATCAGAAAAAGGGTCTGTATAACCCTTGTGTGTGTAGAAAGTATTCTACACGGGGAATAGTTGAATCACCATGTGTAAGGTGATTGCAAGTGTAGAGGGTGTTCTACACGGATCCTTTGTAGCGGTGTTGTTCAAAGGTGTAATAGGTTTCTATCTCCACCTGAATGAGATTGAATAGTGAATTTGGAAATCCTCAAGGGGTAGCTTGAGGCGAGGACGTAGGCAGTGGGGCCGAACCTCGTTAACATACTGAGTTTGCTTCTCTCTTACCCTTACTCATTATATTTATTGTTATTTCATATTTTGTTTATATTTTATATTATATATTTGATTTATAATTGTTATTTTTTTAATACAACTCAATTCAACCCCCCTCTTGTGTTAGTCATCTGGGCAACATTCATCAACCCTTGAAAAGTTGATGGAGCATTGGTAAGGCCGAAAGGCATTACCAAAAACTCGTAATGACACTCATGGGTCCTAAAAGTAGTCTTGGGAATGTCCTCAAGGTTCATCCTAATTTGATGGTACCTTGAGCATAGATCCAACTTAGTAAACACTTGAGGTCCATAAAGCTCATCCAACAATTCATCAATGTTGGGTATCGAAAATTGGTCCTTCACCGTGTCCTTATTAAGAGCGTGATAATCTACACACATACGCCATCCCCCATCAGCTTTTCATACTAATAAAACTGGAAAAGAGTAAGGACTTTGGCTGCTTCTAACAATCCCAATCTTTAACATTTCTGTTACCAACCTCCTAATTTCCTCTTTCTGATAATAGAGGTACCTATAAGGCCTTACATAAGTAGGTATAGATCCAAGTTGCAATAATACCTTATGATCATGGCTCCTAGGTGGAGGCAATCCACTTGGCTCATTAAAAACTCCCTTAAACTTATCAATAATGCCATGCACACCCACTAGAATAGGTTCTTGAGTATCCTTGTGAACCCCTTCTAAAAATTGAAGCCAATTGCCCTTGGTAGAATTCTTCTTCAACCCATGTACATATTCATCCTCTTCCTCTATTTTGTTTGGTAACTGGATTCCTCTTAATGTAATAGCCTCATTTTCAACATTAAAAGACAAAATCAAATCTGTAAAATTCCATACTACTGTTCCTAGTTCTCTTAAGCAGTCCATACCCAACACTATGTCACAACCTCTTAGAATCAACAAATACAAGTCAAAAGTAGTATGCAAACTTTGTAATAGGAGTGGGACAACCCTACATAAACTAAGGCAAGGGATATTGGCTCCCTTAGTTAGTTGAACTAACAATTGGCTTTCCTCCACTTGCAGTCAAGCTTTCCTTGCTACATTTGGATCAATGAAACTATGTGTACTCCTCGTGTCAATTAGGATTATCACAGTAGTTTTATTGATGACCCCTATTAGTCTCATAGTCTTAGGGGTCAATGCCCCTACCACAGCATGCAATAAGATGCCTAACAACTCCCCTTTTTCCTCATCTCCTTCTTTCCTTCCTACTGGTTAGATTATGGCCAAAGACCCTTTAGTTTCTTCTTCTTCTGCTTCATCCTCTTCCATTCCTTCCATTAAAAAGTGTTTGGGTCGGTTACATCTACGACCCAAATGGAACTTTTCATCACAGTAATAACAAAGTCGCTTTTCCCTTATTTCTTGCATTTGAGCAGGTGATATTCTTTTAATGGGTAATGCTGGTTTTTTGTTGAAATTAGGGAATCTGTTAAGGCTTTTTTGGTAGTTTTCATTGCATCGGGTAGGTGGAGATGAAAGTCTTAAGATACGCGAAGGTGCTGGTAATTTGGGAATTTGGTTTGGATTTGGTTGAGTAGAGTAATTTCGGGTGCTAAGGCCTTGGGTTCTCCTTATAACTTCCTCTTCTTGTAATCTGGCTAGATCGAAAGTAGCAGATAATGTGGGACGTTCAAACATTGTTACCATAATTCTAAAATCATCTCTCAACCCATTTAAGAAGGTACTTATTTGAAACTCCTCTGTTATCCCCTTTATTTTATTAGACAGCTCTTCAAACTTAGTTTGGTATAGAGGTTTTTGAAACCAGAACATCTCTTTATTCTACTGTGCTGGTTTGCCTTAACTTAGTGAATTGTCCACAGGATCCTCATATGCTGAGGGTCCAAACCGCACCCTTAGTGCTATGACAAACTCATCCCAAGTATGAATTGAGCTTGAGTCCATGAGCCAACAATACCATGACAGAGCTTTACCTCCATGTGAAAGAAGGCTATTTGAACCCTTTGGTCATCTGGGATATTATAATATGAAAAAACTAGTTTGCCTTTAGAACCCACTTAGCTGGTTCAACCCCATCAAACCTTGCAAATTCTAATCTAAAAGATTTGGCCTATATACCCCTATTCCCCTCAAATAAAGGATTTTTACTTACCTTTCTTTATTAATTAGAAGATCCTTCACCCGAATTGTTGTTCCCTACCATCACCGCTAGTTCCTCATAACTAGAAGCCGAGTTATTTAACTACTGCAGCACAGCTTCTAATACTCCTATCGGTTTCTCCTGGTCTTCTCGCAGGTACACATTCTTCCCTTTCAATGATGCAATAACTTCAGCTATTTGGGCTTGTTTTGTTCACTTCGTCATGTCACAGGAACACAACTCTGAGACTAGTGCTAAGTGTTCCCAAAGTAATAGTTGTAATAACTCACAACTCTGGCAATTCTAGGAGCTAGAATACCTCCACACTCTAGTTTTTGGAAAATAGATTCAAAGTTACTTTCATTGCAAATGTTGTTAAATTTAAATACATGGACCTAGACAGAAAATATTAATCAATAACTGACTCATAGCCAACTACTGATAGTGAACCACACTAACTCTAATTACCCAAAACAACTACTCACATGCTAACAGACGTGGCCCAACATGACTCTTAACAAAATAACCAACTAATTGACTAAGTCTTGGAATAACTAAACCCAACCCACGACTTGGTGCAGAAATACAATTGTACCCCTCAACAATACAAATAATGACTCTTAATATATATATATGTATATAACATGAGAAACCCTAATTTACCTTTAGACCTAATTTGCCTTTAGACCAACCCTACAATCTCGTGACACCTAACCCAGTATTTGACAAAATGAGAGAAGAAGGAAACTTGAGAGAGAGAGAGAGAGAGAAGGGGAGAGAGGGAGTGTTCGGCAAGGGAAGAGAGAAAGAGAAGGGAATGGAAGAGAGAAATTGAGGAAAGAGGGAAATCCAACGTTCGACGAGGGAGAAATGGAGAGAAAAGCAAAAGGACACTAAAAAAAAAAATAGAGAGAAGGTGAGAGAGGGAGTTTTTAGCAAGGGAAGAGAGAAATGGAGAGAAAGAGAAGGGAATAGAGAAATTGAGGGAGGAGGGAAACCTAGTGTTCGGCGAGGGAGAAAGGAAGAGAAAGTGAAATAGGGCATTAGGGAACTGAAAAATGAGGGAAAGAAATTTGCAATTGGTCTATATTTTTAGAATAAAAATTTTTTTTTAAGATAAATAGTGTCACGCCAAGTTTAAATGAAACTTTGGTGATACTAAAGCTCATATGTAGAGCTTCCTCATTTTGACTACTCCAATACAGACCATTTTATTGATATTTAGTCAAACTTTGAAGATGCACTAGCATTTGGCTAACCTAATGTCAATGCTCTTAGGCATTCTTGGTTAAGTCAAAAGTATCCTTGGTCAAAACCCATTTTCTACTCTTCCAAAGTTAGTTTAAAGTTCGCTCCACACCATTTACATGCGAAGATTTGATTTGTAATAAAAATTTAAAAGTAAATTTTCTTGTTAACAAATCATCTTATTTAAAATTAAATTAGAACATTTGGATTCATAAATAGACCACCAGGGATGACAGAAGTTCTTCTAAAGCATAATTTCCTTGTAACCACAGCCATCAACTAAAATTCATCTTTATCTAATAGGTCATTCAACTGCTCAATCAATTGCATGAAATCTTCCAGAGAGCCTTTCATTTTATGTATTTTTTGACAACCCACATTCCATCCATCCCTTGCTGCTGCACAGTTCTAGAGAATATATTCTATATTTTCCTCTGCAAGACCGCATATGGCACAACTACTATAATCTCCAATAACTCTTTTCTTGGCTCAGTTTACTTTAGTAGGCAACCCATTGTTACAAGCTTTCCATTAATTAAAATAGTTTTAAAGCATTGGGAGTGTTCTTGCTCCATATACTGCCCTTAAGAGTCCTTGAACTTTCACTATTAATTGTCTTTATCCACCAAATGCTTTTGTAAGTGGTAAGCACTTTAGACATAAAAAAAACTCCATCCATGAGAAGTATGGTTCCATATTTGTTTTTCTTCACTGTTCGGCATACTAAGTGGCACTAATTGCTTGATAACTTTCACATCTGGTTCTTCGAAACTCTCAACATTTGCATCCCTCGTGGTGGTGTTTGAATTTCAAAAGTTATAGGCTTAGGATCTATTTGGATATACAATTATTCTCAGACTACTTCACTATTATTTACAAACAATTCATTACTATTCATAAACAGTTTGTTACTATTCACAAACTATTTTACTATCATTCACAAATAATCTGAGATACTCTTAGCATCCAAACGAAGCCTTAGAGATCAACTTGTCATTCCAAACAGAAACCTTATTGCCATCACCTATTTTCCGTATTAAGCCTACTTTAAGCAAATCCCTAGGTGTATTTATACTTCCTCAGGCACGTGATGGATTATGGCCCAACTTTGCATTGAGGAAATTACCCTTCGTATAGTATTTTAGCTTTCATGACTTTTCCCACTAATGATAATGTATTTCGGAGGAGTCGCCACCCTTCTTTTGCAGTCAAAGCCTCATTAAAACAATCCAGCTCCTTGAAACCAAGTCTTCCAATTTCTTTGGAGTCAATAAGCTCTCTCCATCCCATCCAGCAAATGTTGCTATCTTGATTTATTGACCCACCAAAATCTTTGGATCATTCTATTAAATATCATGTAGAAGAGTTTTAAAATACTTGTACTATACGTTGGTGAAATACACATTAGTAAAATAAAATTACAATAAAAATAAAATTGAAATGGAACTAATTTAGAATGAAGCATGGAAATATTATTCTCTTTAAAGTGATTCAAACCTTTTATAGTAGACAAAATTTTGAATAAATCGATACAGCAGACCTTCTGTTGACTTGTACAACGTCTCCATGACACAACTTCTCAATTGATTGTCATATAGCTCAAATTAACTCCATACAAAAAGGTTGAGCCCAAAGCTCCACTAGAAAAATACTCTATTTTTTCTTGTCGGGAAGAACTCATTAAGAACATAAACGCATTGTTTTTTTTTTTTTTTTTTAACTAACTCTCTGGGTATTTTGAAAAGAGAGAAAAGAACAGGGCTATTTTATCGAGACATTTAATAGCTCTAACTTAATAGTATATTCTATACAACTTCAAAAACATTTGATAATAATAGAGGAGCGGCACCCATCCCTGAGACAAGGGCAGCAATAAAAGAGAATGACGTTAGAGCATAAAAGTGAAATGTACAGCTAAATAAATATTGTGGGCAACTAAAATTTTAATAGCAACCAATAATACACCAACGTACTAAGAGAGGAACGTTAACCTAATTAATGAAAAAATTGATAAAAAAAGTCACAATACCAACGCCCACCCCACCAAGTTTAAGAGTCATGCTACTATGCTGCACAAGTGACAAAGGGACTAAACCACTAGTTAAGTCTGTTCTCTTTTTTTTAATATTTAAAAAAAAAAAAGACTAATGTTATGTATAGTTACTTTTACGTATTCTCTGTGTACTATACGGATGTGATTGGCTGCATCAAATCTTTATTAATACACAATAAATCACATCAATAGAATACACAAAAATAACTGTATATAAAATTTTTATTTTGAAAATTAGGCTAAATATGGTGATTAAGAATCTCCTATTTATTCTAGTAATAATTTCTCTTAATGGAGGGATTGCGAATTGTTATATATATATATAAGGCAAGGCAAATGGGATTAAGGGAGAGCCTAAAGATCAGACAAAGAAGATTGAACAATCAAGAAGATGGTTGTAGCAAGACAACAGTTGCTCTGGATGGCCTTTGTGCTTGTACTAACACTTTCTTCCGAGGCGAGAAAGCTAGCAATATTTGAAGAAAAAAGCTCCTTCCACTTGGTGGATGATGCAAATGTAAAAGGGGTTGCGTCCGAAAAGCTGAATTTTGTCATGCTGCCCAAATATACACCACTTCCTCCATCTGGGCCTAGCAGAAGGACCTCTGACTCTAGTCCACCTCCTCCTATTTCTCTCTCACAAGAATGGACTGAAAACCCAAAATCGAGTAAGTTGGACAGGCTGAACTTTGGGATGCTACCCAAATATACACCACTTCCTCCATTGGGCCTAGCACAAGGACCTCTGACTCTAGTCCACCTCCTCCTGTCATAAGAGACTGACATGCCTCCAGCCGACTTCATCCACCCAAGTAGTGCAATTCCAAGCAATAATCATGCACTTTGAAGTAAATCTTTATAGTCTTTCTGTTGTTTTATTGCAAGAATAAATGTAAGAAATGTTCAAGAATGTATTCACAAAAAAAAAAAAATATGCCCAATTAAAAGTTAAAGAGTATTGTTCATGTTTTATATTCATAATAATATTGTTGGATGCCTTTGCTACAATATTTCTCTTCTGGTAATGCCTTATTATTGTGTTTCAGCCTTGTTGTATATATGGGGGCAAGATCATGTAGTGTATTTTTATTTTTTTCTTTTAGACCAAGCAAATAAAATTTCAAGTTTTTTCAACAGTTAAGCTTTAAGATTAACAAGGCTTTAAATCCCCTAAAGTTTTTATAATCCTATGACTTGGAGATTGAAAGACGCACGTATAAAATGAGTTTATGTTTTGGAGTAATGTTAAATACAGTATTAAGGTATGAAAGTACGCGCGGCTTACAGATCGGCTTACACATCCAAGATTGCAAATAAATCATTTCTTAATGGAAAAATTCGAAAGAACAATGTAAAATCAGCAGTTTTCTTTAAAAAATAAAAAATAAAAATAAATTAAAAAAATAAAAAAACTTCGGGTTAATTACACTAATTTCTTGGAATATGGTAAATAATTAAGTTGCAAAATCTAAGTTATTTTAATTTACAAATAAATGTTTCAATTTCAAGAATTTGAATCATAAAGTTACCTTAAAAAACTAAAGTATGTCATACATTTAGAAACCAATTTATATACGTCCTTAAAGAGGAATGATAAAAAAAAAAAAAAAAAAGATCATAATAATAATATTGGAAATCCAAATAAGCTGATAATTAACCTACTTAGATATCTCGACCCTCATGAGATCAATGTAAATTTGGTAATTAAACCGTAGTTTATGCAAAATCCAAAGAATTTTTTGGTATCTTTCATTTCATGTTCTGTATTATATGCATATATACTGAAGCTGTAGATAAACAATACAAGGCAACTTATCTATACAAGGTAACAAATCGACATTAAACTACTATCCGTTACAAGAGATCGATCAATATGCTGATATGGTGGTGCTAATATCCTAAAGACTTGAAAATGATCATATTGATCTGCAGTGGCTTCAGTCATGTGCTGTCATTTCTGTCATTTTGATTTCCTTCCTTGACATGAATATCACTTGGATAAACGTCACAAATAGCTGCTTAAAAAAGACTCATACAGTACGAGTGCATGACAAAATGAATCTTGACTTGAAAAGGTATTTTTACGTTTACAAAAGAAAACTTTGCTTCTTCCCCTATTACAAATATATAATGATGTCAATTTGCTTGACAATATCCTTTCGTACCATCAACCAATTCAAAAAATAAGTACTTGTAAAATCCAGAAATTACGTAGTACTAACAAAGAAACTTTAAGAATGAATGGAAAGAAGTAAATGAGACAACAGTGTGCTACTCTATTTGTCAGAAAATCAAGATTCAAATCATTTCCTTAAAAATGAAGAAGTCTACTGTAAAATGGGTGATTTTCTTATAAAATGGTAAATTATGAATTTAGAATTTAATAATTGCATTGATTTCAAGATAATTAGAATATGGTCAGAAATCTATAGGAATATGACTTGTATATATAGCCAAAAAATTCAAGGTAAAATACCAAATGAGAAAATGAACCTCTTGCAAATTACATTTGATGATGATTAATGTGGATGCCACGTGCCTTTAATTTCTTCATTCTTTTGAGAAATTTATCCTCCAATCTCAAATTCATTTTTAGAAAAATATTTTTTTTTTAAGTCCTCTAGATGGCCATTCATTTTCAAAAAATTGATAAAAATATCCCTAATACAATACAATACTATACAATATATATATGATGTCAATGTCTTCTCTAAAGACACCAATAACAAAAAGTACCGATCTATTATTTTTCTTCCAACCAATGAATCTTGAATGTCCACCAACTCCAAGCGGCAGAGAGCTCAACAATGAAAGATAAATCCTTGCTTCAGAAGAAAGACAAAACTAAACTAAGGCCAAAATCTATTTTAACTTTTTTTTTCGTTTATTTCTATTTTTTCATATGTATGCTAAGTCAAAAGTCCTTAATAACAATGCATTTTTTACAAACTAACCTCAAACTTCAACAAAGCTATCTTTGTAAGCTGAGTTGACAGATGGTTAATGGTAGCAATTTCAATTGGAAGACAATCCTAGAGAGCAAATATCTCAAAAACTCCGGTCCTACAAATCTCACCAAAGAAGCCAGACTCTTGGTTTTGGAATGGAATTTACATTAAAGAGATCTACTAAAGAGAAATATTTAGATTAAGATAAAAGATATTTGTAACTATGAATTGTGCAACTGTTACGTAATCGCTTTGAAAAAAGTGAATACAACATGGGATCCACATGAAAAAAAAAAAAAATTTAATAGTGGATCTCACTCTTTTTTAAAAACGATTACGCAGCGTTTACATACTTCATAGTTGTACATAGAATTACTCTTAAATTAATAATGGGATACATACTAGAGTTTGGGGAGACCCATGGATACTAGCTCAAAATACCTTTCTTTCCATTTCTCAATCTGAATCCAGTCACATTGATCCAAACTTAATAGTTTCTAGACTGACTTTAGAGGGATCCAGAAGATGGAACACCCTTTTACTTCAAACCCTCTTCCATCAAAACATAGTGACTAAGATACTAAAAATCCCCTGAGCATAGAATAATTTTCATTCTAGGAGGGGTAAGGTGGTATGGACTTTAAATACCTCAGTAAACTTTTCTGTGAAATCTAACGACAAAGCTATCAGTCAGTCCTCTAATCAACACCAATCAGAAATAGCCCCTGCTATGTGGAAAAAAGTTTGGAGACTAAACATACAGGTTAGATTAAAGATGCTCATCTGGAAAACTCTCAACAATATCCTACCCACAAGATCCATTCTGAAAAGTTGTCTTCCTCTGAGTGACAGCTAATTAATCTGCCCCATAAGTGAATTTGAAGAAGAGAGTCTTACTCATTTGTTCGTGAAATGCACTTTTTCTAGAGTTTTGTGGAGACAGTCCCCTTGGCCATTATTTGCTAACATATGCAGTCCATTGTTATGAATTTATCAAATTTATCAAAATGAGTCTTACTCATTTTAAAGAACATTGTAATGCTTGGGGCAATAAAATTCTAAACAATCCTAGGAATTGAAAGGCAATACCAAAGGTCCAAAAGGCCATTATTTGCTAACATTTGATGTAGGTATGAGGAATCCTAGTAGCACTATTGCTGCTATTTGCAAATCAGAAGATGGGCACTGTGGTTTTTGTCATAACCAGTTACATTACTAACCAGAATCCTAACCAAGGAGAAGCTACAGCATTATACACTAGCATTACGAAAGCTGAGATTCAACTTATCAGGAAGAATACAATTGGTGGAAACCATCAAGTGGTTAAAAGTGCAATAGAGGAGCCATAAAAGTCTTTTGGATTGGATAATTGGGCCTATAATCAAAGACACAAGAATACTTTTTCAATCTTTTGATAATTAAAGTATTCAAAAAATACATCGAGATTACAATCAATATGCGCATTTCATTACTCAATGAGAGGCTTCCAATTATTTATATGGAAGGATACCCCTCATATCTATCCCTTCTTGTCTTTTAGACTTTCATAATGGGAAAGACCCACCTTAGATGTATGTATATATTTAGGAGCTGATGTTATCTTTTGTCGATGCAAGACCTTGCTTTAAAAAAAACAACACATTTTTTAAATACTACTTGTGTGTACATAGGACATGTCCTCTTATGATTCGTTATGATGTGCCAATTATTTGTTTAGTCAACCTTTTTTTCCGTCAATTTTTAAGTCTCGTTTGGATGTTGAGTTAATTTAAGATGAGTTGAATTTTTTATGAATAGTAATAAGTTGAGAAGGTTGAGTGAGTTTTATGAAACCTACCTAAGATAAGTTTAAATATGTTTAGATGTTAAGATAAGTTTAAATATATTTATGAAAAGTTAAAAAATATTATAAATCTCATGTGTAGAGAGGTGTTAAGTTGAAAAAAATTATAAATCCTATATGTAAAGAGATTTTGAGTTAAGATAAATTTAGTGATTTGAAAGTTGAGTATTTTAATGTTAAACTTAACTTAAAATTAGACTAAATTAATTTAATCTCAGTTTAATCTAACTTCCAAACGAGCCTTTGAACTAACTTGAGATTTTTTAAACTGCAACTACATGTAAAAAGTTCAAATCCCAAAGCTGTAAACAAGAATTTTTCCTAAAAATGGTGCAACAGCACCAAAATCCACTCAACAATATGAAATTTCAACCTCTCTATGACAATGGAATTCTAATTTAATTAGGTAATAGTCCACCACAAAAAACCCACTCCATTGACATCAACCCAAAATATAATAATAAGAACAGTGCAAGACAACCATAACCCTCTCAAAGTAATTTAACACCATGCCCCTACATATTAACAAGACAATTTATCCCAATTATATATCACCTCCTTCATTACTTGAACTTTGTTACATGATATCTGCTCAAATACGTTACAAACCTATACATAAATCCAATCGCCCTAAAACAATTGAGCACTAATTTTGATTAAACTCTCAACCCTTATAATCATAAGGGTGCCGCCTTAGATAATGATGTCTTTATAACCACCTTCTCATTTTGGTATCCCACTTTCATTCCTACAGCCCGACTCTTCTTTTTGTTGAAAGGATTTTGATTTTGATCCTCTTATTCATTCTCTCGTGAAATGAGCATCTAATAGGTTCATTTACACACATGTAATGCCCTGAACAAAATAGAGCCGTGGTTCCAAATCACTACACTACAGAGCCAAGAACTCTGCTACTAGCTCATCTGTCAACAATCTTTCAATTTCTCCACCTATTACATCAATGCCGTCACCCAAACCCAACCACCATGACTCCCTTGTCAGGACATTCCCCAAAATGTCTTCATTCAATTTCTCCACCTCTTGCTCTGCTAGCAACACAGAGAAACAATCTTGGAACCCATCTTTAATCCACTTAGAACCAGCCATCGTTGCAGGCTTCACCCATGGATGTGAACGCATGAATTGCTGGTGGATCTCCAGGAGTGCTGAATTTATACGGTCAAAGAGTAACCTCCTTTCCGACCTTGCACAAGAAGTCCGGCCATGGTACTTCTTCTCAAGTTCTTCGAATACAATGGGATCCACGGGGCATTCTAAAGAGTGCCAGATAGCCGTGAACGTATTAGGATCACAATCATTAAAACCAGATTCATTTAAGACATCAATTATGTAGGTAGGCTGCCAACTCTCTTCAGTTCCACAAACTCCCTTCTCATTCAAAACGGATCCTTCACCAACATCTTCATCACAAGATATGAGCATGGGTCCCTCTGCAGATGTTTCTGACTCCAATTTGAGTAGCTGAAGTTGCATCCGAAGACCTAGAATCAGAAAAGGCAACAAATATGAGTGGCTGAAAATCTTGGGGGGAAAAAAGGAACTTGCAATCATATGGAATAGAAGGATTCAAACAATATTGATTTCTCAATTTTTTAACTATAAAGCAATTGAACCAAATAGGTAAAGTGGCCCAAAGTTTAGACAAAATGATGAAGGCATAAGATTAGGATATAATGATTTGAGCTTGGATGCAAGAGGTGGAAAAAATGTTTAAGTTGCATCCAAATCCCACCAGAGACTTGCAATTGTGGTAAAAGCATATTCTATTCAGATTCTTAGGATTATTAGAAAAACTGAGTTTGACTCCAGACATTCTAATAAGATTGTCTATGCGACAGCTTCACATGAAAAGAAATTTAGAAAAAAAATTGGTTGAGGTGATCTGCTTGTAAACCTGGTACTGAAGTTTGTAAGGAGTGAAAAAATTTTATTTGAAGGTGCCACATGAATCAGTTTAATGCCAAAATATTCAGGATAAAGTCACAAAAGGAAGTATATTGGATGATGATTTAAAGGAAAATAGGACCATAAAGCAAAATGCTGAAAAAGGACTGGCATATCTGATCTGTATCAGATGAGGTACAGCATTTCAGTAAAGATCTAACAGCATTTACACTAAACTTTGAGTAACTTTGAGTTTAACAATGGCCCACAATTTAGATCGGACGGTTATTACTTAACAGGTAATTGATTTCAAATGTTATACTACCACTGTAATTTTAAATTACAAGATTTTTCCTTTTCGAGTTTTGCTATGTACAAACAGAGTTGCATACTAATCTACGTACCAATACTAATTCATTCATATTTAAAATTTAAATTAGCACTATTTTCAATAAAATCTACTTTTTGACCAATCACATTAGATTGGTGCATATATTTGTGCACAATTGCGCTTGCAACTAGATTTTTCCTTTTCCTAATCTATCCATCTACATACTATAGAATCTTCAATGAATATTACCATTAAATGAAAATGTTACAGTATTATAAAAAATCTATTATTATAAAAGAAAATCAATACTATAGAGCCACGCCTACATTTTTGTTCTTACTAAACTAACCAAGGTTACTTCAACACACTATAGAAGGATCAAGTTAGCTTAAATCTTGGAGATCAACCTGCTAATATTGACACTCTTTTAAAGGTTCCATTTATTCATCATGCCTCGAGGTAGGCTACCCTAGTAACATAAAATATTTTTCATTTAGAAAATCTAGCTGTTCTTGCACAACACACAGGTGTATGAATAGTTTATATGTTTAAAATTGCTTTCACAATATTTTGATTGGAAAACAAGCATCTAGATATTCTGTGGAACACAAAATGCACTTTAATTCCTAGAAGGACCCGCACACTTGAGAATTCAGAAGCAATAACTTCAAATTTACCATGGAGGTCAGCACTGAGACTCTCAAAGCATTCGGAACATGATGACAGATCATCCGTAAATGGAGCTTCCATAACTGAAACTGGACTGGGCTGATCAGCATCCTTGGAGCTAATTGGCGATTCTAGTCCAGGCAGAGGATGAAGCAAGGAAACCGAACCTTCCTCAAATGACCCCATCGATGGTTCCTGGAATATCACAAAATGGTGAGAACCAAAACTATCCTGATGCAAAATTGAAGATGCCATACATTCAACTGAGCTGAAAATATAAGGAGTTCTATATTGAGAAGAAAAAACGCAAAGGTTTTTCTTAATATCTAAGTTGCATCCCCCCATATGATAAGGATAAGGATAAGTGGTGTATAGGATCCCACATTGCTTGGGAAGGAGAAGTTCTTGCTCTTTATAATGTTCCAATGAAACTCCAATTGTATCATTGACTAGTCCTTTTGGAGTATACGCCATGTGGTTTGAGCCTTTCATTGGGGCATTACATCTTGAACTCACTCTCATCCACCCACCCCCTTCTCCCAATTAATATGAAAAGAGGGCATACCAGAGCTAACACTCACTGGCAGAAATAATTCATGGATAGAGTGGGTTATAAATATCTAACAACCATCTAAATAATTGCATGCAGATTGTGGTTCTAAGGAAAAATAGACATTCCAAGCACAATGGCCCACATCTAAGCAAATATGATTCTAATATCAGTTAGAAAGTAAAAGAACTGCAGTCAGTTTGAACATATCGTTAACAAAAAATATACTAAATTCAGGTTACAGGCCTGCATTCGTTCTAGCACGACTAGTGGTGTTCCATGAATATGTCCTCAACTAGGAAACTAGATGTCATAGAATAATAATTAAATCAAAAGTCGTTTGAAGTAGTTAAAAAGTTGCAACTTTCTCAAGAAAAAAAATTGAGTCAATTTCTCTCATAATTGACCAATGCATGTAGCCTGCACAGGTAGACACAGGAATTAGAAAAGAGAATTACTTTGGCCACAAAAGTAAACTCGCAAATTAAGGTGGCTTGATGTGGTACGTCATTTTATAAGTTTACTTTTGTGTAATCTTTTAGTCGTTGGAGCACTTATCTTCAGAGAATCCTTTCATGTAGGTCAAAAGCCTACTGCAACGCCCAAAAGAGCATCCCTGGCCTTAAAAATAAGACATGGATTCTTTCCCTCTCTGTTCTTTGTTTTCTTTTCAATGCAAAAGGAATGATAAAGTATTGATGTAGGAGTAGGGATAATAAGTGTTTTGGAATTCTTCAAGTGGCAGCTAGTTGAAAAACTGGAGTTCCTAGTAGAACAAAAGGTGCATAACAGCTCCTCAAAAAAAAGCAAAGAGAGAGAAAATCCATCATTCAAAATTGCAAAAGAACTTTAAAGCAAAAGTACAATGGCCAGGTTTTCCATAAGATACAAATCAACATTTATGAAAATGATATTAATGTTAAATCGAATAAAAAGGAACAAAATGCAACTAAAGGCCTCTCACATGTTTGTAAAGACCCACATGTAGCTGACTAATTTCTGAACAGCAAGATCCAATTACAAAGGGGAAAAACGAAAAGAGAGTAGTGGGTCGATTCACATAATGGAAGCTAACGGTATATTGGAAGTAATAGATTTCCACAGCTTGTCTATCATGAATGCATCAGAAATATGCTAAGAAGATTTAAACACCAGCCAGAAATATATATATATATATATATATATATATATATATATATATATATATTTATATATATATATATATATAAAAGGTTAAAGACTATACTTGTGTAGTTAAGATATCTTGGCCACCAGCAGAGATATCGTCCTTGCCACCCTTGCCACCTGATATTTCTCGTAGCAACTCATCAGGAGTTTCAGAGGGCATGGCCATAGTCTCTTCTCTCACTTCCCCCACATTTTTGGGAACTGGACTCGCATGATTGTCAATGCTAACTAATGACTCAAAGATCATAACATCTTTTTCAGCTAGATCAATCCTTTCAAAGCTAGCCACCACTTGATTCTGGCTTGTATGAACCTCTACCAAACAATCTTTACTTTCCCTGACTGTGCAGCTTGAAGAATGAGATTTCTTACTACTAGATCTTGATTTTCTAGGGACTGGTCCATGCCTCCCATCAGAGTAACCCTTTATTCTCTTGCTTTTTTCCTTCCTCGAGGCCTCTTTTGGCATGAGATATGTTTTATGATAAAACGTTTCGCTGTGTATGCTTGTCTTGGGACTTCCAAAAGCACTAGAAGAAGCAGGAAGAGATCTAGATCTTGATAAGTTTCTGATAGATCCATCCATCCAGCCATCCCTACTGCTAATTCCCAGAGGTTCAACCCATCCATTTGGTCTATCATTACTTGAAAATTTGTCATTAATTTTGTCCCCGACAATCATGCCATTTAAATCTGCTGGCATTAAGTACTTATCAGGGATAGCAAGCATTTCAGCCAGTGTGCTGCCCTTACTAACAACTCCCTGCTCTTGAGACTTGTTGGTCATTTTCCACCTCTCTGAGAGTCTCTTCTTTGCCTCCTTGCTCACAGAGGATTCAGCCAAAAGGTATGATGAAGGCTTGTACCGGTTACTCAAGTCAAATGAATTTCTTGATTCCACTGTAATCGCCTCTGATTCATTCCCAGACATGTCACATGAACTCTCATCCCCAGCGTATCCTCTAAATCCAGCAGATGAAATTTTCATAGAACCACTACCGAAGCTATTTCTCATTTTTTTAGTTATTTCCCTCGCAAGTTCTCTAGATTCTCTGGACTTGTGACTTGAAAGCCCCACACTATCAGGAAAATTCTTTGCCCCCTTTAGGTCTCCCTTCCTATTTTTGCTACTCGGAAATTCTGTGTGCACCCTACAATCTGACAGGCTAGCATGTGAAGAACAAGGTGATGAATCACAGCTGGTACCATTCTTGGCCTTCCCAATGTTCGGTTTTAACACAACTATAGTTGTAGGTAAAGGGACCAAGTCATCCTTCTGTTCAAATGGAGTTTTTGTCATATTAAGAGCATTAGCATATCTGCAGTCAGGGTAGGCAAAAAGACCATCGCAATGGTTCTGGGGAGATCTAAGAGTTTGTCTCACTGACTTCCCAAGTTCACCACTTTCATACTTATGAGCACCTGACAACTCCTTAGCTGCCATGCAACCCTGATGAGTTTGGGGAGGAGCACCTCTCAGATCATGTACATGTTTTGTGAACAATGAATCTGGTTGTTGTAGAAATTTCAGCAGACGATCTTTATTGGAGTCTGGTACCTCAAGTGCATCGTGGTACTCCTTCATATACTGTAACTTTTGATCACTTGAAAGATGTTTAGCATCCATGAACTTCGGCTGAATAAATGCCATCTCAGCATCGGAAAGCTTTGAGTTTGTAAGCCCCAGTGATGAACAACTGCTACTCTCTATCTTTGATGTTTCCAAAACCTCATATACATCCTTAAACTCTTCCTGCTCCTTTGAGTTCCTTCTAGATGATCGATGGTCATAAAATGATCCACTCTTTGGAGCTCTCTCTACTGATGTTGCCCTCTTAATATAGTTCTCCGAGGACTTCTTTTGTTGTTTGTGAGCAGGCTGCCGTGGTGGCAGCCCATCAAGACCCATCAATCTGGCAATAACACTTGGAGACCTCCTTTTGTATTCAGTTTCTCTCAACATCTCTTCAGCTAATAACTTCTTCATCGGAGTCCCAACGACTTGGTTTAAATATCGCCACCCCAGTTCAAATGTGAACTGCAAAGGCCAAATGCATTTCACATAACACTTAGTTCAGATTTTTTTATGCATATGTAAATTCAGAACAGAAAAGATATACCAAAAAACAGAGAGAGAGAGAGAGAGAGTGAAATTAATAAAACTTGGAAAAGTTGTTGCTTTGACAAAATTTACTAAGAAGAAAAAGAGAAACAAATTAGTTATAAAATTTCAGTAAAAATTATAAGAAAACAAATCAATGAGTAAATTTCAGTACAAACAAAATAAAAAGAAAACAAGCGCACCGAGTTTTCATCCGCGGTACCACTACTGCACGGAGTAGAATCAGAGGCCAATTTCAGAAAGTTCCTCTGCTGTTGAACCTTCTTGTTTCCTGGAAATGAATCCCCATAATGACATTAGCGTGACCATCCATGACTAGTAAAAGTGGGAAAGGAGCTTCTCGAGACCTTTTGAAGAAAGCAAAGTTTAAAAAATTAGAAGAATCCAAAGCCAAGAAATATTCAGTGAACAGTGTACGCCTATTCGGACATACATTGTGACGAAACCCCTAAATGAAAAGAAATTAGCAACAGCTTGGAAACCTTATTATTTTGGTAAGAAATTTAAAAGCACCTTCCCTGCTATTTGATGGAAACCCGAGGCAGGAATCATTATTTTTAAGAGAATCAAACGAACGAAGGAAACACAAAAGCAAATCAATCGATAAAAAGGCAAAATCCAAGGAAATAGCAAGCAGAGACCATAGGAAAAATTTTTATCTTCGAGAAAAAGCAGTGAAAAAATAAAAGAGAACTTGGAGAGAGAGGAAATAAATTAAAAATAACGCTTTTAAGAGTAATCAGTAGTCAAGCTGGAAATGCAATGATTTTCCATCATATCCCTAGAACTAATTAAGGAAGCAAACAAAATCATGGTTGATGCCACTACAGAAAAGTCACCCTTGCAAATTCCAAAATTGACTTTAACGAAAACCATAAGAAAAACCAAAATTAAACCTAGTTGATGATCTCTACATTGCACAAACAGAACAATCAAAGAAGAAGAAAATGAGCTAGGAACTTTATCTTTAGAGAAAATAACTCGAAGAAATGAAAACTTGAATTCCACGATCTTTATCATTATTCTACTGTTTTATTAAAATTATTTCATTTTCGGAAAACCAAAGATCGGACAAAAACAAAGAGTTTCAATCATTTTCTTCTTTAGTTTTGTCGACTTTCTCGGTGAACAAACGGGCTTCATATGTTAGATAAGAAAAGGCAAGCAAGAAAAGAAGGGTACCAAAAAAATTATGAACTCTTTTCTATCACCTGAGCCCAATTCAAATCTCTGGCTCAGCAGTCGGTTCGTCATTTTGTTTCCAAACCAGAAACCAAAAAGACAAAGGCCCAGAGAAAAGAAAATTTAAAATATGAAAACTCTTTCTTTTCCTCACGTTTCTCAGCAACCAACCAGAGCGAAGACTACATAACAATTGTTCGAAAAAAGGAAAAACAAGCTGACCTCGGGGAGTTCGTCCCGTCGAGAAAAACCTTCCGCCCGAGGTCCGATCATCAATGCCTGCAATTTTGGACCCCTTTTCCTGGAAATTGTCCATCCTCACTCATCAAAAGTAGTTTCTTTCAAAACAAAAGAAACCGAAAACGAAATGCGTTAGAAGAAACCTGAATTGGAAACTTCGTAAACACGCTCGCGAGAAAAGAAAGGGCGAGAGAGAAAGGAAAAAAGGAACTGAGTAGGTTGCAGAAAGGGTGACGAAATCTAAAGGCCGGATCTTGAAGAGAAAGGAAGAAGGACGAGCATTAAAGATGGGTCAGTTTAGTTAGTGAGAAGCGTCGACGAGAGATAGAGAGAGAGTGGGAATCCGTGAATGTGAGAGGGACTCAGCGACAGAGGGTGGGGGGTGGGGTTTTTGAACATTCAAAAATAGGGAAGTACTGACAGCATGTCTACCCCTCTTGGCGGGCAAGTCTTCTGTTGTCTCCTTCCACTCTGCGTCACTGCCAGTTGCTCCCAGTCTCCCCCGCTAATTACTTTGCCACGTTCCCATGCTTTCCTTTCTTTTCGTTTCTTTCTTAGCGGTGTGTGTCGTCGTGGCTGCTTTTAAGTTTTAATTAATGAAAACGAGTCAATTTTAAGAGTTATGCTACACTTAAGCCTGCATAGTAACATACACTACATTTTATTGATGTGAAATTTTTTTTTAATGCTACAGTAAAACGTTGCCATTTTACCCAGGTAAGATAAAATGAACGTAATCTCCCCATATCTTCGAATTTGCGTGCTCCCTTCAACGCATCGTCCCTCCAGCTCGCCGAACCCAAATTGTCCGCCGTCAGTCAGTGATCGTACCGGCTACCGTCTGGTCTGCCGGCTACCGTCTACTGGTTGAGGTCGAGGTCCTTCCAACGCGTTGCCCCTTTCAATCGGCCAACCCAAAATCGTCTGCGGTTTCAAGTTGAGCATACCGGCTACCGTCTGGTCTGCCGGCTGTCGTCTGGATGTTAGAATATGGGGTCAATTCATTATCTCTTTTCTTCATGTCCATATGGAGTAGAAAATCAATAGACCCAAAAATGGATTCTACAATTGCTCGTGCCAACCTTCTTTTTCCTATCGAATCCTCCCTCTGCATCAGTATCCACATCTCCTGCTTTGCCAACTTGGAGTCGATCATGGCCTCTGCTATTGAAGGAATGGTTTCAGATCGCCATGGCACTTTCTCTTGTCGTAGCTTGCATGTATCAGCTCGTTGCATTGTTCTTTCACTTTTCCGCTCCACCAATTTTGTTAATCAGAGAAAAGAGAATTTCCCAGAGCAAGGGTGATCTTTACTTCCTTCTCATCAATGTCATTTACAGAATGCAAGCTCGGTACCACCATTTAAGGAGAAAGACGAAGGAGAAGAGAAACGGAGAAATGGCGTGGGGTTTGGTTTCTGCACCAAGGAGAAGAGCAATGGCGTGGGTCACGGTTTCTGTGTTAAGGAGAAGACGAAATGGGTGGGTTTTGGTTCGCTGGTTTCTGCGCTAAGGAGAAGACAAACGAGAAGAGCAATGGCGTGGGTCACAACTTCTGCACTAAGGAGAAGACGAAATGGGTGGTTTTTCGAATCGCTGGTTTTTGCACTAAGGAGAAGAGCAGCAGCATGGGTCATGGTTTCTGCACTAAGGAGGGGAGAAAATGGGTGGGTTTCGTTTCGTTGGCTTTTGCGCTAAGGAGAAGATGAAGTGGGTTTGGTGTGGAGCCGTTTATGTGAAAAACCGTGACATGGCGACCAGACCGGGTTCGCCAGGTCACAGAGTGTGGTGTTGGAACAATCGACCGGCTTAGGACTAGAATTTCTCCAATTTTAATAGGGCTGGGCAACGGGGTTGGATTTTTTTCAGCCCAATCCGGAACCCAGATGGTTACAGGCAAGAATTCGAAAAAAATTCTGGCCGGTATCCGATTTCTAAAATCCGGATATTTTCTGGCCGGGTATCCGATTTTAATATAATACATAAAATTATATTTATTTTAAAATAAATATAACGCTTTATATTAGAGAAATACTATTTCTACCGAAATAGTGTCCCAAATATGAGTCTGAGAACTTTTTTTTTTTTACTTAGTAATTAAGGAAAGAATTTTAAATAATGTTGTGTTTTTCTTTAAATGTTTATGATGATTAAAAAAATGTATAAAAAAGAAAGGAAAAAAATAAAATGCATGGTTCGGGATGTATTTTCAGGAGATGTTTCGATGACTCTAGAATGACTCTTTATATTAAGACGCGGTTTAGATAGTAAATTGAGATGAGATAAAGTGAAAGTTGAAAGTTGAACAAAATAATCATGCAACTGAGACCGATGGTCTACCGTAGCTGATCGATTGTTTTATTTTTTTTATTTTTTGGGTTTTTCTTAAATATTAAGAAATATTTTTCTTAATATTTAAGAAAAAAATAAAAAAATCAATTCCATACATTTCTTAACATATAAAAAAAAATACAAAAAAAAAATGCACCTATTGACGCAAATGCTCGATAAATCATTGGTCTACCTGGCATTTTTCTAAATAAAATATTATTAGAATATTACTTTTTAATATTATTATTATTTTAGAATTTGTAAAAGTTGAATTGTTTATTATATTTTGTGTAAAAATTTGATAAAACTGTAATGATGAGATAAAATTAGTTGAAATCGAATCTCAATCTAAACTGGCCTAAATTATATTAATTTATAAATTTATTTTCAAAACATGTTTAAAAAGTTAAAATATATCTTAAATTATTATCCCTTAATCACTTTTTAATATAATATTGAATAATTAAAAATATTTTTTATTTTATTTATTAATTACTTAATATCATATAGACTAATTGTTAAGGACGTGTTCTACCACCGCTTATGCAACCGTTCACTTGCAAATAGTAAGAGAACTTTGGTGGGGTGCACTTGAGAGTATTCTGATGCTTAAATCAATACAATATCTCTTAAAAGTATATAATTCAGCTTAACTTCGTTCTTGGTAGTAACCTGGTATGTATAGGGAAAATCTGCTGGACTAGATTATCCTCGTACGAGGTCACTATCCTATAATGCTTATCTTACGTTGAGTTTATCCTTATATAACTGAAATACGTACGTGTATGAAATTTGTCTCTTTTCGAATAAGGTGACGTGTAGTATGCAGATCCTTGATGAGCTTTTTAATTCAAGTCTACTTATACAAGACCTCTATATATACTAGGCTTTAATACAAAATGTGCCCTCCATTAATAATAAACAAAAAGATGATAAATAGTATTCCTTCAAAATTTTGTTCTTGATGCACAAAGAATCCAAGATACAATGGTAAATGATTTCACATCAGAAAATTTGTCTGTTTTCCTAAACTTGGCTTAAACAAGTGGCTTAATTACTTGGATTCGAGTCATCAGGTTGTGGAGAAATGCTTTTGGTTCCCACTGCTAATAATTGTTAATCGAAATCTGCAAGCCAAAGTTATTGAGTCCCGGAGTCCATAATGTCTCACACAACCGATTATAATAATTAATGAGCAGCTTCTTGCGTCTCTATCAACCTGGCATCATGAATGTAATCAAATCTACATAAAGTCATAAACTCATATATATTGTACGTACCCTCAAATACATATCCAAGAAAACTCAACATCACTGGCCTGCATGCATGCATGCATGCATGGGTTATATGTCCCACAAGCATATCATGTGCATTATTTAATGAGTATATCCCCATTATTATCCCAAAAAAAAAAAAAATGCTTAACGTTACGTAATTAATTTAACAACAAATATCGTATGGGTTTTGTTTAGACTTTTGAAGCAGCGAAACCCCCAAAATTAGCTACCATCGTGAACATCATCTTCATGAGTAAGATGAGACAATGACGCAGAGACCAAACAAAGCAAGAAATCTTAGTACCTAATTATATTTTACAGCATTATTCATCTAAGGGAGCCAGCTAGCTAGCCATAGGGTAGGCTTGCATATATATATATATATATATAGGCAAGTTAATAATTCTTCTTGGTTTGGTTTTCATGTTTTGTTTTGGGCAATGAAGTTGACTTGACGTTTTTAATTGTCCTTTGCATGCTCTGGCCACTGGGGATCAGCTAGCTGAAGCATGCATGCAATATATACAGTTGCCTCGCGTGTCTATGGATATGTGGCTCTAATTAATAGTACTACGTACCAGGGTCTAGGGCATGAAGAATGGACAAATTTGCCTGGGATTCTTTCAGACATGGATCCTTAATTCATGACTCGTATAGGAAAAAGACATGATAACTTGGAACAAATGATAATTCGCGATCCACCATCGTTCATTTTATTGGTTTGTGTGTAACATTTATTGGTATGTTATAGGTTTTAAGGCTTTGTTTGACTTTAAAGATGGTCTCAACTATCTCATATTATCTCATTTTATCTTAATATCTAAACATGAATCAAATATAAATATTTATCAATTTTAAGTTTTTAATTTTTTTATCTAATCATTATAACTTTTTCAAACTTTCAAATAAAATACAAAAAATAATTCATTTTTTTCAAGTTTCAAAATGAAAATATTATTAAAAATTTATATTTTAAAAATATTTTAACTTTATAATATTTTTATTCAACTTTTTTTCTCTTTTTGTCAAAAACTCATAAAATATCTTAATTTAAATTATTTTATTATTATTTACAAATCATCTCTCTATTATTTACAAATTTCTCATCTTATCTCATGTGATATGTGTAACCAAATCAAGTCTTAAAAGCTAGGCAACGTACGCGTGTGGCAGCTTACAAATCTAAGGGAGGGTTTGGATACAAAAAGGTCTTTATCTCATGTCATGTCATCTCATATCGTCTAATATTTATCACAAATTTTTCAAATTTTTATACACAAAATAATAAATAATTCAGTTTTTTCAAATTTTAAAACAAAAATAATATTTAAAAAATATTTTATTTATCTTTTAAATTTTATCTTAACTTATTTCATCTCAATTTACTATCTAAACCTCACATAACATTATCATTAGATTGGCCAAATCTAAATTTAAGTTTTAGCTAATATCACATGAATTTGTATTTATCTATTTCATTCAAATCCAATCCTCACATTGCATTATCCATTTACTCTCTCTATATATAATAATAAAATATTATTAATTTAATAATTTTTTATTTAATTTATTTTTATCACATTTTTTAGTTCTATCAATTAAATATTAATAATAATTATATTATAATTAATATTAATATTAAAAAAATATATTTTCAGAGTTCATATAATGTTAATTAATAACAAAAAAATATTTGATTAAACTCATCTAAACTTCTATATAAATTTTTTAATTACTAATCAAATGTGTAGCAACCTTCTTATGCTCATGTCAATAAAAAAATCCTCACCTACGTAAATAGAACCAAATTTCTTAATTACAAAAGAGACCCACATTTTTCACCATACTTGGCCCATCGGCGTGTCCATCGTGCATATGAGAGTACTAAAGAATCTGCCTATCTTGTCGTACAGGCTACAGCTCCCCGGCCGGCCCAACGTGTCGTTTGTCCTGGCTAGCGTTGCTCTCTTTATGATTACTTCAGCTACGTTAATGCATGTACTTGTAATTTCACAAACAAGAATCAAAGGTTTTCCACCTTGCATCTTCTAGTAGTAGTACTGTTTGTGCCAGCGCATAGCTTTTGTATTTTCTTTAAATTATAATACTATATTATACTCTTATTTTAATAAGCCATTAACTATTTATTTATTTTTTAAAAAACAAGCATCGATGCCTTGTAAGCTAGTTGCTTATTTATAATCAGTTTTTTTTTATTAAAATAATTATTTTATATTAAAATGAATCTATTCTCGTCATAAATAATTTATCATAAATATTCGTTTTTCTTACCATCAATTAATTGATCATATATTTACAAATAATATAAAAATATAAGTGTTACTTAATTGTAGTCTATAACATTTTCTAATAATATAAGGTTTACCATCTAAACCTCATACATATAATTGATAATTAGTGGACAATCACTACAAGAAAAATGGGTTACTTGTTTTTTTCAAAAATTATCCTTTTAACTGTAAAATTTTAGTCGTAAAAATTCGTTTATCTTGTAACGAGTCTGCATGCATGATATGATATTATTACTAGGGAAATATTATGGTCAGGCGCGCGCAGGAGGCTGAGTACGTATAGAATATGATATGATCGATGATGCTCATGACAGGCCACGTTCATTCCCATGCATATTTTGGTCATGTTTAGCTGGCTGAGCATTACCATAATTTGTACGTGTACGTGAATATGATGGAAGAAAAGCAAAAGACAGCATATATAACAAGGAGATCATTAATATTTGCTGTTGTCTCCAATACCTAACACATGCAAAAAGTTAAATTAATTAAAGCTAGCTAGCTAGTAATTATTCATCATTATGATGGTGCGCCGGACGCTTCTATGTTTTCTTTGATCTTTTCAATCGACACTTCAATTTTCATAATGAGGTCATCGATCGCACATAGAGATCGACAGATCCGATCATCATCAGTAGTTTCCAAGAGACTTCGAGAAAGAGAACCAAAAGTCCAAAATAAAAGAAAAAGCGATCAGTTTTAATTAAAAAAGCTAGTGTACGTTGATTAGGTCGAAACCAACAATCATGGCTTTTGAATGCCTGTAATTGTCTTTGTAACTTTTTGAAAAAGTTTGGACTTAGACGTTCATCATGAACTAAGTAATAGCAGTACCTCATAGACAGTACTCGATCTAGAAATCAAACCGACGATTTCAACCACATGAGTCTTACTCAAAGAGTAATGGTCATGACATTTGGCAAAGCAACATTAGGAGAAATTCATTGATTAATGAAGTTCTGTCAACCATCGTTTTCTCATCTCTTAATTACATTTTAAAATTAGCTACACTTTGAACCTAGCTATCTAGATGCATGCATGGTTGAATATTATGCATATCATGCTTAATTAGCTAAAATTCTACTCAGTAAAAGTTAATTTAGCCCTAGCTAGCCTCTCATATTCCAAATAGCTAGAATCTTCTCCATTTCCTTTGAATTTTAGTAGAAAATTGTTAGTTAGTTCTTATTAAAATGAATCTATTTTCTTTTTAAATAATTATTTTTACTGCAACTAATAGGTTATAAATATTTATTTTCTAGCTTATAGTGACAATAAGATATGACAATTAATACTGATCAGCTCATGATTATAAATTAAAAATATATATATATATATATCATTTGTTAAGGTGCATGCCTTGGTGGTCTAGCTAGTAGGTCTAGATGACTTTCGTGGGCTGCCTTTTAATTCTGATGACTGGCTTCGATCTGCTGGCATTTACTGTTGAGGTGGTTTTAGATGAGTTAAATAAAATATTATTTTTATTATTTTAAAATTTAAAAAAATTAAATTATTTATTATATTTTGTGTGAAAATTTAAAAAATATATAATAATAGATGAAATGAGATGGATTAAAAATTTTTTCCAATCCAAACAAGGTCTCTCCGCAGCTATGTACAGTACTGCGGTGGCCTGAATTAAATAATCATATAAATGCTTGGGGTGTTGAATTTAACTGCAGAAAAGTAAGGTCTGGTAAGTAGTAAAGGCAGCCATTTTTATAATCCGAAGGGGAGGTGTGGTACGGCGATTTATATATATATAGTTACGTTAGGTATACTTTTTGGGTGAATATATAAATTTTGTATACTTTCTTTTTTATAAAGTTAGATTTATTGTTAAAAATATATTTTCACGTGGATTTCATTTTTTTTTAAAATAAGTACATGAAACCATACACTATAAGATTGTAAATATTATTTCTCATATATAAATAAGACTTTCTGAATTTAAAATTTCGTATTTTTAGTTTTGGAACTTTTAGATTATGAAAATTTCTCTTTTAATTATCTAAAGTAAACTTGTACAAAACTCATTGTCAAGAGAAGTTGTGCACCTCTTAAATTAGTTGAGACTTAATTTTTCTCCAATACCCCAGTACCAATAAAAAAAAAAATACATTGCATCTCTTTACTTTGGAAACATATATATGTTAAATTAATTGGAGATTGTGAGATTAATTATGTGGTTTATATATTCTTATGGCATTATCATCACTATTTAGAGGTATGTTGATTTTGACTGTATCGGTTCGAAAGTCTACAACTGCACATTGATTAAATTGTGTGAAACAAATATGGGTTGGGCTTGAGATTTGAGGTTGGATTTAATATTGTCAAACAATATATGGGTTTTAGTTAATTTGCGTAATGAATCAAAGCATGTGGTTGTAAAGGGGTATCTAGAATAAATTACAATACAGATGGATCTCTTTGAACTTTTAAGATCAAATTAGTATAAAGGTTTTAAACAAAAAGAGAGCACTAGCTATTTTGATATGTATGCACCAGCGGCTATATTTATATCCAATAGAGTGCTTATGGCATTAACTTCAAATATAACTTATTTGTACACAAAATGGATGTTAAAACTAGGGGTGAAAACCGATTGATGCGGTTCGGTTTTTGTCAAAAATCGAAACCTTGATAGGGAATATTTTGAGAGAAAGACCAACCAAACCGGCCTTTGGGTAGGAGGAATACCAGTCGTACCGATTTTGACAATTTCTTGGTTGATTCTCGATCGATGGCAGTGGAGTGAAGTCTCGTCTGAGAGAGGAGAGACAGAGTCGCGGTCTGAGAGAGGTGATTGGAACAATCAAATGGGTTTGTTATGCCGGGACCAAAAAAAAAATTACAAATTAATCAAGTCATTGTATAGATTAAAGCAAAGGCCAAAATAATGGCATGAAAAATTTGATTCAATAATTTAACCCATGAATTTAGACATAATAATACTAAAAAATGTATTTATTCTAAATTCACTGATGGTTATGGCATCATAATTTGTCTTTATGTAGATAATTTGCTTATATTTGGAACAAATATGGAAGGGATATATGAATTTAAATATTTGACTTCAAAATTCAAAATGAAAGATCTTAATGAAGTTGACACCATCTTAGGTATCAGAGTAAATAAATATAGTGGGGCTTATGCTTATATATGTCAATGTCATTACGTTGAGAGAATATTTCTTAAATTTCAATATTTAGAAAGTAAAGAAGCAAACACTCCATATGATTCTTCATGTAAATTAATTAAGAGTCTTGGTAGAGCAATTGCACATTTAGAATATGCTAGTGCAATTGGTAACTTAATATATGCAATGCATTGCACTAAGACAAATATTTCCTTTGCAGTATGCCAACTTTTTAGATATTCGGGTTCCTAGTACGGCACATTGGAAATTAATAGATTCCTTAGGTACCAGCTTAAAAGAACTAGTTGGTTAGTACTGTATTATACTAATTTTCCTACTATACTAAAAGAATATTGTGATACTAGTTGGATTATTAGTACTAGTGATAACAAGGCTAAGTCAAGTTTTCTTCCTTGGTAATGGAGTTGTTTTATGGGCTTCTAAGAAATAGACGTAAATTTCACATTCCACAATAGAATATAAATTTGTAACTTTGGCGAAAGTGGGCAAAGAGGCAAAATGACTAAGAAATTTGTTATTTAATATAAAGAATATAAAGTTGTGGCTGCAACCGATGTCAGCTATTTCGTTGCACTATGATAATGAAGCTATTATGTCTAGGACATAGAGTAAACTCTATAATGGAAAATCTAGAAATATTAGCTTGAGATATAGATATGTCAAGCAATTAATAAGTGATGGTGTTATCACTATTATCTATGTATGATCAAGTAAAATCTAGGATGTGGTAATGCTAATAATTAGTTAGTTATCTCACAAAAATTAGATGGAATCATCTATGTAGTATTTTCATTCTTAACATATAAATTCTTGGTTTAAGTCCAAACCACCATTAACTTTGTTAGCGATTTGAGATTGTTACTGTAATGTCCCAATAGAAGACCCAAACCATATGATGATCTATATTCCAAAAGGACTAGTCAATGATATAATTGGAGACCCATTAAAACTTTATAAAGAGTAAGAACTTCTCATTCCCAAGTAATGTGAGATCACATTTACCACTAACCCTTATCCTTATCATATGAGATATCACAATCTTCTCCTTAAATTCCCAACATTCTTGTCGGGCCTATCCACTGTAGCAGGCATGACTCAAGTCTCACAATTTTGGCTAGGTGGTACCATTTGTTTTGTTGGGGGGGGGGGGGGGGGGGGGGGGGGGGAACTGTTGAGGAAAATGAAAATTGAAAGGGAAAGGGAGAGACATAACTAAACGGTGTTGTTTTGATCTTCTTGAGCTTTTCATGGGCCTAAGCCTAGGTTGTGGGCTTGGGCGCTGGGTATTACGTCAATTATGATAGCCCATATGATAAGAATAAGGATAAGGATAAGTGGTGAATGAGATCTCATATTATTTACGAATGAGAAGTTTTTGCTCTTTATAATATTCTAATAGGGCTTCAATTGTATCATTAACTAGTTCTTTTGGAGTATAGGCCATGTGATTTAGATATTCTATTAGTGCATTATAGTTACACTAATTGAAGTAGGGCTGAGCACCGATGCAACCGGAGTCGGATTTGGCCTCCTCCGACTCCAACTCCGACTTTGTTGGAGGCTGAATCTGACCTCCAACTCCGACTCCGCTTGCACCCCACTCCGCTCCGACTCCGACTCCGACAAGTCGGAATCGGAGTCGGAGTTATAACATGTTTAGCATTGGAAGCGAGACAACCACAAAATTTATTCCCCTGCTCGGGAAAAAACATCTTTCAATTACTTATCAAAAAAACAAACAAACAAAATATAAAACCTTAGTGATAAATCTTGGTCAGAACAACTGGTATTAGCGACAACAAGCAAACAAGTACATTATTTGAAAAAAAAAAAGGAAAGAATATTGCAATGAAGAGTAATCAATCTGATCCGTTAGAAAATATTAAGAAAAAAAAAATTAAAAGAAGCGTCTGAATCAGGCGAACAAATGTCGGTGGATCTGAGATCAAAATCTAGAGAGAGAGAGAATGAACATTACCTGAAGGTAAGAAGAGGAAATTATCCAAAGGGGCGATGGAGGTCGAAGGGGCGACGGCACGGCAACGGTTCACGGGTTCAGATAAGAGGTAAGGGTTCTGAAGAGTGAAGACTGAGATGAGAGGTGAGGGAGAAAGTGATTCAGCGAAGGGGGAGGGGAGGGAATCGGGGGGGAAGGGGGGGGGGAAACCTAATAAATAACCCCAAACGGCGCCGTTTCAGTGACATATATTGGGAAAAAAAAAAGGTTAGGTGAAACGGCACCGTTTCACGCAACCCAGTTTCTAATAATGGCATCGTTTACTGATTTCTACTTCTACATTCTACTAATCTACTTCTAAACATTAAAAATATATTTAAGTTAGTAAAAATATATTTAAGTTAGTAAAAATATATACTATTATATATATTATATATTAGTAATACACTAATACTAATACTATTAGTCTATTAATATATAGTAAATTAGTAATATTTATTAACTTAAATATTACAAATAGTCTAATAACTAGACAGTCTAGATGTAATAACTAGTAACTAATAATATCTAATAACACTAGTTACACCAGTACTAATAGATAATGACTTAAAGATTAATTTAATATATATAACTAATAGTATACTATTAAATATATTATATATTAGTAATACACTAATACTAATACTATTGGTCTACTAATATATAGTAAATTAGTAATATTTATTAACTTATTTACTATAGTCTAATAAATAGATAGTCTTGATGTAATAACTAGTGACTAATAATATGTCTATAACACTAGTTACACTAGTACTAATAGATAATAACTTAAAGATATATATTTAATATATATGTAACTAATAGTATACTATTGAACTATATTAGTAATTTACTATATACTAATAGTCTAATACTATTAGTCTATTAGTAATTTAGTATATAGTATAATTGTAAATTAGTAATATTTATTAACTTATTTACTATAGTCTATAACAAATATTAAATAACTAGATGTAATAACTAGTAACTAATTATATGTAATAACACTAGTTACACTAGTCCTAATAGATAGTAACTTAAAAGATATTAATTTAATATATATTAACTAATAGTATACTATTATATATATATATATATTATATTAGTAATACACTAATACTAATACTATTAGTCTATTAATATATATTAATATTTATTAACTTATTTACTATAGTCTAATAACTTATAACTAGATAGTCTAGATGTAATAACTAGTAACTAATAATATATGATAACTTAAAGATATTAATTTAATATATATAAATAATAGTATACTATTATATATATTAGTAATTTACTATATACTAATAGTCTAATACTATTAGTCTATTAGTATATAGTAAATTAGTAATATTTATTAACTTATTTAATATAAGTTTATAACTAATAACTAGTGCTAATTGCTAGTATATTATTGAATTTAACTAATGATGTTACTATATAAGATATAGTTATATAAAATCTATATAATCAATTTTAATTTTTATACATTAGTATTACATGCTATTATAAATTTATTATTTATATATTAGTGTTATATGTTATATTATACATTAGTATTACAATGTTACATGTTATTAAGCATTTTAGTATTTATATATTAATATTACATGTTATTATATTTATATTTATATGATTACTATATAAAAAAACACATATATTTTTTATAAAATATGTATATTAACGGAGCGGAGTCGGAATAGGGAGTCGGAGTCAGAGGCGGATGATCGGAGTCGGAGTTGGATCCGCTTAGACTCCGACTCCGACTCCGGAGCGGAGCCAAAGCGGAGTCGGGGTCAGAGTCGGATTTTCGGAATTTCTGCTCAGCTCTAAATTGAAGGTTGAAGTCAAAATATTCATTCTCGTATGCATGAGTATATCAATATGTGACTGAAAATGAAATATCCCAATCTAAGTAGGGGATTGTCAAATTTATTGTAAATTGTGAGATTAAATATGTGGGTTGATATATTCATGTGGCATTATTACATAGATGCATGACTTGGTGGTAAAGCTATGTTGATTTTAAGGGCATGAGTTCGAACTATACAATTGCACTTTGATTAAACTTTGTGAAACAAATGATCGGTTAAGCTGGAGATTTGGATGGAATAGATCCTACCCGTGGGCCTAAGCCCAAGGCCGGTCTGAGGAGGCACTTGGTTGGACTCATTGCTTCTTTGTGAAACAACTGATATTGGGTTGAGCTTGAGATTTTGGCCTAACAAATCTTGCCTGTGAGCTTAGGTCCAATGCCTGTTGGCAGCCTATCCGAAGAGGCACTTGGTTGGATGCAATGCTTCAAAAATTAATTCAGCTGAAAGTGTCGTTTGAGAGACTCAGACCAATTACCTAACTTGGGGAAGAGAGATGCCTATCCATTGGACTAGGCATGCCTCTTGGTCCTTAAATGAAACGTTATACATTTTAGTTAATTTCTTTCTCTATAAATAGAGGACGTAGTCCACAAATTTAAACATTATATTTGCTCATTACTTTCAGTCACATACTCAATTTTTTAGAAAATTTTGAAAAGAAAAACCTTATAATTGTTGCCTGCGATTGGTGACTTTAATGTGATATCCTGGAATTAAATTGCTTATAACTCAGTAGCAATTTCTTTTGAATATGGGTAATTATCACATTAAAATAATATTCTAAACGCATCAAAGTCGCATTTATTTTTCAAATAATCCTTTCAATTTTCTTCAACAATATATTTACTTGTGATGTATAAAATTATAAATTACAAAACTATAGCCAGGGGGAAACGTGAGTAAATTGAATGGAAGCATGCATGACTACTGCGTCTAGAAAACAGAATATATGTGGATTCTACATAATCAAAGGTTGTAGGCTACATTCCTTTATAATACGGGTGCAATTTGCGGGCAAGTTGCTCATATGTGAACTCCAATATCAGACCTCCATTGCTCATAATTCTCTATCATATTGGATATCAAGTTTCTTTTTACTCTTATTTTTTTTTTCTTTTTTCTTTTCATAGAGAATATTACCATATCTACGTGTTCATAGGAGAAATGTTTTCTAGGATTAGGCTCCCACTACGATGAAGTCGAAATTCAACACTTGGTGATCTAGGGTTGACCCAAAAGGGGCTTGATAATGGGGCCCGAACATAAATGACAGGTTGTGCTTCTTCATCTCCATCTTCTCTTTCTAGTCTCTATTCTATCTCTATATATAATGAAAGAGTGAGTTTAGAGCCTACCAAGTAGGAATCCATGTGATGATTTGGACTAAAGTGTCCCTCTACATATCTCGTATTGGACTGAAATATCCCTTGCTATAGATATTAATCTAACCAGAGTGCCCTTGCTTCAATTCCTGTCAACTGGGTTGGGCTAAAATGTCTCTACCATATACTCAAAGAGACTTATATACCCCTACAACAAATCAAATTAAATAGAAACAATCATAATCCAAATCAAACCGAAATCTCTAGAAATATGGACAACTAGAAATCTCCAAAGTAGGTGACCCACAGTTGCGTCGACCTAGTGAACAACAACAGAGTTAAGAGATCCTAGGGCAACATTAACCTAGTGACCTATGGCAGAGTTAAGAGATCACATGGTAGAGTCAACCCCGCAATCCACGACAAATTTGAGAGATCTCAAGACCACGACGCACTACCCATATCCACAACAAAAATAGACCACAACAACCATGGGCATAGAAGGGATGGACCATGGTGCCACCCACAACAGATATATACACTGGGATATCGACCTGCATTGACGTGACCCACTGAGCATTTTGGCTGCCCATTGTGCTCGCACAGAGGCCTAGGTGGCAAGCACTTTTTGGTCAACCCATAGCCACAACAAAGATGAACCACAACACCCGTGGGCATAGAAGGGATGGACCATGGTGCTACCCACGATTAGGCCTGGGCTCCGACTCCGACGTAGTCGGAATTGGAAATTCTGACCTCCGACTCCGATCGGAGTTAGAATCGAAATTGCACTCTGACTTCAACTCCGATCGGAGTTTGGAGTTCGGAACTCCGACCCCCCGTCCGATCCGACTCCGATATATTTGGGACCCCATTGGTCCAATTCAGATCCATAAATTAAAAAAAATAAAGAAAAAAAAATTGAATATAATACATATTACATCTATCAAAAACTCCTACACAATTGTTCAAAACATTGATAATAATTTAAACAATTCATTTCGAACATCTCCCAATACAAAAATAAAAACATCTTCCAATACAAAAATAAAAACATCTTCCAATTCCGAATGGTTTGTCGTTGGTAACTTGGTAATACCTGAAATTAAAATAAAAAGTCACAATCAATAAGAAGGAAAAAAAAATGATTCAGAAAATTTATTATCACTAAAAATAAAATATTGTTATCATTTCTCACTAATAAAATTTAAAGGGAGTTTATCAACTTAGCCGCACTCCAAATATCAGTCATCGGCAAGTATGTTAGGGTTCACAATTATATCTATGAAATCATAAAAAATATAAGGTTAATAAATTAATGAAATCATAAAAAGAATTAAATAAATCAATTGAAATACTCAAATAAAGTTACCTAATTCAACATTATAGCTATCAGCATTGAAATACTCAAATGAAATCACGTGGCTTGTGCCCTCCCATTAGTTTCTATTTTTAGTATTTTTATACTCTCTCGACCCCGTTGAACGCAAGTCATTATAAATTAAAAGTGTCCGTCACATTTATTTATTTGTATTCACAATTATTTTCCACCACCATATATTCAAACTATCTGATTATTGTCGTCCATTAGGTTAAAAGGCTGACACATATATTTCTAGATGATTCGCGCGAGATTCGGTTAGGTTTGATAAGTGATTTGAAAATTTTTAATTTTAGATGATAGTTTAAAATATTAATTTTTAATATTATTATTATTTTAAAATTTAAAAAAATTGAATTGAGTTTAAAAAAATTAAATTATTTATTATATTTTGTGTATAAATTTAAAAAAATTATAATCATGAGATTAGATGAAATGAAAATTTTATATTTTGTCTTGATGGCAATCTATTAATGAATTGACACCCTTGTACCCATGACAAGAGCCTTTCCCCTTTCAATTTTCAAATGTTCCAGCAGTGCTGAACTTTATAATTAGTGCCATAAATATGGAGATTGATCCAAATTACAATTCACAAATTACATTTCAGTGCTCGAGCCAGGCAACCAGTGGAACACAGCGTGCAGGCCAGACGGTGTTGCGTTTCCAAGCAGGCACCGGCCACTGGTTTTGCTCACGAGCTGTCACGCTTCCCAACAACTATTGACCATGTCTAAGACATATTTATTAAAAAAACAACCTAAATATTATCAAATCCTTTCCAGCGTTATTACTGAAATAAGTACAGGCCGATCCGGCATCACCCAACGTTCGCAGGAAGAATAGCTAGTCGAGGGATTGTGTTTTGGATACATCAGAATTAACATGAGAAAGCATCCTCTGAATGCCCGCTAATATTTGATCAGTAGCTGCCCTTTCTGCCCTGCTCTTGGCGTACGCCTCGAAGAACTCCTTGTTCTCCTTCTCCAGCTCCTTCCACACTATAATTAATTAAAGCTTCCAACATCATTAATATCTATCCTTTGATTTCAGCAAAAACAAAGATTCTATACATACACACATATATATGTATAATATATGGGTGAAATTAAGGTGATCATGAGTAGTAGTGACCTGTGGAGGTAATGACGGGTATGATATTTGCATGTTTGGAGAGGGCTTCCATGCATTCTTCCATGCTCAGGTTGAATAAAATGCACTCCTCTATCAGGCGGTGCACCTGCAAATATATCTCAAATTAATTAAGCTAATATATATATATATATATATATATATATATATATATCGAAGCTTTGAAATAAGAGATAGAGTGAAGTGATCTTTACCATCCGGACATATGAAGCTGAGTCTTCCATGATTATCTCTCCTGCACTGATACTCCTATATATAGGGCCAAATGCAAATTAATATATGCCCTTTAGAAAGCTGTAATGGATTGGAGAATGAGTGCCGAAGTAAACAACTATATAGAAGAACGAGATAAGATGGTGTACAGACTGTACAGAATGGTAAACAGAGGGGAGGATCATGTTCATGAAATGACATACAAAAAAGATAACCGAAGTAAAGAACCATGTAGAAGAACGAGATAAGATGGTACTGTACAGAATCGTAAAACAGAGGGGAGGAGCATATTCATGAAATGATGTACCAAAAAGATAGGCAAACAGTTAGCCCTATTTTTTTTTTTTTTTTAATGGAAAATGCTTCATTGCATTCATTCATAATCGAAGTTACAACTGTGACTTATCAATACAGGAAAACCAGACTATAAGTCAACTAACGCAAACTGCTCAGGAGCTTCCCCGTCAACAAATTACTTTGTGACGGACATTGTCTAAACTTCTACACCTTCTCTCCTAACAATAGTCAAAAGAGAAAGCGCTCTGTCAAAACAGAGCTAAACAACCTTTCTTCCAAAGAAGAAAGATACACTCACACTCCATCCTCCCAAGGAGGAAGAGTACATCCACACTCTCTCCTCGCCAAAGAGGAAGAGAACCAACACCTACCATCCTCCAAAGAGGAGTAGGACAAAAACCCACATTCCTCTAAAAAGGAGTGGGACTCCAGTTAGCCCTATTTGAATGTGAAAAGAGTTTCATCTTATCTTATTATTATAATTTTTTCAAATTCTCATACAAAATATAAAAAAAAATTCAATTTTTTCAAATCTAAATTCAACTTTTTCAAATTTTAAAACAATAATAATATTAAAAAATAATATTTTAATAATATTTTATTTAACTTTCATATTTCATTTAAAATTATCTCATATCATCTCTAAATACAACCTTTTAGAATATATATATATATATATATATATTAGTAAGAAGTGCTACAGCTACAGATTTTATAAAAATAAATTCACAAACTGACATGATTTCATATTATACATTAGATCTATTTTATAATAAAAGTAATTTTATAATTTAATATAAATCAAATTATGTTAATTTATGAATTGATTTTAGTAAAATTTTATTTTGGATAAAATATTTAGATATATATACACACACGGAAAAAGGATTTTACAAGTTGATGTCTAAATGTGAGCATTGGGTGAGGAACATAGGTATACATAAAAAGTTAATTATGTAATATTTATTGATTAATATTGTTTCGAAAATATACATTACGAATAATAAATATTTAATTAAAAACATACTTTATATATTTATGTTTTTAATTCTTAAATTCAGATAAATATTCGAGGAGAGATTAATATTCAAGGAGAGATTAACTCGCAAGAAAATATAATTCAAAATAAATAGCTTTTTAATAGGGCCGGGTCATGATATGAAACTATTATACTTAGAAGTTGGCCTAAATATGATAATAGAATATGCACCCCAACATTTTTTTATGTGACAAGAATTATTAGAAAAATGCATATTTAGGAATTATTAGAAAACTACTAAAATAGAAAATAATGGACATATGACATTTTTTTATACAATTATATTTTAAATAAGAGACATTTTAATTTATAAAGTAATTTATAAAAATAACATCAATTTACATAAACATAATTTTTTTAAAAATATAATTACATAAAAATTATAAATTTCTAAAAGACTTTTAGGTATATTTTTACTCAATAAAAATTAAATAAAAATCGCAGTTGAATGATGTCTCTATGGTAGTATGTCAAGTTCCCACGTGGGAGGACTGTAATTGGTCGAGAGGAGATTTTATTAGCAGTATAAAAAGATTAGACTGTTTGGTTATACAGATGAAATGAGATGTTTTAAATAATAATGAATAAAATATTATTATAATATAATTTTTTTAATATTAATTTTATATTAAAATTTGAAAAAATTAAATTATTTATTATATTTTATATAAAAATTTAAAAAATTATAATGATAAATTAAAATAAAATAAGATGAAATGTTAATTTTGATTAACCAAGCGGGATATAAATAAATAAATAAAAAGCAGCCCTTATTTGCCTCTCAGGTGGCCTCTACGTCATTGATCACGTCACATGCGCGGCCATCTAGCCGTTCATTTTTGCTTTTTAACATGCAAACAGCATGAGATAAGCCAGATTCCGGGGCAAGGCTTACGCCCATTACCAATCCTCGTTAGAGGATTCTAATGGATTATTTAAAGTTAAAAAGGATAATTTTTTATGAATGTAATATAAATTTAGATTTTGACTATTTTATTTATAAAAATTTTTATATTAAAATAATTATTTTTTTATTATATAATAATAAAATAATATAAGATAAATTTAATTTTGATTATTCATATCAAATCTTTATATTGGATATTTATTTATTTATTATATAATAATAAGTAATTATTAATTTTTTTAATTATTAATTTATTTTATTTTATTATATTTTAATTATTAATTATTAATTTATTTTATTTTATTTTATCACATTTTGTTATTTAATTTAAAAAAACTTGTAAAAATTTATAGATATAGATAAAGAGAAGAGGGAGTGTTATAAAAAAATTATAAAATAAGATTTACTATATCTCCAGTGCAGACCGCATTTAAGTTTTTCTTTAAAAGTTATAAATTTTATTTATAGATAATTTATTACAGCTGTGTTTTACACTTAATAGTTAAAAAGTACAATAAAATTTAAAAATGGCTAATCGGTGAGAATGCTGTTAGCCGTTACCAACAGCACGTGGAACCGTTTTTCGGTTCTTGTCTAGACACTTATTTTTGTATCAGAAATACTAATCTCACCGACGCTTGGGTCCGATTGTATTTTATTTATTTATTTAATAATCAAGTATATGTTTTCTAATAATATTATAAATTTCTTTTAAAAATAATTTTAAGAATATAAAAAAAGAAAAGATATAGTTATAAGTATAATTGTGTACTAATCTCTGTACTAATGTGATGTGATTAGTCAAAAAGTAGATTTTATTGAAAACAGTGTTAATTTAAATTTTAAGTATGAATAAATCAGTATTGGTATATAGATTAGTACGCGACTGTGCTTGTATATAGCAAAACTCATAAAAAAATAATGATTTTTTTTCCAGTTCTTCTGCAAACAGGGAATTTGGTGCAGGTATTGCGCACGAATGAAGTCTCATTGCCATGTCAACTATAATTAAAAAAAGAGTTTTACTATATACAAGCACAGTCGCGCGCTAATTTGTGTACCAATACTGAGTTATTCATACTTAAAATTTAAATTAATACTGTTTTTAATAAAATCTACTTTTTGACCAATCACATCATATTGATGCACAGATTAGTGCACAATTGTGCTTGCAACTATATTTTTTCTTAAAAAAATTAAAAAAAAAAAGAAAAGAAAAAAATTGGGGAGACTGAGAAATGCACAATACCATTCCAGAGGCATTCGTCGACGTCGTCATTCCCTGCAATTCAAGTTTGTCTCCCTCATTTATGAAACAGTGAGCTTTCTTTTTTAAACCCATTTTCGAAACAGTGAAGACTTCATCTCCTCCACCCATTTTAAATATTTATATTAAATTTTTATCAGTTATAAAATTATTGAAATTTGGAGTATAGATTTCAAGAACTGCCATTGTTTCTTTTTCCCAATAGTTCTAACTGGAAATGATCCCATCAGAATTAGGAGGAAGCAAATAAGTTGGACAGATTTGCATCCGAATCTTTGAATTTAGTCATGAAACAACTAGAGGGAAATAAGGATTTATTGCATGATACAAAATCTGAAATTGCTGCTCTAAAAGAGAATGTGGGGTTGCTGGAGATTACAATTGGAAGACAGAGGGAATCTCGAGGAGTCAGAACGCTATCTTGACATGGCCAAAGAAGAAACTTCTGAGATAGCCAAAAAGGTTGAGTCTCCAAATTCGGAGTTTGACACTGTGGAGGAGGAGAAAACCCAGGCCTTGAACAATGAGAAGCTTGCAGCTTCTAGACCCTATTAGAGGAGAAAAATAAACTTTTAATGAATTGGGAAATTCCATGGATGAAGAGGAGAAGAGCAAGAAGGCGATGGAAAGCTTAGCTTCAGCCTTGCACGAGTTCTCTGTTACTCAGTCAAGGTGAGAACGAAAAATATGAGACCCAAATAGAAGATCTGAAGTTGGCCTTGAAAGCAGTGAGTGAGAAGTATGAAAGCATGCTTGATGAGAGGCGCTTGATGAGCATGAAAAGCCTATCTCGAGTCTTGGCTGTGCTTCGGAGATGGAGGACAATGAGAATGGAGGAGGGAGATGCGGGAGATTAGGATTCAGAAACCCATATTGGGTTTGGGGAAAGCTTCGGAGATAGAGGAGAATGGAGGCGGGAGATGGAGGAAGGGAATCAAGGGATCCGAATGGGTCTTGTTCGTGCGAAACGCACCATATCAATTTTTACGTAAATCATTCGTGTGCAATTCCTGCGCCAAGTCCCTTGCATCTATCATTTTTTTTTTTTCACTCTTATCACGACCTGTCTTGTACTACACCCTCCCTCGATAGGCGTAGCTCTTCCTGAATAGTCACTTTAAAACAATAGTGAGATTTATTATTAAAAATTAAAACTTTTTATCGATGTGTGTTTATTTTATTTATTTAAAATTATTATGCAAAGTTTATATAATTTAAAATTTATAAATCATTTGTTTTAGAATACTATTTATCATATTTTTCTTGCATTTTCATATTATCCACTTATGTGATATTAGCAATTGAAAAGTTATTTATCACAATTTACTTATCATTTATTCATGGGTAAAAGGATAGTGAGAAGATGAGCATTAATAAAATAATAAATAATTTTTTTTTTTCCTTTTAATGACCTAGACTACTCTTTCATGTGATTTTGAAATCTTAGCTTTAATGTTATGCCTATTTTTCTTTTTATAAACATTTTCATCTAAATTAAGGAAATTGTTTTACCAATGGATAAGTAGTTGGAACCTTTACCACTTGAGCAAATCCCTAAGGGTTAGAAGTTGTTTTTTGTTATTTATTTTAATTATTATAGAAATCATATACATGCAATAAGAAAAAGATTATTTATGATAGAAGCTGAGTCTTTCATGATTATCTCTTGTATGTATATGGCATCTCTTCCACTGATACTCCTATATATAGGGCCAAATACAAATTAATATATGCCCTTTAGAAAACTGTAATGGATCGGAGAATGAGTACCGTAGTAAACAACCATACAGCAGAACGAGATAGGATGTTTAGAAGTAGACGATAAGATGGTGTACAGAATGGAAAACAGAGGAGGAGCATATTCATGAAATTAATGGTATACAAAAAGAGAGCCAAGCAGTTAGAATATATATAAATATATATGTATAAATATATATACATATATACATACACACATATATATGTATGGAAAAAGCTACTTTGCCTCCCAAATTGTATTGCTCAAGTGTACTACTTGTCAAATATATATATTTTTAACTTAATGATTAAAGAAGCTATCTTTTTTAATTTTTTAAAAATATTTAAATGTATTAAAAAAATGTGAAAATAAAATAAAATGAAACTAACAGTTAAATAGAATAGTGCTACTAAGGTAGCAAAGTAGCCTGCTCCATATATATATAGTAAGAAATGTTATGAATACAAAAAATTTTACAAATATAAACTCATAAATTAATATGACTTCTTTTTTGAGATCTCTTTGTCTCTTCGTGACTAAAGTATATATATATATATATATATATATATATATATATATATATATAAAGATTTTACAAGTCGTCTAAATGTGAGCATTGGGTGAGGAAGATATATGTACCTAAAAATGGAATTTTAAAATATTTATTGATTGATAATATTGTCTGGAAAATATAAATTAAAAATAATAAATACTAAAAGACTTATTATATATATATATATATCTTTATATTTAAAATTTGTTAAATATTCAAAGAGAGATTAGTTCTTGTAAAATCATCACTTGTTCAAAAGTTTAAATTGATAAGAAGAGATAAGTTTTATTATTTATTTTATATATTAATACTTTCCTAACGTGTGGGCCAAACTCTTTCTTAATAGGTAACCCAAGGTCCCAACACGTGAAATATTTAATTAAATGTGATAAAGTGTGGAGTCAAAATTTAAACTTAAGATCTCTAATTTTGCTATTAAATAAAATTATAATTTATCTCAAAATTTTAAATTTATAAAAATTAATAAATTTTATTATTTATTTTATACCTTAACCTCCTCACTCGCTGATGCTCAGCCGCCACCTCTCTCTCTCTCTCTCTCTCTCTCTCTCTCTCGGCTTATGAGGACTGCCCTGAAATATTTGTGAAGGCCATGGCTCGAATATGCATAGAAGCATAACCATCCCTCGAGGGTTATCTTAAAGGAGGTGATTATCAACCCCACTTCCGATGAGTCCGTTGGAGAGCCTTGCTTCATCCGCTGTTAGTGCTAAGGAAAACCTTTCCTTGTATATTTATTTTCTATCTCACTGTTTATAGAATGAGGCAAGACCTCAATATATAGTGATTACAAATAAGAGGAATATTCCTCTGTCACAAAATTACAGCCTGTAGTGAGTGCAGTGTGTGTGTGTGTCTTGCTATAACGGATGGTTAGTGGAGAATAGTCTGGGCGCAGGCAATGCAGGAGGACAAGTACTTTGTTGGCTCTGCATGGTGTGGTCCTGCATGTAAGGCTTTGTTGAGCATTCTACACCTGCACTGTACGTAGGTGAGTCTGCTGTGGAAGATGTAGCATGGCATGCGTGATTTGCATGTGATGCCTTAACAGGCCCCCTCAAATCAAGCGGCAAATAATGCAAGCGAAGATTTGAACAGAGGTATTGGAACCGTGCAGCAGACAAGGGTTTTGTAAGCACATCAGCTAACTGGTCTTTCCCAGAGATAAAAGCCCCTGATAAAGACTTGTTAAGGACTCTGTTACGCACAAAGTGGAAGTCAATTTCCACGTGTTTTGTGCGTGCATGAAAGATGGGATTTGAGGAGAGGTAGGCTGCTCCTATGTTGTCACAATAAAGTGTTGGTGCTTGAGTAATTTGAATCCCAAGATCTCGGCATAAATGTTGAACCCAGATAACCTCGGCAGTGGCATTGGCAACTGCTTTGAATTCTGCTTCAGTTGAGGATCTTGCTATTGTTGCTTGTTTCTTTGAAGACCATGAAATGAGGTTGGATCTTGAGAAGATGCAGTAGGCTCCCATGGATTTTCTGTCATCTGGGCAGCCTGCCCAATCAGCATCGGAGAAGGCTGTTATGTTCATTGATGAAGACTTTGAGAAGAGCAACCCGAGGTTTGGTGTTTGTTTCAAGTATCGAAGAATCCTTTTTACTGCCTGCCAATGTGGAACACGGGGAGAGTGCATATATTGGCAGACTTTGCTCACTGCAAAGGCCAAATCAGGTCGCGTAAAAGATAAGTATTGAAGTGATCCCATAGTGCTTCGATATCGTGTAGAGTCTTCAAAGAGATTGCCAGAGTTGATGCTGAGTTTCTCAGAGGTTGTCATGGGAGTCTTGACTGGTTTTGCTTGAGACATGTTGGTGCGTTGGAGAAGGTCTTCTATGTATTTCTGTTGAGTGAGCAGCAGTCCTTTTTCTGTGTATGTGGCCTCAATGCCCAAAAAATAGTGAAGCTGTCCAAGATCAGTAATGGGGAATTCAAGACTCAAAGCATGAACCAGGTCACTTATTAGTCCCATTTTTGAACCTGTGATAAGAAGGTCATCTACATTGACCAAAACATAGAGAACATCTGTGTTATGATTTCGAACAAATAGGGAACTATCTACAGATGATGAGTGAAAGCCAAGATCAATTAGTTTGTCACTTAGTCTCGAGTACCAGGCCCTTGGTGACTGTTTCAGTCCATATATTGCTTTCCTAAGCTTGCATACATGTGATGGGTATTGAGGGTGAGCAAATCCTGGTGGTTGGCACATGAATACAGTTTCTGTTAAAGGGCCATGAAGAAATGCATTTTGTACATCATATTGGTGTACTGGCCAATTTCTGGTGACTGCAACAGGTAGGACAAGCCTTATGGTTGTTGTTTTAACAACTGGACTAAAGGTTTGATCATAGTCTAATTCGGGTTGTTGAAGGAAACCCTTAGCTACTAACCGAGCTTTCCTATGCTCAAGACTACCATCGGCAAGTTGTTTGGTTCGAAAGACCCATTTACATGAAATAATATTAGGAGCTTCATCAGCTGGTACAAGTGTCCAAGTGCTGTTTGCAAGGAGTGCATTGAATTCCCGTGTCATTGCATCTCTCCATTCAGGGAACTTTTGTGCAGTTGAGAAGCAAGATGGATTTTCTGGTATTGGAGACAGCACAGATACATGTGCACGTGGTGGTGGCCACCTGATAGTTCCATCAGTGAAGTGACGAGGTCTTTTGTTGCTAGTTTGTGAGCGAGTCATCACAGAATTTAGATGCTGTTGAGTATCTGGTATTGAACTTGGAGTTGAGGAGGGTATGGCTGGAGAAGGTTGGGGTATTGGACCAAGTATTGACTGAGTTTGAGTGTTGACAGTTTGAAGAAGGGGAAGGTTGACATGTGTAGGCTCAGTTGTGATGGTGGGTTTTGGAGGAAGGGAGAAAGGAAAGTGGGTTTCATTGTATTTAATATCCTTAGAAATATAAATACGATGAGATGGAATGTGATAACATATGGATCCCTTGTGGGTTGGACTTAAACCGAGATAAGCACATTCAAGAGCTCTATAATCAAATTTATGGTGATTGAAAGGTCTGGTGAGGGGCCAACAGGCTGATCTGAAAACTCTAAGGGACTTAAAGTCAGGTTCAGTTTGATGCAAAATGAAGAAAGGAGAGATGTTGTGAAGTGTTGGAGATGGAAGCATGTTGATCCATCTGACTGCATGCTGAAAAGCATAGGGCCAAAATGACAACGGGATTGAGGCATGTGCAAGCAATGCCAAGCCTGAGTCCACTATATGTCTTTGTTTCCTTTCTATGATTCCATTTTGAGTGTGTGCATGAGGACAAGTTATTCTATGTATGATTCCCAAGTTTGAGAGAGTTTCTTTGAATGGTCTAAACTCACCTCCCCAATTTGTCTGAACTTGTTTAATTTTGATTTTGAATTGTGTATTAACATAAGCATGGAATTTGATGAATGTAGACAGTGCTTGAGACTTTGCTTGTAAGGGAAAAATCCATGTGTAGCGAGAGTAGTCATCAAGAAAAGATATATAATATTTGAAGCCTTCATTAGAAACATGAGGAGATGGACCCCAAAGATCACTAAAAATCAAGGAAAAAGGTTCAGTTGATTTGTGGGATCTTGCATGTGCTGGCTGTCTATGATGTTTAGCCATGGCACAAGCATTACAGAAATTTAAAGAAGAAAAATGATCAAAAGGAAGACCATGCTTGTGTAGAACAGAACGGACTATCTTTAGGGAGGGGTGGCCGAGCCTTGAATGCCAAGTTGGTAGGGAAGTCAGTGAGCTTGTGTGAGCTTGAGGTGGTGAGGAGAAGGTGTATAACCCATTAGTTGTGCTCCCTTGGAGTAGAGTTTTCCCCGTGATGCAATCCTTAACAAAGAAATGATGGGAGAAAAATTGGAAAAACACATTATTATCTAAGCAAAACTGTCTAACAGAAATTAAATTTTTGGTGAAAGAGGGAACACATAACAGTTTTGTTAAGATGAAATTGGAAGATTTAGAGGGAAAAGTGGCAGAACCAGAGTGTGAAATAGGAATGGGTGTGTCATCACCAACTTGAAGTTCATCACCATGATGTTCCTCAGCATGTAAATTAAAGCTGGCAAGCTCACTGGTGACATGATTGGTGGCTGTCGTGTCGGGGTACCAAGGTCCATTAGATGAGCTGTAGTTTGCAGATGGAGAGGCTGCTGCAATATATGCTTGATTGAATCTGTAAATACAGGTAAGGGCCAGATGTCCCACTCTGTTGCAAACTTGGCAAACGGGTCTTGAGTCAGTCATTGATGGAGAAAAATGGGATGGAGACGTACCTGAAAAACGGGATGAACCACGTGCAGATGAAGAGCTTGAACGACTCCCGCGTCCTCGTGAGCCTCGTGCTCGTGAACCACGGCCACATCCATAAGAGGAGTGGGCAGTGAAGTTGACAGATGCTTCAGGTGTAGATAGCAGAGATGCATTAGTTGAATGATGATTCAAGCGAGCCTCATGAGTGAGTAAGTGGCCTAGAAGAACCTCAGTGGGAATAGGATCTATTCTTGTTGTAATGGATGAGACTAATGCATCATAGTTTGGTCCTAGACCAGCAAGTAGATAAGGAACAAACTCATCTGCGGGTAAATGTTTTCCAGCAGCAGCCATCGTATCAGCAAGTGTTTTGGCACGTTGGTAGTAAGTTGCAATGGAATTTGTGCCTTTTTTGAGGCTAGCAAGCTGGAGCTTAGTTTGCATGAGGGGCTTGGGAGGTAGAGGCATAGGTTGATTCAATAGAAAGCCACACATCTCGTGTTGTTTTGCATCCTACTACTTGAGCAATAATGGAGTTAGACAGGGAGGAGATCAGTGCAGACATGACAAGCTGATCTTGTTGAAGCCAAAGTTCATGTTTTGGATTTGGTGAGTTATTGGGAAGCAAGCTGGGAGGGGCAGGACATGACCCATCTACATATTTGAAGAGCCTCTGACCTCGTAGATATGGGACTATTTGAACTTTCCATAAAAGAAAGTTTTCAGGTGTTAGTTTCACAAAAATGATGTGTGAGAAACTAGGTAGGGGAAGAGTGGGAAGGGAGATGGGAGTAGATTCAGACATGGTGCCTGTAGAGTCAGACATGAGGTTTTAGAGCTGGACGATTAGTCCTTAGTGAGCTCTGATACCATGCTAAGGAAAACCTTTCCTTGTATATTTATTTTCTATCTCACTGTTTACAAAATGAGGCAAGACCTCAATATATAGTGATTACAAATAAGAGGAATATTCCTCTGTCACAAAATTACAGCCTGCACTGTAGTGCAGTGTGTATGTGTGTCCTGCTATAATGGATGGTTAGTGGAGAATAGTCTGGGCGCAGGCAATGCAGGAGGACAAGTACTTTGTTGGCTCTGCATGGTGTGGTCCTGCTTTGAGTGGTCCTGCATGTAAGGCTTTGTTGAGCATTCTGCAACTGCACTGTATGTAGGTGAGTCTGCCGTGGAAGATGTAGCATGGCATGCGTGGTTTGCATGTGATGCCTTAACAGTTAGGACTTAGGACTGACAACAAGGTAAAATCAAAACTCATTGTTGTGTTGACACGTGGAGAAACTACAGCCAAGTTGGTTGACGAGTATAGGACAGCCGTTCCTATCTTATCAGTCGTGGTTCCAGTTTTGACCACGGGCTCGTTTGATTGGACCTCCAGTGAGTTTTAACAACTCGCAAGAAAATATAATTCAAAATAAATATCTTTTTTAATTGGGTCATGATATGAAAATTTTATTCTTAGAAATTGGCCAAAAAATTATAGAATATGCACACTCAAAATTTTTAATGTGACAAGAACTATTAGAAAATTAATTAATAAATAAATAAAAATCACAGTTGATATGATGTCTCTATGGTAGTGTGGGTCCTGTGCGAGTAGGCCGGTGATGGGTGGAGAGGGGATTAGAGGAGATTTTAATAGTAGTACAAAAAATACTAAATAAAAACATTTCCATGCGCTGGAAAATGCAGAGGATGAAACGGTTTGTTTCATTTGATTTAAGTGGAAAAGCCTAATGTATAGAAGCAATGCTAACTGAATTGAAATTGTGCCCTTCAATTTGCCTTCCTCCTCAGTTGGAGATCGCCATCCCCCCTGCCCTCCCCCTGCTTGAGTTTGTCATCTTCTTCCTTAGTTGCAGATGTGTGATGAGAGTCTCACACTCAAATGCAATCCGCTTCAAATGAGAGCTTACTGGCCAATAGTGGTGGAGGAGATGAGCAACTCGACACTGTTGAATGGAGCTGTAGGGGAACTCGATAGCTAGGTTTGATTAATTGGGAGGTGCGGGCTAGGAGACTTTCGAACTACTAGATATGTTCTATGGGGCAAATCTAAATCAATTTTGGTGGTAGCAACAAATCATTCACAACATGGGGTGTTTGGTCATTTACTTAATCTGACATGTTAAGGGACACGTGGGGTGTATGTGGGGACTGTGGAATGTCAAATTGTATGTAGCAGTTTAAAAAAGAAAATGTAGCCCATATTTGTCTCTTAGGTGGCCTCTAAGTCATTGTCCATATCATATAGATGGAGATCTAAGAAGAGCTATTCGCAGTACCATTAGGAGGGCTAGACGTGTCTAGGCTAGAAGGGTTGCATTGGATAGCATGCATGGCTCAAGTGGTGAAGCGTTGGGCATCCAAGGTAAGTGCAAGTAGAGGAGTTTCATGTGTTGGCCAGTTCTTTGATTTTAGGGGATGGATGACAAGATTACAATAAGGTTGTATGAGAAGATGACAATATCCTAAAAAAATAGGGGTGGAGGTGCCATCTAAAGGGGTGGTTGGCCATCTCCATTATTTTAGGAAGTTTGTTTATTTTTCACTTGGTTTATTTCCTTTCAATTAGGAGATTTGTCTAGTTTTAGTGTGTTTATGATTATTTCTTAGTTTATTTCCTTTATGCTAGGTATTTGATTTTATTTTCTTTAAGTTAAGAATTTATGTATGTTGGGATGAGATCTAGATCTAGATCTATTGTGGTTGAAACCTTAGAGGTTTCTATATAAGTTTTGGCCTTGCTTGTTTATTCATCAATTATGTTATGTTATTTTCAATGAATGAGAATTTTTTCTTCAATTGTTTTGAAAGTTAAATGTTAGCTCGAGTTAAATGAACAAATCAACTTGAATCTTTGTGTTACCTTAAGGTAACCCTAGATTTAGCCAACCAACAAGCAACAAATCCTAGATCTAATCACCCAATAGGCCAAACACAAGTGAGTGAGAGTGAGGCTTCAATTAATTAATGTTTTCATTGAGAGAATCCAACCCAAGAAGAGGAAGCTTGGTCAATCGACAACCAACTCATAAAGAGCGTATTGAGAATATTGAAGTAGCTTTAGAGGCACAACAAACCACCATCAATGAAAGGCTTGGAAGGATTGAGGAGGTGCTCCACCAATTGATAGATCAAAGGAAGAATGGAGAGAGAAGACATCATAGAAGACAAGCCCATAGTCCCAAGGGTTCCGTTAGATCTAGAAGAAGCCAACGCCGTGAGAGGGTGGATGATTCAGATTCATCTTCTCAAGATTCCTCAAGCACTCATGAGAAATCCATCGAGGAAAGTGAAGGAGAAGAAGGGAACCGTGAAGAGAGGAGAGGAGCAGGCGGGGGGAAGTTCTCAAGCCAAAAATGGACTTTTCAAAGTTCAATGGTGATGACCTGAGCATGTGGGTTAGTAGAGCCGAGCAATATTTTGAGCACAATCACATAGAGGGCCATGCAAAAGTGTCCTATGTCGCTTACTTCCTTGAAGGGGAGGTCAACCAATGGTGGCAACGGATGAGGAAGATGTATGAGGCTCAAAGGAGGGAGTTGAAGTGGAAGAAGTTCATCAATGAGCTTTTGAGGAGATTCGGGCCAACCGAGTATACGGATTACCATGAGACTCTCTCAAAGATCAAGCAAACAAGCCAGATCTTTAAGAGATTATCAAAAAGAGTTCGCGTATTTTTCCATTAGAGCACATGGGTGGTCAGAGAAGTCCCTTATTGGGACCTTTGCGGGCAAATTGAAAAGTGATTTGGCAGCGGAAGTGAAGTTTAGGAAACCAAAGACCTTGATGCAAGTTTTGAAGGTCACACGAGTCAAGGAAGATCAACTCCAAGATCTAAAGAAGAGTAGCCGGTTTGAAGTGAGGAAACCACCCCCAATGGTTTCCAAAAGTGATGCAAACATGACTTTTGGCAAGGATTTCTTATCGAGAGGTCCTAGTGGAGGTGCATCAAGTGGATCTAAACCCTTACTTGCAGGGGTAAAGAGGCTATCTTGGGATGAGATGCAACGAAGAATAGATAAGGGGCTTTGCTTCAATTGCAATGAAATGTTTACTATAGGCCACAAATGCAAAGGTAAGCAAATCTATCTCATAGAGGTGGAGTTCGAGGAAGAGGAAGGTATAGTGGAGGAAGAGCAAGGGCAAAAGGAGCAAGATCAACATGGGACTGTAGGGGGAGACCCTAAATTTCTATTCATGCTTTGGTGGGTGTTGTTGAGCCTAAAATGATGAAAACACAAGCACACATTGGCAAGATGGAGGTAACGATTCTTATTGATAATAGTTCATCTTTGAAGTTCATCAATTCAAAGGTGGCTGAAAGCTTAGGGTTGCCTATGAATTCTATTACTTCATTTGAGGTTAAGGTAGCTAGTGGGGAGAGGATGATGTGTAGAAAAGTATCTAAAAAGGTATGTTTGAAAACACAAGATCTTGAGATTGTTGTAGACTTGTATTCTTTGCCTATTGTTCGGTTAGATGTGGTGTTGGGTGTGCAATGGTTAGAGGAGTTAGGGAATATTGTGTTGGATTATAAAAAAATGACTATGAAGTTCATGATGGGGGACAAATAGGTGGCCATGAGAATAAGTGGAAGAAAAGGATGGAAGGTCTTGGGTCCTAGTGAGAGGGAGAAGAACTTGAGACAAGGGGGGCAATGTTTTGCTATCACATTGGCCTCCCAATCGAGGTTCTTGAATGAGGACCATGAAGTGGAGGATGGCGGCTTGGAGAGGGAGTTAGTGGCCAAGGTGCCTTTTGATTTGAGGGAGTATGTGAGAAGATGTGACACTTGCCAAAGGGTGAAGAGTGAGAGTAGCAAACCCAAGGGGTTGATGCAACCCTTATTGATCCCTACTCACTCTTGGGAGGATGTTACCATGGATTTTGTGGAGAGGTTGCTACTCTCAAATGGTTGTGATGGGGGTGCTTGTAGCCTATGAAGTGGGGAGTTCACCAAATAATTTGGTGGATATGGAACTTAGAGAGAAGGATGAAGTCTTGAAAGATCTCAAGAAGAATTTGCCATGTGCTCAATACTAAATGAAGAAGCACTTTGACAAAGGGAAGAGTATGGAGTCCTTTAAACCGGGTGAGTGGGTATTCCTCAAGTATATACCAAGAGAGCACAAAGCACTATCCAAGACAATATTAAGCAAGTTGATGGCTACGTATTTTGGCCCATATCAAGTATTGGAGAAGTGCAGACAGCTTGCAAATAAGTTAGATCTACTGGTTGAGATTTACATTCACCCTATTGTTCATGTCTCATAGTTAAGGAGGAAGGTTGAAGATCCAACCAAGGTAGTGAGTGAGATGCTAGTGGTGGATGAAGAGGGAAGAATAGAAATCCAATTCGAGAAGATTGTGGAGAATAGGCTTATGAGGAAGGGTGGCTAAGTAAGAACTGAAGCCTTGGTTCAATGGAAGTGGTTTCCATATGAAGATGTTACATGGGAGAGTGTTTGGGTTCTTAATGATCAATTTCCATATTTGGACCTTAAGGACAAGGTTGATCTTGAAGGGGGGAGGATTGATGGAGATCTGAAAAGAGCCATTCGCAATGCCATTAGGAGGGCTAGGCGTGCCTAAGTTATGAGGGTTGCATTTGGTAGCATGCATAGCTCGGGTGGTGAGGCGTTGAGCGTCCAAGGCAAGTGTAAGTAGAGGAATTTCATGTGTTGGCCAATTTTTTGATTTTAAGGGTTGGATGACAAGATGACAAGATCCAAAAAACGTAGGGGTGGAAGCGCCATCTAGAGGGTTGGTCGGCCATCTCCATTATTTTAGGAAGTTTGTTTATTTTTCACTTGATTTATTTCCTTTTAATTAGGAGATTTGTCTAGTTTTAGTGTGTTTATGATTATTTCCTAGTTTATTTCCTTTTGTTAGGTATTTGATTTTATTTCCTTTAAGTTAGGAATTGATGTATGTTGGGATGAGATCTAGATCTATTGTGGTCGAAACCCTAGAAGTTTCTATATAAGTTTTGGCCTTGTTTGTTTATTCATTAAATATGTTATGTTATTTTTAATGAATAAGAATTTTCTTTTCAATTCTTTTGAGAGTTAAGTGCTAGCCTGAGTTAATCTTAATTTTCACGAACAAACCAACTTGGATGTTTGTGTTGCCTTGAGGTAACCTTAAATCTAGCCAACCAACAAGCAACAAACCCTATATCTAATCACCCAACACGCAAACACAAGTAAGTTAGAGTGATGCTTCCATCACATAGGCGCGGCCATCTATCCGTTCATTTTTATTTTTTTGGAAAATGCTAATATTGATAGTATGATTTTTGAATGTGTCCACTAAATATACTCACTTATGTATTTTATTTAATATTTTTCTTAATAATTAAAAAAATGAATATTAGTAAATTTATATTTTTTTATTTCTTCTTAATGGTTAAAAATGTTTAAAAGTATTTTAAAAGAATCATTTTTATTAATATACATATTTGAGGCACACTTGCACCATAGCATTGTTGTATTTTTTAACATGCAAACAACAGTTGATGCGCCATATTCTGAGAGGCAAGACATAGGTCCACTACTGATTCCATTACCAATAGTTAGGGGTGATACCTACATGGTGCGGGGTGGGGTGGATCCTTTCTTGCACCCGCCCTACACCATACGGAGGAAAGATTTTCAACCTCACCCCCAAGAGGCGGGGGGTGAGTTGAAAACCTCATCCGCCCAGCCCCCAGCCGAGGCCAACCCATTGGGTATAAAAAAGTTTTTTGGTACAAAAAATATTTTTGGACCCAAATTATAATATAATTTAAATTATAAATTAAAATTTATAAATACAGAAAGAATTTAAATTCATTAGAGTTATATTTTAGATTGCCTTGGCCTTTTAGGCCAACCTTTATATAGGAGACCAAGACAATACAATAGTCATACTTAAATAATGTGAAACTTAATAATACGTAAGTCCTACATCGCTTAAGTATTAAATCCCATATTGCTTACGTATGACTATCGTATTACTTTGGCCTCTTATATAAAAGTTGGCCTAGGAGGCCAATGCAATATAATAATTTGAATACAACTTCAAGTTTTCAACAAATTGTATATATCTATATACAATATGTTTATTTATATAAATATATAAAATTTATTTATTTTTTATATATAAGGAAGCGAAGTGAGGGGCAAGGTGGGGCCCCCGTTGGGGTCAGCCTACCCCCTCCCCCGCCCCTGCTGGGCATCTTTTGAAAATTGTATGCGTATATATATATGTGGGTGGGGTAGCGGGGCATGCCCTCGCTGCTCACCCATATCAATAGCACGTGGGAGACTTGTTTCAATTTTTGTGTAATTATTTTAAAATAAAAGTGAGATTTATTATAGAAAAATGAAATTTTTTGTGTGGATCTAGGTGTGTTTTATTTTATTTTTTAAAATTATTGTGTGAAACTTTTACAATTTAAAATTGTAGAAAATATTTTTTCTAGAGTACTAGTTATTATCTTTTTATTATATTTTTATATCATCCACTTATGTAGTATTAAGTGATTGGAAAACATTTTATCACAATTTACTTATCATTGAACCATTAGGATGATTAAAGGATGAAAATTAATACGATGATAAATGAATTTTTTCTTTCTCAACCAATAAAAAAAAAAACAAGAAAAAAAAAAAAGAGCCTACAGATCTGAGTTTTGCCGAAGGCTCCTTTCCCCTCTGCGATCCTCAACTTTCCAAACTACCCCCATTTCTATATCTACACGGGGCTATCTCCGTTATAAAACAAAAATGAAAAAAAAAAAAGAACTTTCTCGTAATGAAACAATCATATAACAGTTTCAAAATATGAAAACTTGTAAATGATAAATAGGTTGCTTTTTAGTGACATCAGGTATTCAGAACAGCGTAACGCCTAACCTTAAGGACTCGTAGGCCGGAAAACCGTGTGACAATCTTTAGAGATGGTTTGCACTCAAAAAAATTTAAACCTTAGACCTAGGGAGAAGCATACCCACAAGCCACAAGCCTATACCACTTAAGCCAATGTGTAAGGGTTCGTATTTTTTGTTATTTCATTATTTATTTTAATTATTGTAGAAATCTTATAGTAGTATAATATCAATTTATATTTGTCCATTCAGAGCGGCTTTCCTTTGGCAAGTCTATCTTCCCAACATAGCCTTCCAATTTTGCTGACTCGTAACTATAATAAAGTAATATATGATTGGAATGGCTGAAATGTCGAATTGACATGTATTACAGCCGTTGTACCACACTTATGCATTGTCCCTCCTTTCAGCCGTACCATTGCCTCATCATCTCATCTATCTTTCTTATGCAATAATAATTTATAGTAAGTCTTGAGCATATTGAAAACCTCCTAATTGAGGGCAATATAAGTAGGGGATCCGATCCGATTTTCTATATTTTTTATAATTGAATTGATAAACATTAGTTTTGAAAATTTGAGAACTGATATCGAATCGATTCATTATTGAAATTAGAACTTTCAATTTTTCCAATTTTGGTTCGATTTGATTTGATTTTTTCAGTTTTACGGATTATTAATATTAGTAATAATATGATGTTTACATATACTAAACTATTAGTATATTTATATTATAGTATAAGTACATTATTTTATAATAATTAATACATACTAGTATAAGATTAGATTTAATTATAGTCTATATACGTTTTAAACATTTTATATATGATCAAATGTGTAAAAATGTATTTACAAAAACAATATATATTATAATTTATTGTGCCAAAAATGTATTTATCTATTTATCATTATATATATATATCAAAATTAAGTTTATAATATTAATATCTATGTTTAAAATTAAAATTTTATATTATATTATATGAATTAACAATTTAACATATAAATACTAAGTAGAAAAAAATAAGAAAGAAGTTTGGTGTTTTTTCTCTACCTATACTTCGGCCTCCTAATGGACAAAGGATAATGATATAAATATAACTCATTTTAAATCAATCAACGTAATTATGACACTTTATTTAAAAATAATTTTAATTTTACATAAATACCATTCATTTTAAGTATATTAATAAAATAAGTTATATATAGACTAATTATAAATGTATAATTTTCCGATCGTTTTGTACGTCGGCGGGCCACTTATCAATCCTGCAAACTGGTGACTTGTGGGGTCTCTTGTTTGAGCCGTGATATCATGTAAAAGTAATTTTAAGGAGAGGCAAAGAAGATGTACTTCTGCGAATGCTTCTACCATCGTGTTTGGATTTTTGGTTTGAGAAATATTTTAATTATAAATAAATTATATAAATGTAAATTTATAAACTGATGTAACTTGATGCAATACGTCAGATTGTAAAATATAAAATAGATATAACACATCATATGAAATTATGTCAATTTATAAATTTATTTGTGTAATCTCTTTACGTTTAAAATGGCACTGTAGGCCTAATCTTTGTACCATTTTTTTATTTTTAGTACAAAATTATGTCCCTACCGTTAACCAGTCTCTAAACATTCATTCTTGTCCTCTTCGTCATTATCTGGCTCTTAACACTTTCTCACAACGTCAACAATGTACGTACCGCTGGCCAGGTTAGCATCAACTATCAAGGGTGGAATCACATGCGTGGTTGGGGGGTCATGGCCCCCTCCATTTTATTTTATTCGTCATTAATAAAATTTCAAATTCGTTAAACTCTTTTCAGATTTTAGTAGCCAAGAAGGTCTCTTTTTACAACTTTTTTTTATTCTTTTTCTTTGGTGCCTATGGAAGTAGATACAATTTCAAGGAAATTAAAAAAAAAAAAAAAAAAAAAAAAAGGAGTATCCAATAAATTTACAATGTTATTTCTCCATTTTTTTTTTTTTTACACTTTTCTTTTCAGGTCTCCTACTAGCTTATTTTGGAGGATTTTGTTAGTTACATCTAGGTCACCATTAAGTTTACAATTAGAGTGAAGAAAACAAATCTTTAATGGCGAATATGACTATTCCCGATCTATATTATATAACGTTATAACACTTAATCTCAACATTCAATAAAGAAAATTATTTTTTGTTCTCTTAATTTTTATCTTAACTTGTGCATTATGATGTATTTGTGGAATATTTTTTAATTTTTTATTAATTTGATTAAACTTGAATGATTTTAGTAATAATGTTTTACTAAAATTTTGAATATATAATTGGTAATACACATATTCTCATATAAAAGGAGATCAATAAAGTGATACTCTTTTTGACATATGTAAAAAGTAGAATATTTGGTTTGAAAACTTAAAAAAAGAATGATGGTGCCGTACGTTGATGGCACCACCTCCACCATCACTTCACACCGGACCCTCCACCTCCGACCATCTCTCTCTCACCGAAGCTCACCCCGTAGCCCTCCCTCTCCCTTCTCCCTCAATTTCTCTCCTTACGGCACCACCACCAATTGTGCCACCGTGAGCAGCTCCACCACCGCTCGCCGTTGAGCCTTGCTGACCACACCCTCCTCTTCCTCAACCCCTCACTCTCTCACCACCGATCTATCCCTCACTCCCTCACGGATCTCACTTGATCCTCCATACCGATGTCGTGTGTCGCCGCGTCTCCTCTCAAGCTGCCATCGTACAACCGCATTGGGAAGTGAACCCTAGCCTCGTCGTACCCTCCATGCCACCACTGTACCTTAGCTCAGCTTGAGGCCTTCCTCCCTCTATCTCATGGCCTTGACGCCACCATCATTAGCCCCTTCTGCCACCATGCCACGACCACCCAGGGTCAATCTCGTAGCCCAGCACCAACACCTCCCTAGCCCCTCTGCTTTCCCACCCATAAGCCACCACCTGAAAGTGTGGGAATCTCGACCAGCCACCAAGGACCACCATTGTCCTCTGCCCCTCAACCCAGCGCCACTGTCCATGGCCCGCCTCCACCATAGCCTCATCATTGCCCCTATACCGAAAATAGAACACTAGACCCTGGCTCCACACAACCCAAACCAACAGTTTTTGGCTTCGTGAGACCATGCCAGATGGCAAGTGACGCAATGATTTCAGCCCCTCAGCATGGTATAATTTCTATCTCTTTCCCTCGATAACTGATTATGTTTGTGAAGTGTAATTGGTGTTGCGAATGGTGCGCGGTGTTGGTAATTGTGAATATGTGCATTGTGAGCTGTGAAATGTGAACAGAGTAGTTGTGATGTGGCTATGTAGTTGAAGTGATGGGCTATTATGCAGTGCATGATGTAGTTGTAATATGGTGGTATGTTGTGAAGAATTAGATTAAATGCATAGTTGTGATTGTGTAGTGTTGTGGCTATAAGAAGTGTGAAGTGATGGGGTGTTGTGCTGTGTGATGTAATTAGTGGTATGGTAGTGTGCTGTGAAGTAACGGGATTAATGTGAAGTGGTGTTGTGGTTATGTGTTGTATGAAGTGATGGGCTTAATATGGACCACTATGTAGTTTGTGAAGTGATTGGATGCCATGTGATGTGATGGGATCACCAAGAAATTTGGAAGTGGACGTGAACTATGTGAGGTGTAGGGATGTTGTGTAGTTAATGTGGTGGTATGTCATGTGAAGTGTCAGGATAGGACATGCAGTTTGGATGGGTTGCATGAAGTGATATGTCGGTTGGGTTTGAGTTGGATGTTAGTGTAGATATGTATGAAGCTTGTATGCACAAGCAGACGTTTTAGTGGATTATATGTTGATTTTAGATGACAAAAATGGTCAGGTACATGTGTAAACTGGTTGGACGAATATGCTGGACAGATTTACCATATGTAATGGATAATCTATCTTAAGCATGAATATACAATGTTTAAGCCTCAAGGTTAGCCTAAAGTTGTGTATTATGCATGGTTAAGATTACGATAAAATGTTGGTTAGGTTATATATGAAAGAAGGAAGGAATGTATCTATTGATTAGGATTGGGTTGTATAACTTGGCTGGTTTGAGTTATGCATCGAAATAGATGGTTCGATAAACAGAGTGTGATAAAGGTGACAGTGTGTCTTAACCTTTAAAGTGAAGTATGGAGGTTCACTTAAAGGACGAGAACATGAAGTATAATGCTATGTGTTGGAAAGACAACCTCAAGTGGGTCCCAAGCTATGGGTTTGAGAATTTAGGAAAAGTAATAAAGGAAAGCATAGAAGATGGACATGGATAGAAGAGTATGTCTAACTTAAGGAAGTCCAAATAGAGGGTAGTTTATGTAAGTTCTAAGTTTTAGTTGTGCTTGAAGAGAGAATGATGTAAGTTATGTATGCATGTAGGTTGCCATCTGACACGCACATGAATGGACTACTTGAAATGAGAATAGCATAGAGTTCTGATAAGTATTATGTTTATACTCTTTTAGAGTTTTCTAAATGATATGAAAATGAAAATAAATGTTTCTCTTTATGATGGTTTATGAAATGAAATGAAATGATATTTTATGAAAGTATGCTATATATGACTATTTAAAGGTAAAAGTATGTAAAGACATTCTTTGGTAGCCCCTATTTATGCATCCAAAGTAATAGTTATATGAATGTAAATGTATATTATATATAGTATCTATTGTCTTTATTTTCTATGAAATGAAATATTAAGGTTTATGCTTGATGCTTTGAAATGATATTTAAATAATGCGATGAAAGGGTTTTTAAACGAGGCTATGAAAGGAATTTTAAATGATACCATGAAATGATGTTTAATGGATGCTATGAAATGATGTTTATTAATGATGTTTAAACTTATGCTCTTAAATGATGTTTATGAATGAAATGGATTGATGAATGAAATGAAAAAAATGAAAGAACTGGAAAGAATGAATGAAAGAAAAGGAAAGGAAATGAATGTTTTAATATATGAAAATATGTAACGACGATGACTAAATATATGAATGATGGTAAAATGGACTAGATATATTGCAATGCCGGGTAAGTAGTACTAGTAGTGCATCAAATGCTGCCCCATGACTGGAAGATATTCCCAACCTGTAGTCACGGGCGGAATCCGGGTCCAAAAGACCGCTAAACCCAACACATGGGGCTGAACAATGTGTACATGCTAGAGGAAAAATGGAAAAAAAAAGTTGCTTGAATATATGTTTAGTTTTTTTATGAATGAATATACAAGGTGTGAGGAATGTTTTATAAGAAAGGAAAACCTTTTTAAAGAAAAACACCTTGTAATGTTTGAAATGAAATGAATGCTTTTTGTAAAATGTGTAAATGAATGTTAAATGTATGAATGAAAATCTATGCTAGTATATTTTTACAATATGAAATAATATTTACTGAGTATTCAACTCAATTTGTTTTTATGTATGTCCATTCCCCTCCCAAGGACAAAATGAGGAAGAAGTGTTAGGATAGACATGGCCCAAGGGAAGAGTGATAGAAACGTAGACAAGTTTTATGTAATATATGAAAGAGTATTTCTGTAAAAGGATTTTTATTTTTAATTTAATGATTTTTGCTGCAAAACTCTCTCTTAGATTTATAGAGTAGATTTTAAATTTTAAACTTAGACACTTTCATATCTTGGGAAGGAAAGGGAAAAGGTATTTAAATGGTTAGTAATTCCGGTCTCATTTTCTAAAATTACATCACAAAGATGAGCGTTAGATGGCTTGAGGTAAAAAAGTAGACAGTGGAGCTAAATTTCGTTAAAATACTGAGTTTGCATCTCTCTTACCATTATTTTTTTTATTTATTGCTGCTTAGTATTTTGTTCACATTTTACGTTGTGTAGTTGATTTACAATTGTTACTTTTTTTTAAAACAACCAAATTCATCCCCTTTTGGATTAGTCATCTTAGGAATATAAGGATAATGTTTTTAATGTTTTTAAGTTATTATTCTAATTTTAAAGTTTTAAGAGAACTGCTACGATAGCCTAGTATTTTAGCACGTCCTTGTACACCTTGTTACATGGCTGTGGCATAGACATAAAATAAATGAAATTAGAAAGAGAAATAATATATGCAAGCTATAAGTGTACAAACCTAGCGCAGGTCCTTTATAAAATTAAAAAACAAAAAGAAAAAAAGCATCCCCCCAAGAAAAAGTATGAAAAATTCATTTTTTTTCCTTAACGGGAGCCATACTTTTACAAAATGACTTGTACAAGACTTATACATATAGGACTTGGACCTCATTACTCAATGACAAATAAAAGGTAAATAGAAACACCTGGACATGCTCGACCCCAACCACAGTAGTAGTGTTGTACTTCTTCTTGCCTATTGTAAGTTTTATCTCTCTAAGTGTGTTAAGTGGTATTTTGTAACCACCTGGCTGGAGAGGGAGAAAGAATCATTCATGACCCATAGTGATGATTCGGGTCTTGGTCGGTGTCGTCTGGAGCCCAAACAGTGGTCTAGAGTAGTTGTACAGTATTTGTACGTACATTTATTTCAGTAAATAAAAAATAAATATAACAAATATAAATGGAGAATGAGACACATAGATTTATATGGTTCAACACAGTGCCTACATCCAAGGATCGTTTGCATGAAAAATCTACAATAAATAGTGTATTTTAAAGTCTTTTATGGTCTTTCGTAACTCACTATACAACTGGGTCGATGACCCCTGTTGCTTGGAGAAAATAAAACCGAAGCTTTCATTTGAAGGTTGAAGAATATTTTTCCTCAAGTCACCCAGAAGTCCTTGCATCTTTTATCTCAGATAACTTTTATTAGACTTTGTTAGTGGTTGGTAAAGAGCTCAACTTTATGTCACTTCATTGTCCTTTCTCATGTGCCTGACCCCCTTTTCCTCTCTTTCCCCCCTTTTTCCCACCACTTCCTTTTTTTTCCCTAACACATTTTCATTTCCTCAACTTTTGTCCCCTTATTTCCTTCTCTCTCCCTTTTCTTTTCTGAAGATGAGACCCCTTATTTGGATTGGGCTTGGTAAGCTTGGGCTAGGGACATTTTATCCCTTCCAATTACCGTGCGATTCTTAAAGTCGTTTTGCTCAACAAAATGGCGTTGACAATCTTCAAATCAAACTTCATGTAGAAAAAATAAACTTCTAAAATTGGTCCTTGGCCTTCCACTTGACGAAATGATGATGATCCTCGAAAGCGGGACTCGACTTATAGAGTTAGGAGGGAGAAGTGCAAAGCTCATCTGGTAGAGCTAGGAAGGAGATGAGTTGACCACACTGGGTACAAGCACGGAGCTTGGATTGTAAAGCTAGGCATGAGATGACTCGACGACATTGGGTGTGGGGAGCTTGGCTTGTAGACCTAGGCGAGAGATGACTCAACTACGCTGGATACGAGTGCGGAGCTTAGCTTAGGTGTGAACGTTTGTTAGAAAGTAAAGACTGTGCATTCTTGAGTGTTCAGTGGATTTTTGCCCCTTGTCGTGCGTTGTTGTTTAATGTTACCATTTTGGCGTTGATGATAGAGTTTGTTTGTAATAACCCACGCTTGAGTGGTTAGGGAGCCTGTCAACCCCCTAGGTCCAACTTAGGCAGTTGTCCAGCCCATTGACATGTTCCCGAAGGAAACATGCGTGAGGTGGTTGTGGAGCCTAAAGGCTCATTCCCGGAGGTAATCTACTGGTAGTGGTTATGGCTTAAGTGTAAACACTCAGTGTTTATTGGAAAAGATGTTGTGCCAATGTTGCTATCTAGAGACAAGCGCGGAGCTCGACTTTGAATCAGGCAAGAGGCTGACTCGATTGTGCTGGTTGGCAAGGAGGGATCAGGAAACTTGGAAAAGGTGTTCCCTCCTTTGATCACTGGTTGCGGGTATTGCTTATCGACTTATAGTAGGGAGGGAGTGGGACACTTGAGAGAGGTGTTCCCTTAGCTAATTGCGAGATGTGGGCACGACTTATCGACTTATGGCAGTGGGGGAGTGTGACACTTTGGAGAGGTTTTCCCATTATTGATTTCCAGTTGTGGACACAACTTATCGACTTTGGCAGGAGATGGACTCCAACACCTTAAGGCGAGAAGGGACTAGCACACTTAGGAAAGGTGTTCCCTCCTGTTGATCATCAGGTGTGAGCACGAAGCATCAACTTTGGCTGCAGATGGACTCGACTATGTTGAGGCGAGAGGGGAATGAGACTCTTGGGAGAGGTGTTCCCCCATTGATCGCGCGGTGCAAGGTAGAGCATCAAATTTGGCGAGAGATAGACTAGACTGTGTTAAGGCAATGGGGAGACTGGGACAGTCGGGAGAGGTGTTCCCCCATTGATCGCCTAGTGTGATGGGAGACTGGGCTTGACTACACTGCTACGACAGGATATAGAGCTCGACTCCAACGCTGGGGTGAGAGACGAAGCTTGAATGCTCTACTGGGGCGAGAGGAGGAGCTTGGCAATGTTGCTGTGATGGGAGACAAAGCTCCACCACACTCTGCGACATGAGATAGAGTTTGATTGAATTGTTACGATGGGAGGCAGAGCTCGACTACGCTGTTGGGGTGGGAGATGGGGCTCGATCACGTTGTTGCCATAAGAGATAAAGCTCAACTGCATTTTTGGGGTAGGAGACGAAGCTCGATTGTGCTGCTAAGACAAGAGACAGAGTTTGACCGTACTGCTGCGAAGGGAAAGAGCTCCACCACCCTACTGCGACATGAGACTAAGCTCGTCTGACCTGGTGGGTCGGGAGATGGAGCTTGATTGTGCTGCTGGGGCGGGAGACAGAGCTCAACTACACTACTACGATAAGAGATGTAGCTTCACCACGCTGTTATGATGAGAGCCTGTGCTTGTCAGACTTGGTGGGGCGGGAGACGAAGATCGACTGCACTATTGGGGTGGGAGACAGAGCTTGACAGCATTACTACAAAGGGAGTCTGACCCCGACTGTGCTACTGCGACGAGAGATTGAAGCCCGACTGTGCTACTGTGACGGGAGACAGAGCTCTACCATGCTATTGCAACAGAAGATAGAGCTTGATCACGTTGTTGGGGCGGGAAACAGAGCTCATCGTGCTGTTATTAGGGGAGATAGAGCTCCATCGTGCTGTTATTATGGGAGATAGAGCTCCATCGTGCTACTACGACGAGAGACAGAGCTCAACCACACTGTTACGACTGGAGATAGAGCTCGATCGCACTACTAAGACTAGAGATGAAGCTTAACTGATCTAGTGGGGTGGGAGACAGAGCTTGATTGTGCTTGGGAGTTTCAACAAAAAGTCAAATGGGTCAGTGTAAATAATCCAAATGATAATTTTGAGATCTGAAAACATGAGCCACCTCACTTGAGTGTGGTGAGATGTTGAGGAGCCATGTATGGTGGCATTGTGGTGGGTAGCACACTATGGGTGAGCACCTTTTGTGGGCAAGTAACTTGCTATAGCAAGCAAGTTGACCATGACAAGCAAATTTTCTAAGTCATCCCCATTGGCTAAGGAACTCATTTGTGGCCGAGTATGCCGAGGCTGAGGAATTAATTGCGGCCGATGAGTGTGATGAGACTGTTGTCTGTGTTCGTGCAACATTGCTGCCAGTAAACTCCATATAGTTGAGGGTTTGTGTGGCCGAATAACTCCAGGTAGTGGACAAATTGGTTGAGCAACTCTAGAAAGCTCGGACCAAGCAGTGCTCAGGCCGTGGAGGGCAGTTGAGTAAGTTTCTTCTGGTCATGTGCATGGCAAGTATGGAGCTTGCCCTTGTGGCAAGACGTCAAGCCTAAGGAGCTATGTCTGAGCAAGCTTAGGTTGAGTAGTGCTTAGGCCATAGAGGGTGTTTGAGCAGCTCTTGCCCACCCATGTGCATGGTGAGATATGGAACTCACCACTATGGCAAGACGTCATGGCCGAGGGACACCTCAACGACAAAAAAGTCGCTAGCAACCGCGGGGTCGGCTAGTGGTGGCCTTGCCAGCCCAGAGTGAGTGGGCGAGGTGGGATTCGACTGTGTGCATGCCCAATGCACATAGTCGTGCTGTGAGTGTCGCCTCAGTGGTTGGGGACCACTTCTGCGGTGACATAAGCCATCGGCGGTCGAGATGGTGGACGTTGGGATGAGCCACAGCTGGCCGCCATGAGCCTTATGGATGCATGTTACATCCATGGCCTCTACAACCGAGACATTGCCTTGCATGGTCGTAGCGGTCGGGGATGGTCCCACAATGAGTGGGCGAGGAGGCTCCGACATTGTGCACGTTACATGTGTGTGGTCGTTGTGTTGCTTTCATGCTTAGGGATCACTTCAGCGGTGGCAAAAGTAGCCAATGGCCCATGTGGTGGCCGTCGATGCCTTCGCTTTACCCACAGTGGATGGGCAATGGCCCCCTGGGTGCACGGCAACATACACCCACTGCATGCACCATGCATGTTGTGTGTTGCCCAGATGACTAACACAAGAGGGGGGGTGAATTGAGTTGTATTAAAAAAAAATAACAATTATAAATCAAATATATAATATAAAATATAAACAAAATATGAAATAACAATAAATATAAAGAGTAAGGGTAAGAGAGAAGCAAACTCAGTATGTTAACGAGGTTCGGCCCCACTGCCTACGTCCTCGCCTCAAGCTACCCCTTGAGGATTCCCAAATTCACTATTCAACCTCCTTCAGGTGGAGATAGAAACCTATTACACCTTTGAACAACACCGCTACAAAGGATTCGTGTAGAACACCCTTTACACTTGCAATCACCTTACACGTGGTGATTCAACTATTCCCCGTGTAGAATACTTTCTACACACACAAGGGTTATACACACCCTTTTTCTGATACAAAAGCTGATAGTGGGTAGGTTATCAGAAAACACTCCTCAACGAGTGAAATAAGAACAATACAGCGCAAACTATATCTCTCAAAATGAACAAGGATTAAGGCTCAATGTTTAGAGAAGAGAGAATGAAAGCTTTGAATGAATGTTGTATGCTCTTGGTGTTGTAAATGTGAAGCTCTCAAATGATCTATTTATAGGCATATGAGACTTCATATTCAAATTTAAAAAGATTCACATGTCAAAGACAACATCATTCACTTTTTCAAAAAATTCAAATAAAAGGTTATTCTTTTTCAATTGTCAAAGACAACATCATTCACTTTTTCAAAGAATTCAAATAAAAGGTTCTTCTTTTTCAATTGTCAAAGACAACATCATTCACTTTTTCAAAAAAATCAAACCTAATCTTTTACTTTTGGCATATGACAAAATGAGCACACTTTCATTTTCAAAAAATTCAAACCTAATCTTTTACTTTTTGTATAAGTCTAAAAAAGCATCAATCACTTTTGAAAAAATTCAAATAAAACATGCACATGTGAAAGATGATAATCAATCATCTTTAATATTTTCAAAGTTCAACCCTTTAATCAAGGCATGCACATGCAAAAGATGACAATCAATCATCTTTAATATTTTCAAAGTTCAACCATTTAATCAAGGCATGCACATGCAAAAGATGACAATCAATCATCTTTCAAAATTTTCAAATTTAATTTTCAAAAATATTCATGCACATGTGGAAAATGTATTTTAATGCTTTATGATAAAATATTAATTTTGAGCATTAATCCTAATTTTGAATTTTGAAGAGATTTACAACATTACTCTATAATTTTAATGTGAACTTGTTCCCTTCTTGCTCATGCTTGTTTCCTTGATGTGCTTGACTCCATTGTGTAGACAACTTGAGCTTGAGACTTCTTTATTCTTTGAATTCATTTGTTATCATCAAAATCCATGTGTAAATATATAATTACACAAAACTTGAAATCTTGGGTTCAACATTGTGCATAGCTCCTGTGAGTGGGAACCACCACAGTAGAGATAGAAAGTGTTGACAGTCGAGGTGGTGGCTACTAGCACCCTTGCTGGTCCCATAGTGGGCAGGTGGCATCTTCCTGGATGCACGGTAGTGTGCACCTCTGTTGCATCGTGCATGATATTGTGGATGCATTGCATGTTCGAGATGGTGCTCACATGCACAACCTCTGCCCACGTATTGTGCATAGTACATGCTAGACATGGGTCATCGCCCCTTGATTTCTCAATAGCAGCATTAATAACAATAAGAATTGGAAAGTTGAGAATACTTATCTAAGAGGAATTTTATCTACTCGTTTGGGGATGATTCGTATGTCGGAACCATCATTCTCCCACTTTCGATGTAGAGAATAATCACATCCCACGAATGGTGCCAATTGTTAAGAGGTGTTTTATAACCATCATGACAGAAAAAGAGAAAGAGTCATTCCCAGTCCACAATGATGATTTGAGGCTTGGTCAATGTTGTCTAGAGCCCATGGCAGTGGTTCGAAGCAGTGGTACATCCATTTCAATAAATAGAAAATAAATACACTAAATATAAATGGAGAATGAGACACAAGGCCTATGTCCATGGGTCGTTTGGAGGGCAAATCCACTATAAATGGTGTATTTTATAATCTTTCATGGTCTCTCATAGCTTACTATGTAAATGGGTCAATGACCCATTCTTCTCGAAGAAAATAAAACTGAAGCTTTCATTAGGAGATTGAAGAAGATTTTTCCTCAAGTCGCCCAAAAATCCCTTCATCTTTGATCTTAGATTTCCTTTATTATCCTCTGTTAGTGGTTGGTGAAAAGCTTGACTTTATGTTACTTTGATGTCTTTTCTCACATGACTAATCCTCTTTCTTTCTCATTTCCTCCTTTTTCCTGTCACTTCCTTTCTTTTTACCCTGACACATTTTCCCCTTCCTTAGTTTTTGTTCCCTTATTTCCTTCTCTCTCTTCCATTCTGAAGATGGGACCCCTCCTTTGGGTTGGGGTTGGTGAGCTTGCACTAGGGACATTTTACGCCTTCCACTGTGTTTCTTTTATCTCATTTATTATCTTTATTCTTCCTTTCTTTCTTTCACTTGCATTTTCAAATGTTTTGAATTCTTCTCAAATTACGATATGCGCTTAAGCTTTAAACTTTTTATTTGTTTCCCCTCTCATGGGAACGCAATGCATGGGAGTGCTTATATTTGATTCAACAAAATTCTACACATAATCCCCCTCACTTTCCTTACTATTTTTACTTTATAATGATTTCTACAAAGCCATCTGACTTATTTCTGGCTAGAAAAAAAAAATCAGTTTCTCGAGAAAAAAATTCTCAGGGTATGATGAATAATGAGTCACTACATTCCTCTTAACAACATCTTCAGTCCTTGAACCCTTTCTACTTCCTTGAGCTTTGTGGTGATCAAAATTTTCTAAAGCTCCACCCAACCTCTTCTCTTTGTTTACCATCACCTTCAAAACACCATTTTTCTCCTTAGCAAAATTTGAATTTTCCGAGTCAACTAAGCTGAATTTGGCTAAATGTTTTTTTTTTTTTTTTGATAAAATGATATTTCGTTTATTCATAACCAATTCCAGATACATCAAAGATTTAGACCAAATAACTTGTGAGATACAATCACGAAAAGTATGAGATGCTTCATTAGCCATTCTTCCTTTATGTTGGATTGAACATTTTAGAATCAACTTCATCATAGTCTTGACCTCATGAACTAAGTTGCCCCATGAAGACCTTGAATCACCTGTTACCTAAATTTCATTCACCATCAATAGTTAATCACTCTCAATAATTAGATCAATGATGCCTAAGGGGATGCAGACTTATAAACCACGTAAAATAGCCAGTAACTCTACTTCCGTAGGATCATTTACTGCATTTATCTGCCTGGCCTCCCCTCCATTACTCAACTTTTATCTGCATGGGTGGCAAACGTAATAACAAAAATATTTTCACCAACATCTTGAAAAGTATCTGGCTTACTCAACCTCCAAATCTTAGCTATTGTTGACTCCACAATGAGCTTGCTTATTAATCCTCCAAATCTTAGCTATTGTTGACTCCACAATGAGCTTGCTTATTAATCTATCAGTCCATATCTTCCCTATCAAACATCTTTCTCCTTTGTGTTCTATTTCTATGGTTTCCTCCCCCTCCAATTCAATGGCAACATCCTCTTCTTCACCGAGTTTTAGCTTTCCCCATAACTCCTATAATCTCTCCATTCTTCACCCCTACAGCAGCACATTCTCTTGAAAACCCGTTCAAAACTCTCCCTTCTCTACCAGACTACTTCGGTGATTGAAAAAAACACTTCTACCTCTATTCTCTAAAGGAGAGAAAAGAGAGGAGACTCCTTGTATGTTGGCTACATGGGTTTTAGACATTGATCTTAGCATTGTCAATCTAAATTTATAAGGGTAATTATAGTGAGTATAATAGGTCCATGACTATATCATTTTTTGAAATTATAACGGAGTTTTGCACTTAGAGAAAATGCTTGGTGGAGGTTCTAAAACTCAAGGAGAAACTTGCCTAAGGACCAGGATACAAGGGTGAATTGAATTCCAAAAACAATATAACTCTATTTTAGTTTATTCTTTTTTCATTTTGTTCAAGACAAACCAAAAACAATATAACTCTATCTTAGTCATTTTACATGAACACATTTTCTCTAAATATTACAAAATTCCCATATAGCTTCTACATGTATTTGACCATTATAGTTGTAAAATGTAGACAAACTAGATTTGGGTTAAGCTTTTAGATTCAAAACTTGTCAAGCCCAAGACTTGAATGAATTGTACACTTAAACACAACATAACAATCCCCATAGCAAAGTAACAAGCTCTCTTTTTCTCATTAAGCATCACAAAGTAAATGAGAAATTTGTGATGCGCATACAAAGGAAATCAGTAGGATACGGTGCCTATGGGATAACCATACCATAATGAAACCAGTAAAAACATCGGTGAGGGAAAAAGAATACACTTGACTATACAGTAATGATTATACAATGATGGCTCAATCAAAACGACAAAAGCAATTGCTTGTCAACACATCCATCGCTCATTCTCGACTTTAAAATGGATGAGGACTTCAAATTACAAGGTGTAGCCGAACCTTCTAGGATCTCTCATAAAAAAAGGATGTCTTAGTGCTTCCCTTGCCTTGAGACGCTCTGCTGGGTCATAACGTAGTAGCCCTTGAACGAGGTCAATCAAATCGCCAGCAGAGTGATCCACATGCTGCATTATTAGGTTCTGTGACAGTTTAAAGCAAGTTCATCAATCTAGGTTGGAAGAAACAGCTTGAAAGAGTGCCAATCTAATTTGTCCAAATATACATGTTAGCACGGCAGCAAACTAAGCCAGGATAATTTATCCAGGTAATTAAGAGAAGCTTGCGAAGGGTTCTTATCAGAACCAAATAAATTGAATCTTCTTTTAATCATTTCTTATTTATAAATCCCTGAGAACAGATACTTAAAGACTAAAAATGCCAAAGACAAGTGACACAGAATGGTTCTTAACACACCCTGAATCTTATTTGTCCAAATTGCATCTATGTATTTCTGCATGGGAGTTGGGATTAGTTGAAATCAGGACTTCATAAATTCTTAGACGAACTGAAAAACTGAGTGTTCTCAGAGACAAAAAGTCCCGTAGGACTGGCATGTAGCTAAGAAAGGTATCTGCAGGTACACAAAACTATCTAACAAAGGATATCCAGAATCACTCAATAATGTAAACTTCAACTAGGCATTGCTGTACTCCAGGCGTTTCCTAAAAACTTTGTAAGAAAATCCAGGTGAACAAAGAAATCAATTGGGGAATTCTGGAAGCAAATTTCTATATACAATTTGAAGGTGAAAATCTTGAGTGAGTACCGGTAGACGAGGCAATTTGCAAACTGCTCTCATGCTTTCCCTCGATGTAGCACCATCAGGCCAATCTAACCTTGAATGACTCCGGAAGTATTTCTCAGCGAGGTGGCTGATTAGGTACAGGTACACAGCCTAAGAGCTTCAACCACATATAGAAACATACAAATATTGCAGAAACACCAATATATTCTTACTCAGCTCTATGCACCATATGCTGTGGAATTGGCCCCAAGACCCTCTCCATCATGGCAAGATGCTCCAAGTTTTCGTGGGTTTGGAAAAGGGCTTCTCCCTGTTCATAAACAATATAGAGGGTTATACAAGGTAAACATGCATCAAAACTTGATGTCCCTGCCAGTAAGTATATAGTCATATCTTCCCAAAACCAATTATAAAATATTATTAAATTAACTTCAAGTTTTGGTGAAAGGGATTGCTCCAAGATCATGCTTTTAAAGCGAACATTCTGACCTATCAAAGAATGAAATACATATTTATTTGCAAATAATTATCTGGACAATAATTTGTCCTCTTGGTGATCAAGATTCACATTACATGAAGAAACTATACTTTGCACCCTAAATTACCATGCTTTTTTCGATTTGCAACTTAAACTACCAAAATTGGAAACAAACAACCTGAACTACCCAATTTTGGCAATTTTCACCATCAGTTAATATCTGACCATCAAGGTTGATAAAAAATGGGACATGCGGCACAAGCTTAATTGTCAAATCCTGCCCAAAGGTGTAAGTTGCCAAAATTTGATAGTTTAGGCTGCGAATTACCAGGTTTGGTAGTTTAGGGGCAACATGTAACTTCCACTCAAGTAAAGCTTCAGCAATGAAAAGTTTACTAAGGGAATAACAGTTTCAATTTCAATGGCGCCATACGTCTTAAAAGGCCAATTTCCACAAAAACTGATATTCTGTGTAGGGTGATTGCTACATACTTTTTCAGATAAGTAATTGTTGCACTTGACATATCTAGTTCGATTAGTTGTGACAGAAATGGGGCCATATACGAAGAAAGTACTTACAGAGCAAAGTTCAACAAGTATGCAGCCCACACTCCATAAATCACAAGGATAGTTCCAACCAAGACCTGCAGATATCGAGTCAGCATGTTATCAAAGAGAATCAAAGACAAATACTTCTTAAAAGCACTTTTATGGGGAATGGTATTCACCTAATATAACCTCTGGTGCACGATAATGACGAGTTGATACAACATAGCTGTGGTCTTGATGTTCAAATGTTGTACTTCCAAAATCAATAAGTTTAATGGCACTCGACTTAGGCAGATTCTTGAAATAGGAGCCATATTTTGTCGATCGCGCTAGAAACTTATTTGCACCCAATGCATATTATAAAAAATATATATCAGAATTTTGAACTTCACCAAATATCCTGCTCCAAAGCTCGAAGTTTAACCATGCCTAATGATCAATTCATATATGATATGAGAAGGCATCGTACCTCTCATCTCTTACCAAATTTTGTGTTTAATTTGAACACCTAAATCTAATACATATGGTCACTCCAACATGAAAGTAGACACAACACAAAGGCATTAAAATGAAAAAGGAAGAAATGTAAGTGTCTGTGCGATAAACATGAAATAGGGTAGAATAATTGTATTATCAAATCATATTTGCTATTTACTCACTCCAAAGTCAAATAAAAAGGGATATGGACGGAAAGCAAGAACATGCATATGGAAACAATACCTTGTAATCTGGCACTTTGACATACTCAGATGAAACGAGAAGAATATTTTCTGGCTTCAAATCAGTGTGAATAAGGTGCAAATCATGCATAACTGCAAACATAAACACGAGAGAGAATCAGGAACAGGTGAAAATAATTATTAACAATAATCAATACCATGCCAATCCCAAAAAAGAAAAAATTTGTTCAGTTTGAAAATAGAAAAAGAAAATCATCTAATTTGGAAATGAAGCTAGATCCCCAAATCTCAGCTTCATATGAAAAATTATTTGAGCATCAAGAATAAATATTCATATAAAATGGTGCAAGAATTGTCCACACACATGCTACAGACTCCAAAAGTTGTCTGCCAACCTCCCGAACAAGATCAATGGGAAAGGAACGGTAGCTGTTTTTGCGAAGAAAATCGTATAAGCTTGGTCCAAGCTTCTCAAATACCTGTTCAAACCATTTAAATTCATCCGCAAGTTCCTTTAACTCACAGAATATTCAGGCATGAAGGAACATTCATTGCCCCTCCAAATTAATCAAATCAGAAGTACCAATAAATACTTACAATACAAATATGATTACGATAGTCAAACCAATTCCGAATTTGCACACAACTGCAAAGAATGAAAAATCTTATACCAAAATAATTTTGAACTTCAACAATTAAAAAGAAAAAATGAGTATATAACATCCTTACCGAGAGCCACCAACATCATGCCTGGCAAGCCTTTGAAGGACATCGATTTCAATCATTGCAGCTTCACGATATTTGTGTATGGAGCGAACAACCTTGATTGCCACAACTTCTTTATTTTCATTGTCAAAACATTCCAGGACTTGCCCAAATGTCCCTGCAAAAGTTCTGGGTAAAAGATCACAAGCAGCAAATAAAATCTATAAGCATTACAGAAACATGAGATCCCATATAAAACCTGAACAGAGTGGATAGAAATTCAACTCCATTATTTCAACCCCCAAAAAAGTACCCAAGAGATAGTAAACATATATATACTACCATTTAAAGAGGATATCATTTCATAAATGAAAAATGAAAGTGAAACATATAAAGATAAAGGAAGGAAAAATAAAAAACTGAGTGAAATACTGACCTTCCCCCATTTTGCCGAGAATCCTGTCTGCAAGTATAATAAGAAAAAAAAAAGTACAAGGTTAGATGCTAGTGAACAAGTAATAAATAGCAGTATCACTCATGGATCAGAAGAATCCATAATAAAATAGCAACATAAACAAAAGCATGCATAAAATCAATATATGAATGATTCTCCACGCATGTATACCGAAAATGGACTAGGTCTTCAGTCCCGCTATAACAATTGAGACCAAAACTATTCCATTTCCACATCCAAATCAGAAGCCCAGAAGCCACACTAACACTTCCGCTTTAATATGCAGGATGTCCACAAGACAAGTGGCAATTCAAGCATGATCTGAAGCACATTTTACTCATACACAACCACAAAATATGGTTGCTTATAAAGTTGTAACACTCCCACCAGATTTTGGGAGGACAATTGTGAAAGATATTCAATCAAGATCCTACATATATGCACAAATAAATCATAACCAAGACGTACAACTTCACCCAAAACCAAAGAGCAATTATTATCACACTGCGATATGTTATCATTTTTTCATTAAAGGGCTATATTTTACAATGATTGGGATCCGGGAATATGCTTACAGCGAGGAGTTATATTTTCCCCGATCACAAAAACATAATGGCCATCTTTGTCGTCCGGTCTCCAAGGTGGGGAGCCATAGCGAGGCATTCCCCTGTTGTAGAATACAGATGAAGAATGTGCATAATTGTATGCTGGAATCACCTGCATTAGAAAAGCACCAAATATAAAATTAGCATCAACCATTATATAAAACAGACCACGTCAAGAAAATTAGGTAAAAATTAAAACCAATTGACAATACTTAGATCTAGCGGACACTTCAAAAGAATGAAAAAGGCGAAGAAAATATTCAGTAATTACAGAGTGAAAATTACGTTTTTTCTCATAAGCTAAACATTGCAGAACCACATCAATGCGAATTTTGGAATTTAAAAAAAAAAAAAATCATTTAATTTAATATGAAAATAGAGAAATCGCTGGCAGGATTAAACAATAATCAACAATCAAGGATAGCGGAAGCCCTTAAAACCGTACAGAACACGTATAATGAAATAGGAAACAGAGAGAAGATTAATACCTTGGGAGGAGGAAGAGGAGGGGGCACATCCCAAGCTAAACGAGGTCTCTTCCTCGGGCGCTTGTCCATGTTTTTGAGAGGGAATTCCATCATTCTATGCGTTTCCCTTTTTCTTTCTTTATTTTTCTCCAATTTCCCTCTTCGCAAGAGAGATGACACGATGAATCTACAGGATCCAGAACTTTCAAGAAGCCATAGATCCGATTCAAACTGATCCAGAATTAACACGGAGAGATTCGAAAGCTAGAAACCCTAATCAGGAAGCAGATCTGGAAGCTAAACCAGAAGCAAGGAGGAACCAAACTCTCAGATTCATGTTGTGCTTCTAACCATGGTTGAACTTGAGAGATCTGGGCCACCTGAGAGTTGAGGGCCTGAGGCCTGACTGCTTCCCCGATCACAAAGTTTTGTGTTTTTTCATAAAAATCGGCCTCGCATTCAGGCCCATAATGATTTTCGGCATTTCCCATGGCTTCGTCATCCTATTCTCGTATATGATTATATTTAGAATCGTCGTCCACCATTCTAGGCCAAGGTTAGTGAAATGTGTAAGCAAATCAAGTTGACACGTTTTCCTTGGTAGCACATAGGTCAAGGCATTCGCCATCTTTTCATCTTCGAATAAGATGCCATTTTATTTCACTTGAAAATTATAGTATTTATTTAGCAATAATGCTACTCATCATTTCAATTCTTATTATCTCATAATGTGTTATTAGATGATTGAAGATTATTTATTATTTCACTAATAAACTTATGATCATCTAATGCCAATTGGAGTCGGACTCTCCTAAATCCGATTCCAACTTCCAAATTTGAACTCTGACTTCAACTTATCGGAGTAGAGTCAGATTTGAAATTTTTTTAGTTTCATATATAGCACATTTTTAAAAAAGATATTTTAGTAAGCTTTCAATTTTTAATTTTTCAAAAATTAAAAATTAAAACTAAATCATTCACGGTTGATTTATTTCTATACTAATATCTAACTTATTTTATGCTAGACTTATACTATAGTGTTTAATTACATGTTATCATACTATATTGTTACATATTATTATATTATACTAGTGTCTAACTTATTTATAACTTATTTTTACACTAGACTTATTTCTAGTGTCTAATTATATGTTATTATACTTTAGTAAATTAGTATTATGTATTATTAACTTATGATACTAGACTTAGTAGTTATTTCTATATTAGTATCTAATTCATTTCTATACAAGACTTATACTATAGTGTTTAATTACATATTATTATACTTTAGTAAATTAATATTATGTATTATTAACTTATTATACTAGTCTTATTTCATTACTAGTGTCTTAACTTATTTCTATATTTTAGTATGTATGAGAATAAAACTATGATGTTTACATATGCTAAACTATTATTAGTTTATTTATATTATAGTATAAATATATTATTTTATAATAACTAACTCATTCTAGTATATATTATTGAATTAACTATATAAGTTCTAATTATATAAATATATATGATAAACATATAGATAACTACATATTTTTATATGGTATGTATAATATCATTGTTGGATTTGAAATCGAATTTAGAGTCGGAGTTGGAGCATAAAATTGGAGTTGGACTTGGTCAAGCAATACCTCCGACTTTGACTTAAAAAAAAAAAAAAAATGACTTCGATTATGTTTTGCCAGAACCAGAACAGAGTAGGGTTTTTGAATTTTTATTCAGTCCTAGGTGGTTTTACGTGTTTAAGAAAAATTAGTACTAACTTCTCTTTATTACAAATTAACTTCTTCTACCATAAGTTTCAATAAGATCATTAGCTTCACGTGAATTTAAAAGAAAAAAAAATCCCAAAAACAAGAATTCAAAGAAAAGATAGCATATATATATATATATATATAATAATGATAGACTTACTATCTTCTACTATTCATTTACTACTTTCTTTATTTTTAATTTCTTTTTACTTAATAGTTAATGAATTGAATATTAATGAAGTTTTATAATTTTTATAATTTTTTATTAATAATTAAAGATGTTTAAAAAATTCTTAAAAAATAATAAAAAATTAAAAATTTTAAATATTCTATTATTACAAAAATTTTATATACAGTTATTTTTATACATTCTTTTACGTATTCTATTGATATGATTAATTGTGTGTTAAATAAAAATTAATATAATTAATCATATTAATAAAGTGTAAAAAAAATAGTTATTCGTAATATTACTCAGCCATTATCCATATATATAACCCACATGCCACGTCGCCACGCGCATGAAAGTGAATGCAAGATCACGTCCTCTTCTACCAAAACTAACGCAGTGTGGGTTTCCCATGCTAACACGTACAGTCACTTTCCAGGCTACAGTACCGTCCATGTTGTTGGTTTTCCCCTATCAACCTCAACGTGAGTTGTGAAGAGTATTGAACCTACCGATGGTGGAAACATTTGAAAATAATCACAAAATATGTGAAACAAGTTTCCTTTACAGTTGCAGCTTCTCCCAATAACCTAATTTTCCTTTACAGTTCCTTGTCACTGACTCACCGTGTTTTTGGAGGCCAAGACCAGATCGAGCTGCTAGGTTACTTGCAACTTCCAAAATTCTCTTGATCATGAACAAAAACAGCTTCTGGCATGATTTTCCACTCGACAAAAGGAGGCGGAGGCCGGTCAATTATATGTGTTAAAATAAATATAAATAATTAAATCTACATATTTTCAACATATTAAACTCTTGGAATGAATGATGATTTCATATGTTATCATAACAGAAATTTTGTGTTTGAATCATGACTTTATAGTTACCCTCATTTGATTATTAAATATTGATCCGGCCATGTGTTGGTCCAACTCATTGAGGGAGAGTCTGGCCTACACACGAGTCATGAAAGTGTTAAGATAAATATAAATGAATAAATCCAGTACCTAATCTTTCCATGAGCTGAACATTTTAGGACAAGTAATGGTTTCACTATATATATATATACTAGGTCAAAGTAACGTGCAAAAGCACGTTTATCTAGTTGGATTAAACAGTTGTTTTACAAAAATGATATATTCTTTTATAAAACTTGTAAAAATAGTTAATAGCATATATAGCTTAGAAGACATTGCTTCAACTTTTATATGAGTAATATAATTAATAGAGCATTATAAAGGAATTTTAACAAACAAATTAACTACTACGATCAATACTTTAATTATTGCCAGCACACGTGTAACAAGAATTTGCTGGGAAACCATTAGGGGAAATATACAATTTCTAACATGCCTAGAGGACCATTCATGGACTAGAGTTGCCCATAAGAGAAAACCCTACGGGTTGACATGGTTGCCCATCCCTGCCCCAACATTGTATGGTCCAAGGAAAACTGTACCAACGGGCTATTGCTTCCTCACTACCCCAACATAATTGCTTCTTTTGTAATATCGCGTATTTTCATGTGTTTTAAGTAAATAATTATTTTATTTATTAGTAATATTAGTTCTCATATTTTAAATTTAACATGATTTTCGTTATATTATTTTGTAATTACTAAGTTGTGAAATTTATTTTGACGTGTTTTCTTGATATTAATTATTGTTTAGTATTTAAATTGCTCTCTATTTTAATTTATTTCATTGTTGAGTTTTATTATTTTATTTTATTAATTTTTAGTAGTAGTGTTTTTATTTGCCATTTTTCTATTTTTTGTGTCTTTTTATTTTATTGGACCTATATTTTTCGGATAGGGCTTGGTTTTAGTGCATTTTCTTTATTTTGGGCTCAGCCCTTTTGGCTTTGTGAAGCCCAGCCCCTGAGCTTGTTTTCAACCTAGCCATCTCTTCCTCAAATGGCGCCATTTTGGCCAGCCCTTAGGGTTTATTCGTCTTTTCTTCTTCTCATGCGCGTTGTTGTTCTTCTTCCTCTTCTCATTTTCATCTCTTTTCTTTTGCAAATCAGAGTTGTCGTAGCTCCCTTGCTTCATTTTCATCTGGTTTTATTCCTTTCATCTTTCTCTCTTTGATCTTCTTTTCTTCCCCTGCTGAACCCGTGTATTTCTATTCTCTCTATTGCATTTTATTTCCCCTATTTTTCTCCATTGCAGGCCTTATCCGTGAGCCTCTCTCTCTCTCTCTCTCTCTCTCTCTCTCTCTCTCTCTCTCTCTCTGCCATTTCTCCTCCGTGTCACGCCTTCTGCAGTGAGAACACCATCTGCCCTCACCTTCATTTCTCCCTCATCCTATGCTATGTTTTTTGGCCCCAACTCGTGCCCTATTTTAACCCCAAACTGTGAGTATAGCTGAGCCTCCATGCTCACCACTATCTTTTTGTCGTTCCCTTAGTATTTCGGATTCAAGCTTTGGAAAAAACCCCTTGCATTTCTATTTCTTTTTCCTTCTACCTGTGCTCTGAGAAGATTTTTTGGTTTCATCTTTCGTCATTTGCAAATCTAGTTTTGTCGTAGCTCTCCTCCACCTTTTTCGTTTGGTAATAGCTTTCATTTTAATCTCTATGATCTTGTTACTGTTTTGCTGCAAATCCAAGCCTTCTCTTCTCCTCTCTTGTATTATTTTTCATCTATTTTACTCTTCACTACAGGTCTGTCCGTGAGCCTCCATGCTCGCCACTCTCTCTTTGTCGTTCTCCTCTATTCTTTAGTTATGGCTTAGCAACTGGGTGGTAGGGTGAAGTTGCCGCTTGAAGGAACTCACTTGTGGTGGCTGGCTTTGGTTACGATGTGGGGTTGGGCAAAAGGAGTTAACAAGAAACAAGAAAATTAATAGGAAAACAAGGAAAAACATTGTTCACAGTTAGAAAGGCGCTTATATAATGTGAGTTTCCTTTTTTTTGCAAACTCTAGAACTTAGGATGTGAGTAAACTTAGAGCTCTCTTTAATCCAACTATTATGGAGCATGTTTTGAAAATTGTTGTGTGTGCTGGTAATGGGGCTAATAGGTGAGTATGAGGCTATGAGAGAAGTTGCTTGTTTACTATTAGGAGTTGCTACAGGTTTATATTGGATCAACATGGTTCACAAGAAGCTGAGTCTTGATCTGCAAGTGCCCAGAGAGTAGTGTGGAAGCAGCTATGGAAAATGCCTGTACCCAAAAAGATTAAGATCTTTGCTTGGCGTACTTGTAAGGGTGGTTTGCCTACAAAAGAGAATCTAATAATGAAGTATGTTCCAAATGATTGGATTTGTAGCTTGTGTAATGTTGAATGAGAAGGATTATACCATGCTTTGGTTAGCTGTGTGCATTTAAAGAGGACCTGGATAGATTTTCTTCCTACTTGTGTTATTGATAATTATTTGAATGTTTTTGATGTGGCATTTGCTCTTTGTGAAGCTAAAACGTATGACATTTTGGCTACTTTTTTCGCTTTGGCATGGGGGTTTTGGCACAGGAGGAATAAGTACTTTCATCAGCAGCTGCTCATTCCTCCTCATCAAGTTGTTGCACATGCAATCTCACTTCTGAAAAGTTATAGAGGAGTTCGGAACAAACAAGGCAGCAAGTGAGAGATGTGTATAAATGGAAGCTCCAGATCCATAAATGCTCAAGTTGAATGTTGATGGCGTTGTGTTTGCAGAAATGGGTAAAGCTAAGATGGGTGCAATTCTGAGGAATAGCGTGAGTAATGTTATTATGGCTACAAGCTGTTTAAAGGGGGATGTTCTTGATCTAGAGCACATCGAGGTGATTGCTCTCTTTTGTGGCCTTCAGTTGTGTGCAAGTATAGGTATAGAAAAGATTCAATTGGAGAGTGATTGTCTCTTGGCAATTGAAGCAGCACAACATGACATCATGGAAAACTCAATGCTGGGTGGTTTTTATTTGGAAATTAGAAAGCTATCTTCTTGCTCAATATGAGAGAAAGGTTGATAGAATTACTATGTGAGGGATTGTATTTCAGACTTTTTATCTCAAACCTTGTGGTTTGATTTATGTCTGTAATCCTTTTGTTGATTAATGAAGTTTTACGATTTTGTTTTTTTAAAAAAAAAAAAGAAATGCACTTATATAATAGAATAGATATAAAAGGTCTGTGAGGCATCAAGCTACTTCTCTTCAGAAAGACTTCTAGGCCGATGTGAAGTACTTCAAGTATCTTAAGGGAGAAAGTTGTCCATGCACTTAATGATATATCATGCTTATATTGAATGTCAATGCATTGCAAATTCCATATTTATCTAAAAACATCCTCGTGATTATGATTTTTTAGCATTATGCAAAATCTTAGTATATTATGTTGCGCACATAGTACGTGGGGAAATGCCAAGTCATCCTTACAGACATAGGATCTATTATAATGTATGATTTTATCTATTACAATGTATGTTTGCCAGTACTTGGCAGATTCACCAATATATATATTTATATATATATATATATATAATGTTGGACAGTGAAAATGAGAAGAAAAGAGACTCTACTTAGTGCAAACTTGTGCTTGGACCAGCTTCAGTCGATGCAGGAGAATCAATGGGGGAAAGTACATCATGTTGAGATAATTCTCAGTGAGTCTCCTCTACATCCACGATCATTTCCTGCGAAATAGAGAAACAACCTCGAGCTAGTGATCCTAGTGCCAAGTCATCCAGGGTACGTTTGGGTAGTGAAGTGTCTCAGATGAGCTATAAATAATAGTAAAAAAGGGATGAAAAAGTAATAATAAAATATTGAATAGTAGTGAATAGTAATAAAAAGTAATAAAAGTAAGTGAAAAGTAATGATAAAAAAATATTAAATAATAAATCACTCCACTACCTAAACACAACTAAGTCAACAAGACAAGCAATAATCTCTAAATAAATTTATACATTTTGTAATAAGTACCTAAAAATTAAGCTTGTAACCCTATATGGCACAATTGGGTTTGTGCTTGACCCAACCCGAATGGCCCATTTAAGGTGTCAAAGGTACACGGGTACCTCATGGTACACGGGTACCTCATGGTGATCGATAATGACTCCCTATGAGTTGGATGATTTGAGGCAGGAATACGGCATACCGAGAGCCTCGATTCTCAAGGTGCCATGGCTGGACAAGGGGGTCATAGATCTTGAGAGGTATGCTTATAAAGTCGTGCTGTACCCTGATCGGTGCAAAACTGCAAGTGCACAGTATTATAGCTATATAGTAAATTGATGAGAAGAGTGTCATCCTAAGGGATTGATATCTCACTTTTGAATAAGTATCAAAATTATACTAATCTTAAAATCACTAAGATTTTTATAAATGCAATTTACAATAAAAATCAATTCAAAGAAAATATTTAAAAGAAAAGAAAGCTGTTATTTGATGATCAAATCAATAAGAAAAAGAACTTCTAGGAAACCAATTTCACCTAATCCCTTACTATGTTTTTCTCATTTGACTAATTGAGCTTAATTCTCTCTGTTTGTTAACAAACTTAATGGCCAGTCAATTAAAAGCAATGGACTTAGACTAAATCAGACAAACATAACAGAGAATTACTTCAAATTAGCATAGAAGAGCAAGCATAGTTTGAAACTAAATTAAATCATTTTTTCAGAATAAAGAAAATTTAGTTCATGCTAAAAATTAAATTCAACATTAATGAATTCATCATAATTTTTGTAAGAGAAGAAAATCCACAGTAAAAAAAAATACTCATCGCAGTCCGCAGTCTTCTCCTCTTTCTCTCTCTTTCTCGATTCTGTGTTCGTAATTTTTCTTCTCCCTTTTTCAAATTTTTTTTGCGTCTAAGCCCCTCAAAGGCCAAGCTGAAAGACTTACTCCTCTATACGTTTGTTTGTTCCCAAACAACCCATGCGTGTCGCTCAAAAAATCCTTCCAAGACTTCTTGTCTTTTACGTAGCTTTTTTTCTCAAAATGAAAAATTGCTGCTGCGTGTCCTACATATTGCTCCAAGTCAAACCAAAAGAAGGCCCCATGTCCAACGCATGCCTCTCCAAAACGGATAGAGATAAAATCTACTCCAGCTGCTCTGTTCTGGTAGTCTAAGGGCCCCTAACGTCCCAGCTTGGGCACGTATAAAACCTTCATTTAAATGATAGAGAGTCCCTAAATGATAGGCTGCTAAAATTTGGATATTCATTTTCTTCAAATCCAAAATAAAATTTAATGACAATAATAAAGTCTAAAACCAACGAAAATAAATAAAATTATATTAAAAATTTAAAGTTAAGAAGTAATAACATGTAAGAAATTATGCAAGGCATCATACCCTACCATGTTTTTTGACAGCCTGTGGCTGCCATTTGTGCCCAATTCGTGAAGTGTTGGACATGGCAGGTGTGGCTCTGGCTTATCTCCATTTTAACTCATGGAGGATCCTCGAGGGTAGTTGTGTCATTTGGCAATGTGCCATAGTTGAAACTTACTAGCCGAGGGTTCTTCCTTACCCACAACATTCTAAGGAAGGGGGAATACTTGCAGCTTTGTTTCCATCCAAGCATTAGCCAACCTGGAATAGAAGTATGATAACTGGTCTTCATGGTTCAAGTGCTTCTTTTTCGTATTGGGTGACAGGTGGGAGTATCCACCCAAACAGGCTACCCAATAGGATTTTCCCATACAGGCAAATTGGGGAGTCATGCAGGAGGCGCTCTTGAAGTCGCTGGCAACCTAAAAGGAAATCCACCAGATTGAGGTTGTGCGAGCCTAGGTGGCAACTCATCCAATAGAAGTTCGTACTAAAGCTTTGTTGAGTGCTAACATCTTGCGGTGGTATCTGCCCCTTTATACAACATTGCACCGCTTAGGGACTTCTATCCCTCTAGAGCCTACTGGTTGTCTTGGGTGTAAGCATTCTGCTAGCTCGCCAGTGGAGAGAAAAGGAAAGAAACCTAGGGGAAGCTCGCCGGTAGAGCCGGATTATGATGACGACATAGTCCGCCCTTCTGGGCAATCTTCAAGGGAGATGTTCATTCAATGGCATGTGCCATCTTCGATAGGGAGGGGGGCACTGTCAAATCAAGCCGCACCGTCACCCCTTCTGTGGGGCCAGGGGGCTCAGTCCTCCCCCAACAAATCCATAGTACTTCTTCCTTAGTTGGCCTGAGCCTTTTAACTAAAACCATTTCATTTTCTTTACTCAACGTTAGAATTCATTTCTCATAAGCCAAATAACTAAAGCAACAACATATTTTATTCAAATAAGGAGAAAAAACCCACAAAATTCATAAACTTGAAGACTAATTGAACTAACAATACCCATAGAACTCCAAATCTATAATGGGAATCAGAGAAAACTTACCCCATGTCATTCAATACAAGAAAGACCCAAGAAAGCCATATCACTTATCAGATCCACGTACAAATTTCTTGGAAAAATCAAAAGTCAAAGGAACACCGAATCCAAGAAAATAATAATAGAGAGACCCTTCCTGTGTGCTAGAAAATAAATAGGTGTTGGTGAAAAAATTAGAGCAACCATGAAAATAAAAAAGAAGAATAATAATAATAAAAATGATTATTTTTTTCAATCAAGGGAAAGAAAAAAAGACATGTGAGATTTCATAATAGAACTTCCAAGTCAAGTGTGTCGACATTGAAGCCAACTTCCAAGTAGTAATTGAATTGACCAAGAGAATCGACGTGCATGCTTGTATGTGTGGGAAGTTTCATTTGTTAAGAGTTTCCGAGTGAGTCATTCTTCATGCTCTGATAGAGCCAAATGAATGGGCCAAGGCTGCCCATAGAGTCCCACAACGGAAAATCTGGAGTGTGCCTGTGACTGATATCGATGATTTGGCCTCTGTGCTGTTAGGAAAGCTTAACTACGATGGTGAATAGAATGGATCGGCGAGTTGGAGATGGGAGGCTAAGGTTCTCATATAGACTTGGGCGGCTAGGGTTTGAGAACTGAAGATGAGTATGTTTTCATACTCAGACGAGTTGACACCCAAAATACAAACCTGTTACTAGTCGTGTTGGAGACTTGATTAGATAATAACCTGATGAAATCCGGATAGGGTTGGGTCATTTTAATCGGACCAATGGTTTTTCGAGTCATATGCATAGCCCTAATTTTAGATACGTATTTATAGAATTTGGACAGCACAACATAGAATAACCGTATGTTGCCCCTGACATTGAGGAACCGTTGCCCCCTTTACATTAGCTCCTTTATTTCTCTATCATCGAATGGACGTATTTGAAAGAGTTGATTGCCCAAGACACCTAGCCAAGTCTGCAAAATGGTCTATAAACACACATGTCTTTAAATTATTAAATTGACAACTAACATAATAGTTCTGAGAACAGTTTGAAATGGCCCTTACATAAAGCAGTATCCCACGTCAGGCAGTAGTCTCCCTTATGCTTAGAGAATTCCTTTTACATATCTAAATTGATTTTGACTAGAAAAAGGTTAGTTGTACTCCTAATACATGATGGAAAGGTAATCAAAGCAACGCATCCTATCTTGGGCCTTCATGTGTAGAGCCTAGTTGTGTTTTGTGGCGGTTTGGTTGAATAGTTTGATTTACAAGGATGGTTTGTGCCATAAAGTAGATATTTGGACCAATAAGTGTTGAGGTTAACTGGATATTTAGAGATGACTTTGAAATAGATTAGCCTAAGAAATAATAAAAATTTGACAATCACATAAAAAACACCAAAATTTTAGTGGTTCTACTTGAACAATAGCCTACATCCATTGATGGAGTCGATCTCAAGGAATTCACTATCACAAAATGGAGTAAAATAGAGACATCACAAATCGTTTTTCAATCCCAAAAACCTCAATTAGCTCTCAAAATCTCACAAAATGATTTCTCTCTCTTCTGGCCGCAACTCACTTTACGAAAAATACGTTTATATATAGAATAGCATGGGAATTAGGGTTTCTAAACATTTGTTTGGGCGGAGTGTCGAGCGGATACAAAGAGAATATTCTACATGAAGTTCACTCGATCGAGGTATCAAGTGGAAGTTGAGCGAACAATCTGTTTGAAATTCGCTTGAGCCAAGGTCGAGCCAAAGTTTGCTCGAGCCAAGTCTTTGCAATGACATATTCATTAGGAAATCTAGCCACCATTCCAAAAAATTTCCACATTGGCTTGAATTTCATCAAACCAAAACAAATATCTAAAAGCTGTGGATGGATAAAGGTATTTTTGTGGAGTGAGCCTACACGAGAGTCCAATTCATTCTGTTCAGATACGCTATTTTTGTGGAGTGAGCCCAATTGTATGGTATTTGAAATCGCTCTACCTTTTTGCTTGTTAGATTCTCAAGGCCTTCCCACATGTTTGAACTTATTAAACATGTTACTCACTACTTCAGAAAAACAAGTCTAGCTTTTTCTCAAAATGGTCACCAAACAACATGAGTAAGAATAGGTCACCACCTTGTACAAGATATACCTCAAAGATAATAAACTGCAGTAAACTTGATTATGCACTGATTCAAAAAGATACAATGCTAACACACAAAAAATCAGGCTTCTCTATCTTTTGATTACACAAAAGTAAAAAGTTGTCTACTCACAAATGACCAGCTCGTTCACCCATATAGCCTAATCATATATACCATAAACGAATAATACCTTAATCTAGAATGTTTAAAAATAATATTGTAGTTGCACCAATCACTATCTCACCAAATAGAAAATAAATACCATAAATCTTATTTCCTTTCATTACAACTGAATAGCTCTTATAGACTCGAATGACTCCATCTTCAACTATATATTGATAACCAAAAGAGTAAAGAATGGCCAAATATATCATATTTTTCTTCAAAAAAGGAATATGGTTGAATGTTAGACAAAGTTTTAATGGTTTCATCATACATCTTAATATTGATTAAACCAATCCCAACAATCTCACAAGCCATATCATTCCCAACCAAAACGAAATCACCATTGATTGATTCATAGGTAGTGAACCAATCTCTCTTGAGACATGTATAGGTGAGTCCATGAACAACTTGTTACCAAAACGATCGTTAGAACCACTGATTACTAGGACAACATCAGAGTGGTTAGTATTCTCAACAACACTAACAATATTTGTTGAACCCAAGATTTCAAGTTTTGTGTAATTATATATTTACACATGGATTTTGATGATAACAAATGAATTCAAAGAAGTCTCAAGCTCAAGTTGTCTACACAATGGAGTCAAGCACATCAAGGAAACAAGCATGAGCAAGAAGGGAACAAGTTCACATTAAAATTATAGAGTAATATTGTAAATCTCTTCAAAATTCGAAATTAGGATTAATGCTCAAAATTAATATTTTATCATAAAACATTAAAATACATTTTCCACATGTGCATGAATATTTTTGAAAATTAAATTTGAAAATTTTGAAAGATGATTGATTGTCATCTTTTGCATGTGCATGCCTTGATTAAAGGGTTGAACTTTGAAAATATTAAAGATGATTGATTGTCATCTTTCACATGTGCATGTTTTATTTGAATATTTTCAAAAGTGATTGATGCTTTTTTAGACTTATACAAAAGGTAGATGATTTTGTTTGAAAATTTTGAAAAGTAAAGTGTGCTCATTTTGTCATATACAAAAAGTAAAATATTAGGTTTGAATTTTTTGAAAAGGAAAGTGTGCTCATTTTGTCATATGCCAAAAGTAAAAGATTAGGTTTGATTTTTTTTAAAAAGTGAATGATGTTGTCTTTGACAATTGAAAAAGAAGAACCTTTTATTTGAATTTTTTGAAAAAGTGAATGATGTTGTCTTTGACATGTGAATCTTTTTAAATTTGAATATGAAGTCTCATATGCCTATAAATAGATCATTTGAGAGCTTCACATTCATAACACCAAGAGCATACAACATTCATTCAAAGCTTTCATTCTCTCTTCTCTAAGCATTGAGCCTTAATCCTTGTTCATTTTGAGAGATATAGTTTGCGCTGTATTGTTCTTATTTCACTCACTGAGGAGTGTTTTCTGATAACCTACCCACTATCAGCTTTTGTATTAGAAAAAGGGTGTGTATAACCCTTGTGTGTGTAGAAAGTATTCTACACGGGGAATAGTTGAATCACCACGTGTAAGGTGATTGCAAGTGTAGATGGTGTTCTACACGGATCCTTTGTAGCGGTGTTGTTCAAAGGTGTAATAGGTTTCTATCTCCACCTGAAGGAGGTTGAATAGTGAATTTGGGAATCCTCAAGGGGTAGCTTGAGGCGAGGACGTAGGCAGTGGGGCCGAACCTCGTTAACATACTGAGTTTGCTTCTCTCTTACCCTTACTCTTTATATTTATTGTTATTTCATATTTTGTTTATATTTTATATTATATATTTAATTTATAATTGTTATTTTTTTTTAATACAACTCAATTCACCCCCCTCTTGTGTTAGTCATCTGGGCAACAATTGGTATCAGAGCTAGTTGACCTGTAGTGTTCATACAGGCAGATCACTCATGGGAACTCTCGCTTGTGACTGTGTCACCGAAGCAAGACTCTCCGACCATGAGTGATGGTGCACCGGTAGAGACGGTGGCCGGCTAGTCTGGTAGGTACAATTGTTAGGTGACATAGGTGCGGCCTATGATCAGTAACAATTGGTATCAGAACTAAGAGCTCTATTATAAGATTAACTATCTTTTGAGTTAAGATCTTATGGCTAACATTGCAGCTTCATTTGGTGAAGGTCAATCTAGTAGTCGGCCTCCACTCTTTTGTGGAGATAATTACTCATTCTGGAAAGTTAGAATGAGAATATTTCTTCAAGCTCAAGGTAGAGAAATATGGAAATGTATTGTAAATGGACCTTATATTCCAACAAAAGTGGTTGGTGGAGTAAAGGTCAAAAAGGAAGAAGAAGAGTTTGATCGTGAAGACGATAGACTTTATACTTTAAATTTAACTGCTATGAATTTATTATATAATGCTCTTAATGGAAATGAGTTTAATAGAATAATGAATTGCGCTACGGCAAAGGAAATTTGGGATAACTTGGAAGTAACTTATGAAGGAACTTCGCAAGTCAAGGAATCAAAAATTTATATTCTTACTCATGAATATGAAATGTTTAAGATGAATGATGATGAATCTATTTCTAGTATGCACACTCGTTTTACTAACATCATAAACAGCTTGACAGCTCTTGGCAAAGTTTATTCCAAGGTGGAGATAGTAAGAAAAATTCTCAACTCTTTACCAAAGCGTTGAGAATCAAAAGTTACAGCGATTCTTGAAGCTAGAGACCTCAAGAAGCTCGAAGTCAATGAACTCATCGGGTCACTTATCACCCATGAGTACACATTGAAAAGAGGAGAAGAAGAAGGAAAGCCAAAGAAGAGCTTAGCACTTAAAGCTGTTCCTCATGAAAGTGAAAGTGAAAGTGATGAAGATGAGGAAAATGACGATAAAGATGAAGAAGTTGCGATGATAACAAGAAGAATTCAGAGGTTCTTGAAGAAAAATAGAATTCTTCCGAGGAAATCCTTCAAAAAGTTTTCCAAGAAAGATTCAGGTAAAAATGACACTTTAATTTGTTATAAATGCAATAAACCTGGTCATATCAAGCCAGATTATCCTCTGCTAAAGAAAGATCGAAACAAGGGCAAGAAAGCAATGAAAGCTACATGGGATGATGATTCAAGTAGCTCAGATAGTGAAGCAAGCAATGAAGAATCAGCAAATCTTTGTCTTATGGCTAAAGATGACATTGAGGTAACAAATCTTGATAATATTGAAAATCCTTCATATGAAGAATTGCAAAATATTTTAGAAGAGGTATATGAGGAATTTGAAAAATTAGGTATCAAATATACTGCTTTGAAAAAGAAAAATTCTTCTTTAACAAACGAAATTGAAATTTTAAGAAAAGAAAGTATCATTTTGAAAGATGAAAATCTTGAATTGAATAAGAAGAAAACCGATTTAGAAAATATTGTTGAAAACTTTACGAATGGAAAAAGAAATTTTGAAAAACTTCTTGGTAGTCAAAGATGTGTTTTTGACAAGGCAGGTTTGGGATATATGCCAAAACAAAAATACAAACCTTATAAAAATTTCTTTGATAATCATTCTACATCAAAGACTAATATTCAAAATTCTTTTCCTAATAATAATTTTGTCAAAAAAGAATATTATTATAATCATTCAAGTTTTTCATATATGTCACATGCTATTTGTAATTTTTGTAATAGAAATGGTCATAATTATCATACTTGTCCTACTAGAAGAAATCATACAATGACTATTAGGGCCATATGGGTACCTAAAAATCTTGTTTCTTCTAATACTAATAAATAAAGGACCCAAAGAACTTGGGTATCAAGAAAAATCATTTTAATTGTTTTTATAGGTATGCATGAAGTCATCCACAAGTAAAAATAAGTGGTTTTTAGATAGTGGATGTTCAAGACACATGACGGGAGACAAGACTAAGTTCTTTGATCTTAGATCTAAAGAAGAAGGACACGTGACATTTGGAGACAACTCAAAAGGGAAGATCGTGGGAATAGGTAAAATTGGTAATGAATCTTCTCTCATAATTGAAGATGTTCTACTTGTTGAAGGTTTAAAACATAATCTTTTGAGCATAAGTCAATTATGTGATAAAGGATTTACAGTTACTTTTAAAATGGATAAATGCATTATTTTGAATGATCATGATTGTAATATTTGTTTTATTGCTTTTAGAAATAATAATGTTTATACAATTGATTTTGAAGAAATTACCTCACAAGATGCTATTTGCTTGTCAGCTCAAAATGAAACTAGTTGGTTATGGCATAGAAGATTAGGTCATGCCAACATGGAACTTATTTCCAAACTTTCAAAAAATGATCTTGTGAGAGGTTTACCAAAAACATATTTTCTTAAAGACAAAATTTGTGATGCATGTCAATTTGGTAAACAAACAAAAACTTCTTTTAAAACTAAGAAACATATTTCCACTACTAGACCATTACAACTGATACACATGGATCTTTTTGGACCAAATAGAGTTGCAAGTCTAGGAGGAAAATATTATGCATTTGTTATTGTTGATGATTTCTCTAGATATACTTGGGTCATCTTTCTTGCTCATAAAGATGAGGCACATAATGCCTTTACCAAGTTATGCAAGAGAATTCAAAATGAAAAGGGCTATACTATTTCAAGTATCCGAAGTGATAGGGGAAAAGAGTTTGTTAATAAAAATATTGAAACATTTTGTGATGAAAACGGTTTTATTCATAATTTTTCTGCTCCTCGAACTCCTCAACAAAATGGGGTAGTAGAGAGGAAAAATAGATCTCTTCAAGAGATGGCAAGAACAATGCTCAATGAGAACAACTTGCCTAGTTATTTTTGGGCTGAAGCGGTAAGTACTGCATGTTATGTTATAAATAGAGTTATGCTAAAGTCTAAGTTAGATAAAACCCCCTATGAGCTTTGGAATGAGAACAAGCCCAACATTGGTTACTTTCATGTATTTGGATGCAAATGTTTTATTTTGAATGACAGGGATAATTTAGGCAAATTTGATGCAAAATCTGATGAATGTATCTTTCTCGGGTATTCTACTAATAGTAAAGCTTATAGAGTATTCAATAAAAAGACTTTGACTGTACAAGAATCTATGCATGTAGTATTTGATGAATCTAATTCTTCACTCTCCAAGAAATCTATTGATGAAGAAACAAAAGGTATAATGGAAAGTCTCAATCTCAACAAAGAGAAAACAATAGAGGAAGTTCAACATGGAGCCATCAGGAAAGATCATCAAAATTTAATACAAGATGCAACCAAACAGTGGAAATTTGTGAAAGATCATCCAGTGGAACAAATTTTGGGAGAACCTTCACAAGGTGTAAGTACTCGATCATCTCTTAGAAATATTTGCAATTATACTGCTTTTCTATCTCAAATTGAACCCAAAAATATTGATAACGCACTTCTTGATGAATCTTGGATTCTAGCTATGCAAGAAGAGTTGAATCAATTTGAAAGAAATGATGTTTGGACACTTGTTCCTAGACCCAAGAATCATACTATTATTGGAACAAAATGGGTTTTTAGAAACAAGAAAGATGAGTCTGGAGTCATTACTAGAAATAAGGCTCGACTTGTAGCCCAAGGTTTTAATCAAGAAGAATGAATCGATTATGATGAGACATATGCACCTGTCGCAAGATTAGAAGCTATTCAAATGCTACTTGCATATGCTTGTTATAAAGATTTCAAACTTTTTCAAATGGATGTTAAAAGTGCTTTCTTAAATGGTTTTATAAATGAAGAGGTATATGTTGAGCAACCTCCAGGTTTTGAAAATCATATTTTCCCAAATCATGTTTTCAAACTCACAAAAGCACTATATGGACTTAAACAAGCTCCTAGAGCTTCGTACGAGAGACTCAGTGGTTTCTTGATTGAAAAAGGTTTTTCAAGAGGAAAAATCGACACAACTCTTTTCATTAAATATGAAAATGATGATATTCTTTTGATTCAGATTTATGTTGATGATATAATATTCGGTGCTACTAATGAAAATATGTGTCAAGTTTTTGCTAAGACTATGCAGGAAGAATTTGAGATGAGCATGATGGGAGAACTTACATTCTTTCTCGGATTGCAAATTAAGCAAGCAAAAAGTGGGACATTCATCAATCAATCAAAATATATTAAGGAATTACTGAAAAAGTTTGGGATGGAAAATGCTAAGGAAATTGGAACACCAATGAGCCCATCAACTAAACTTGATAAAGATGAATCCGGTAAGCCAGTTGACTTGAAGATATATCGAGGTATGATTGGCAGCTTATTATATTTAACAGCCAGTAGACCAGATATTATGTTTAGTGTGTGCTTATGTGCACGCTTTCAATCATCTCCAAAAGAATCACATTTAATTGCAGTTAAGCGCATTCTTAGATATCTTAGTGGTACAATTAACCTAGGGTTATGGTACCCTAAGCACACATCTTTTGATCTAATCAGCTACACAGATGCAGATTATGCTGGCTGTAAAATAGATCGAAAAAGCACTAGTGGAGCATGCCATTTCTTAGGTCATGCATTAGTTTCCTGGTTCAGTAAAAAACAATATTCTGTTGCACTATCTACTGCTGAGGCAGAATATGTTGCTGCGGGTAGTTGTTGTACTCAAGTTCTCTACATGAAGCAACAACTTGAAGATTTTAAACTCAAGTATAATCACATTCCAATCAAATGTGATAATACAAGTGCTATAAATCTTTCAAAGAACCAAATACAACATTCTAGAACTAAGCATATTGAAATAAGATATCATTTTCTTCGAGATCATGTGCAGAAAGGAGATATAGTACTAGAATTCACAAACACACATGATCAGTTAGCAGATATTTTCACAAAACCTTTACCAGAAGATAGATTATGTATGATCAGAAGAGAAATAGGTATGATGCATGCTATGAATATCTCTTAAAAGATAGACCTGAGTCAATAAAAATAGAGATAGATTTTTTTAAATACTTTTACATAAACTTGAGATTCTTAGCCTCATGTTTGAGACGCTCATTCTCTTCATACAATATCATGTCATTCTTATTCATGGGAACTGGCAAGCGGAATGAAGAATCTAATAAAGATTTCAACTGTTTATTCTTTTGCCGAATGATTCATTCCCTTGTGTGAGACTCTTGAACAATTTGTTGAAGTACAACAATTTGTTCTTTGAGCTTTTCAACTTCGTGATTTTTGGCTTGTAGCCGCTGAGAAAAAGCCACAATAGAGGAAGAGTAGCGAGTCCCAAGACTCACCAAGTCATAAATAGCATCAGAATCTGACTTATTAGTCAGATTATTATTTTCTTGCTGCAACATGGCACCAATGGTAGCTGCAGAAAGAACAGGAGGTTGAGATGCAGAATGCCTCATGGATGGATCTAGAGAAATGTTAGAAGAATGAGCCATTGAGAAAAGAATAGAAGGCTTAAAACGAGAATGCTAAAGGAATGCAGATGAGTTATAGAGATGAGATGAAAACTTGATGCGGATTGGATGAACTTCAGGACTGATTTTATAGAGATAGCATAAAGAATAAGACAAGCTATCATCCAAGTCAAAGAGCAATGTATTTTTTCCCGATCGGTGAAAATGACATTTTTTAGAAACTCGGAGCCTTCAATCCCGTTTGTCAACAACATCAGGCGATTGTTTAATCTTCAGCCGTATTAAATTCATAGAGTTAGGCCTCGAGGCTTTGCAGCACTTGTCGGGTCACGGACGGCTCCATTTTTCAACTATCTATAGTGTCTACTAACGCACCGTTTTCTTCAGTCTATTTACTTGTTGCGGATCCTTTTTAATGATGCCAAAAGGGGGAGAGGTGTTAGACTAGAACATTAACACTGTTTAAATTGCTAAACTTGTTATATATGCTTGGAATTATATTTATACTTTTGCTTGAAAAACTAACGCACATTCTCAGGGGGAGCTTAAGTATTAATACAGGTTTCAGGTTCTATCAAGTATTTGTCATCATCAAAAAGGTAGAGATTGTTGAACCCAAGATTTCAAGTTTTGTGTAATTATATATTTACACATGGATTTTGATGATAACAAATGAATTCAAAGAAGTCTCAAGCTCAAGTTGTCTACACAATGGAGTCAAACACATCAAGGAAACAAGCATGAGCAAGAAGGGAACAAGTTCACATTAAAATTATAGAGTAATATTGTAAATCTCTTCAAAATTCGAAATTAGGATTAATGCTCAAAATTAATATTTTATCATAAAGCATTAAAATACATTTTCCACATGTGCATGAATATTTTTGAAAATTAAATTTGAAAATTTTGAAAGATGATTGATTGTTATCTTTTGCATGTGCATGCCTTGATTAAAGGGTTGAACTTTGAAAATATTAAAGATAATTGATTGTCATCTTTCACATGTGCATGTTTTATTTGAATATTTTCAAAAGTGATTGATGCTTTTTTAGACTTATACAAAAGGTAGATGATTTTGTTTGAAAATTTTGAAAAGTAAAGTGTGCTCATTTTGTCATATACAAAAAGTAAAATATTAGGTTTGAATTTTTTGAAAAGGAAAGTGTGCTCATTTTGTCATATGTCAAAAGTAAAAGATTAGGTTTGATTTTTTTTAAAAAGTGAATGATGTTGTCTTTGACAATTGAAAAAGAAGAACCTTTTATTTGAATTTTTTGAAAAAGTGAATGATGTTGTCTTTGACATGTGAATCTTTTTAAATTTGAATATGAAGTCTCATATGCCTATAAATAGATCATTTGAGAGTTTCACATTCATAACACCAAGAGCATACAACATTCATTCAAAGCTTTCATTCTCTCTTCTCTAAGCATTGAGCCTTAATCCTTGTTCATTTTGAGAGATATAGTTTGCGCTGTATTGTTCTTATTTCACTCATTGAGGAGTATTTTCTGATAACCTACCCACTATCAGCTTTTGTATTAGAAAAAGGGTGTGTATAACCCTTGTGTGTGTATAAAGTATTCTACACGGGGAATAGTTGAATCACCACGTGTAAGGTGATTGCAAGTGTAGAGGGTGTTCTACACGGATCCTTTGTAGCGGTGTTGTTCAAATGTGTAATAGGTTTCTATCTCCACCTGAAGGAGGTTGAATAGTGAATTTGGGAATCCTCAAGGGGTAGCTTGAGGCGAGGACGTAGGCAGTGGGGCCGAACCTCGTTAACATACTGAGTTTGCTTCTCTCTTACCTTTACTCTTTATATTTATTGTTATTTCATATTTTGTTTATATTTTATATTATATATTTAATTTATAATTGTTATTTTTTTTAATACAACTCAATTCACTCCCCCTCTTGTGTTAGTCATCTGGGCAACAATATTAGAGGAACTTGTACCTTTCTCCTTGTTTTTCAATCTCTAACACTCATTCATGTAATGATCAAATTTGTAACAATAGTGACATTTAACGTTTTTCTTGTTAAATTTAGAACTATCACTAGAACTACTCCCACCCTGATCCAAACTGCTTTGACCATATCTACCACTAGATGAATATTTCACAAACAAGCTATCAGTTTGATTATCCATGTCTTGTACACCCAATTTTGTTTTCAATTCCTTAGAATTCAAAGCAGATTTTACATTTGCCAAGGAAATGGTATCTCTACCATATGTACAACATCAAGTTCAAAAAGTTATCAAATGACATAGGCAACAAACACAACAAAATTGAAGCTTGATCTTACTCGTCAAGTTTAATATCAATGTTCTTTAGATCCATAATGATTTTGTTAAATTTATCTAGATGATCGAACATAGGAGTATCTTCCTTCATTCAGAGTGTGTACACCCGTTACTTAAAATCAAAATGGTTGGTGTGTAACTTCTTCAAATACAAACTCTCCAATTTCCTCCAAAGACCCGCGATAGTCTCTTCGTCGGCCACTTTGTGCAAAACTCCATCAGAAAGAGATAACAAAATTACACAATGCGCTTTCTTTATTGATGTAGAATGTTCATCCATCACTTTCTCCTCCAAGACTTTTTCCAATCCTTGTTGTCGTAACAAAGCCCTCATCTTGATGTGCCACAAGCTGAAACCCTTTTGACCATCGCATTTATCTACATCAAATTTCACCGAAACCCTCTCTCAAAAACAAAGATCTTTTAAAGAGTCTGGCGTTCTAATACCAATTTGTTAGGATTAACAGGATATCTAGAGATGGCTTTGAAATAGAATAGCGAAACCAAATAACAAAAATTCGACAATCACAAAAAGAACACTAAGATTTAAGTGGTTCAGCTTGAACAATAGCCTACATCCACTGGCAAAGTCAATCTCAAAGAATTCACTATCACAAAATGGAGTACAAGAGAGAAATCACAAATCACTCTTAAATCCCAAAAGCCCCAATACACCCAATGAGCTCTCAAAATCTCACAAAAGGACGTCTCTCTCTTTCTAGCCGCATCACTTCACAACAAATAAGTTTATATATAAAATGGTGTGAGAACTAGGGTTTCTGAACATTGGCTCAATTAGAAGTCGAGCAAACATTCTATCTGAAATTTGCTTGAGCGGATGTTTTCTCTGAAATTCGCTCAAGCCATGGTCGAGCTAAAGTTTGCTCCAGTCAAGGTTGAGCCACAATCAAGCCAAGTCTCTAGAATGATGTTTACAATAGAAAATCAAGCCACCATTCCAACAATAAGCCCGGCAAGTTGACAATCATGGACAAGTCTTGTGGGGGTCTCATGCCCTCAAAAAGTTTTTTTGACTCATTTCTGTTGTTAATCTTATTCGACCCGCTAATTATGGTTTACTATATATTGTATTAAACTCTTGTTCATCTATTGCACTGAATTTTTGACTATCATCTAAACAAATTCATCTATAATTTTGTAACATAAGCACATTGTACCGGAACTAATTAAACTTATGTTGTATGTGATTAGTTCCACCTTTTTTTTGTTTTACTTTTTCTCTTATAGTTCCTAGCTATCAACCTATGCTTGTTTTTTATGTTTGTCAGTCTTTTTTTGCAAGTAAGCGCTAGCCGAGTATTTTACATGTCATGACGATATGGTTTGACTATATATGAAATCTTTGTTTAGATCTCATGTTAAATAATTTTTTTAATCTCATTATACTTAAACCAATAGGAGAGGTAAATTTTAATAATTTAATTTATATTCAAATATCCTATGAATTACGATTTTCTTAAGCATATTGGAAGCCTCTTATAGTTCAACTGCACGTGCTCAACTGCCATCAATTAATCGATGGATTCGTATGAGAGTCCAAGTGAACGAGTCAAAAACTGATGCATGCAATTCGCTCATACAATCGTTTGGTGGCCGTCTCGTGCCCTTTACACATGTTTTTATGAAGTTGAAAATTAACCATGCATTGTGTATTAATTGCAAGATGCCGTTGTTGGAATTAATCAAGCTGATCAAATGGGAACTTAAAAATTTGACTTTCTCTGTCAAAATTGTCTACAGTTTTGATTTCTTTTGGTTGCCTATCTATCTGCATGTGTGGCGTGCTCTTTTTGTTCAAGATTCCCAAACGCATCACCCAGAAGTTTCTCCAACTTGTATGCAAAGTTATGTAGGGTGTGGGGTCCACACGTTGGTCAAACATTCAGCGTATCTGTTGCTCTCAAAGGAGCTACTAGCAGCTACTTTTCCTATCACCGTCAACTGAAGCACCTAAAGTTCCACATTTTCGGCGACAAGAAACTGCTTCAATTTGATGAAAATATTTCTTTCATCCTTCGCACTTCTAAATTGATGTAGAAAGGTTTATGTAACAAGGTATTTTTGTATATTTTATTCTTAAATATTTTTTAAAGATAAAATATTTTTTAATTTTAAATTTTTCACATTTATTTATTTATTTATTATTCAAATACAAAAAACTTAATACAATTTTTTCAAACTTATAAATAAAATACAATAAAGAATATAATTTTTTTAATTTTAAAAAAAATTATATTTAATAAAATTTTAATTTTATAATATTTTTATCTAATTTTTTCTCTCTCTTTTAAAAATTTAAAAAAAATTTAACTTAAATTATTTTATTATTATTTATAAATATTCTCAAAGTGTGGGTGTTTAAACGATTAAGGCTTCGTTTAGTTAAAAATAAACGAGATGGAATGGAAGTTTAATAAAATATTATTATTATGTAATTTTTTAATATTATTTTTATTTTAATAATTAAAAAAATTAAATTATTTATTATATTATACGCGAAAACAAATCAGATCAAAGTGGATAGGCTGAAATTGAATAGCTATGATGGATGATTGCGTCCTTTGAAAGCCAGTTGCGGCGTGTCCGAACCGAACATGAGTTAGCACCGTGTGAACATAAGAAGTGACGTTAGACTAACATACCAGCCCAAGGTGATTAAAGAATCAGAACCTGCGGACCGTGTCGACAAGTTTGCTTTATGGTGGGGAAGGTCCAACTACCCCGGCGCCGCCAATTTTACGGACACATTTGTAATAATAATAATAATAATAATAATAATAATAATTCAAGAAACATCTTAGAAACTATTTGAATTGAGCTGTTTTCGATCTTTTTGTTCAAATTCTATAATAGTTATTAGTTACAGTACACAGTCCTTGTATTATTTATCAAATATTTAAATCCTGTTTAGATTTAGAAAATGTTTTATCTCATCATAATTATAATTTTTTTAAATTCTCACACAAAATATAATAAAAATTTTATTTTTTCAAATTTTAATTATAACTTTTTTAAATTTTAAAATAATAATAATATTATAATAATATTTTATTCAACTTTTATTTAAAATTATATCATTTCATCTTTAAATCCAAACCCACCTTAATTTTATCCTAAAAGTTCGTGTCTATGTATATTATTCCATCTTGGTTATCAAAATTAGATTCTTAATTTAAAATTCTCATAAAAACTTTAGGAATTAAATTAAAAAATATAGATGCTTGAAATAGGGGTCATACAAGATTTCTTGAATGGTAGAACATTTAATACTATTCAAGAAATTTACTCGTGCACTTAAATTCTACATTATGTGTATATATCTCTGGTTCTAAACTTTAAATGCAAGTAAAGATTTCTATCCCTCTAAATTTAAGTCCTGCCTAAAATCCTAACATGAAATGAATTGTTGAGGACTTGATCCCTATTTTAAGTTGCATCACACTTTCCTTCTACATTCTTTCTATAAAACAGATTGCCGAATTTAGACAATTGGCATTCTTCTAAACTTAAATTGCAATGCATAAACTATAATCTTCCTATATTTTTAGGCATGAAATAACCAAATTATTCTCACTTATAGTCACCTTTTTTGTTTTAGGAGACAAAAAAAGGAGGGTCTATATTGCAATTGAAGTATCAAGTTGGGGTATAAAGTGTAAGAACCTATTGTTGGAAGATTACAATGTAATTAAAAACAAATGAAAATTGGCCAATTAGGTAGCCTTTTTCCTTTTACAATAATGGATTTAAGTCTTATCTTTCTTTTAGCATTGGATTCTCACCTAGGACACTTTTGGCAACCAACCAAGCTTTGAGACTTCAGATTAATTAGGTTATTTTATATTATTTAGAAAAAAAATATTACAATGTCACTAGTCTTGATCATCTTGAATTTGTCATCTCTATTCATTCAATTCTGTGATATACTTTTAATAATTTTTTATATTAACTATTTAAATTTAAAAAAAAAATTTGAAATATATATGTCACAAGAAAATTGTGATTAAAAATAATTAAATAAAGTATGAAAAATAAAATTTCTAGAAAGAACAAAAAATTGCGCGGCTTGAATGGATATTGAGTCCTTGGTAGGCATATTTATGATAGCTCTGGCCTTAGATTTGTCAGCAGCTGGAAAGAAGAATAAAAGTCACTTTTTCACGAGTTATGAGAACGAGACTTCTCAATTAAGTGAAGCAGCCGACACGGTACCTCGTTTTAACAACGTCACGTGGAGATATCATCCTATACCTTTTCTTAACATACAAGTGTAGAACCAGTCAAACAAATAGTCAAAAGTTGCCTCTTACTTGGAACCCAACACCCTATATTCCTTGAAAAACAAAATCAAATAAACCACACCCTTCAAGCTCCCCTGATCTATAAATACCAAAGCTGCAGCCTCTCACTTCATCATACATATTTGCCCTTCCAAGTTTCCATACCAGCAACTTACTTTATCCAGTTCAGCAAACAATTACGTACTTAAAGAGTCCCCAACGTTAGATACGTCCTTTTTAGATGGCCATGAAAAGAATGAGATCAGAAGATATTGTAGGGAATAAAGACAGCTTAGACGACATGGCAAATTGCCTGATGCTGCTGTCTCATGCAGGCGGCTTAGCAGATACCAAGCCCAAAACATGTCCACGTCCGGTTGATGTCTTCGAGTGCAAGACATGCAACCGTCAGTTTTCATCATTCCAAGCACTGGGTGGCCACCGAGCCAGCCACAAGAGGCCAAGATTAATGGGGGAAGAACACAAGGATCGGATCAAATTGCAGGGTTCTGGGAACAAACCCAAGATGCATGAGTGCTCGATATGTGGGCAGGAGTTCTCCATGGGCCAGGCTCTTGGGGGGCATATGAGGCGGCATAGAGCGAACGAAGGGTTATCTTCCATTATGAATCCTCTAGATCAAGCCAAAGTGCCGATGCTGATGAAGAGATCTAACAGTACGAGGGTTGTCTGCAGCTTGGACTTGAACTTGACACCCTTGGAGAATGATTTGAAGTTATTATTTGGGAAGATGGCTCCTAAAGTCGATCTTCGTTTGATGATTTAATTATGTGATCACTCACTCATGTATTGAGTTTTTTTTTTTTTTTTTCCCATTCATATTCGTTAATATTTATTTTTATTTTTATTTTTATAAATTTTTTATGTATGTATAATACCGTTCGGTTCTTTCCAAATTCTATCTGTACATTGAATTAGCATTTCTCTATGTGCTATGAGTTGAAGTTTACCATCTTCTATGTTTTCTATTCATTTGGTTCATCTCTTGTGTCCGGTCATTAGACTTAGAGAAGATTTACTTTTTAAAGTACCAAGAAAAAATAAATAGATGTTAGGGAGTTCAAAGAGCTTTTCACGCGTCGACGATAGACAGTAGGTAAACCAAACAACAGAGAAAATATATTCAGTTTTGAACCCCAAATGGGCCAACTTATTATCTTAACCTGGAAATGCTTGCCTGGCTTTGATCAATTTCAATCTGAAAAGAGATTTTATTTTTATTGAAAAAAACCACCATAGTAATGCGGCGGTCAGACACTGACCATATATCAAACTTTGAAGGTGGTAGAATATCTAGAACATATATTGTAGTTTCTGATTTTTATTCATTTAGAATATAATATATATATATATATATATAGAGAGAGAGAGAGAGAGAGAGAGAGAGAGAGAGAGAGAGAGAGAGAGAGAGAGAGAGAGAGAGAGAGAGTATCATCAATTTGCGTACTCTTCTCAATCAAGCTGGTCGAGAGGTAAACAGCCCTTTGCGCAAGTTTCGTAGAATTTAGACGTATCTTCTACACGCTTCTTTTATTCTGAATAGAATTTCATTCATATATTAAACTAAACTAATTACGCGTATATTAATATATTATGAGTGCTCAATGGGGTACCGAAAATCATATTAGAATCTAACTCTTTGATTCTTGTTAATTCTTTGAATGAAGGTTTTGAGTGTCTAACGGAATTTGATTTTATTTTATAAGATATTCGAAAGTTTATGCATGGGTTTGAAGAAACAAGACTTGAGTATGTTCATCGCTTGGGTAATGGTACTGCCCATCAATTGGCAAGATATGCAAGAGAAGTTGAAGACATTGTTATGTTGTGTGATTCATGTCCTTCTTTTGTAAGTCAAGCCATTTGACTTGATAAATACTCTATTTGTAAGAATTATTTGATATGAATAAATGTTTGACTTGTTATAAAAATATATATATATATATATATATATATATATATATATATATATATATATATATATATATATATATATATATATATATATTATGAGTTTCATGATCAGGCACATGTCATGAAAGATCTACTAGACTAGGCCCCCGCCCCTACGTACCTCGTATATATCTTGCATTCTTGGAAACTTCCTTGTACTACTACTTTCCGTCTTTGCAGTCAACTTAACGATCGAACAACGAACACCCATTTTTTTTTTATAAAGGTTTTGCATGCACGACGTATTGCTTTGCATATATAGCGTATTTCTACATATATTTTTTTTTCTCGATACATCATAGCGTGTATTATAGGAAAAGCAAATTACATCAGCAACGTCCTATCTGCATATAATTTTCAGATGTTATTACTCCAATTTTCTCGTTCACATCGTAAGAGTTCAGAAATTTCAATTTGCACTGCATGCATGCACCGCTTCTGTGGAAAATTGTTACATCTTATCGAGAACAGATTTTGAGCTGTGTCCCTTCGCAAAACTTATGAGTCAAGAATATAATACAATTGATTACATGTACTTCTTTTTATTTGTTTAAACTTTAAGTTTATGGAACAAACGATAATTTTGCATAATATTAATTGAGTTCAAATCTTTACCCAACATGTGTAAAAAGAATGACAAAAAATTAAGTAAAATAAGAAATCAATCACACCATGCAAATATTTACGTGGTTTGGTAATATACCTACATCTATGGAGCTTCAAAAGATTTTATTATTTGAGGAATTAATAACAAAATACATTTTGGAACAAAAATACACTATTTTAGACTAGAAATATTGTTCACAATAAAATTTATAGGGTTGTATGACAGAAATCCTAATTTTATAATTACTAAGTTATTTGCTCGAGCGAATTTTTTGTATGAATTTCGCTTAAGCAACCTATCATACGAACATTGAGCAAAATTTTTATTTAGTATTTCTCGAGTTACAAGCCAGATCAAAAAAAAATTTCCAGGGCTTTCGCCCCCAAACCCCATTAGACTTGTCCAAGATCGTTTTGATTAGGCCAAGCTGCCTCATGGAAAATCTACCAAAAAAACCACAACGAAACCTTGTCAAGTGAGGTCATCAAATCGGGCTATCATAAAAATAAATCAGGCTCTACAAATCTAATACAATATTTTATTTCATTTAATTAAATACTTCATCTATGAACTATCATTTGGCTGCAATGTTTCCCAATTTTCTCATGTCCATTTATCAATGCTTGCATGCACGCATACATGGTTTGGCTTTCTCTCAATATTAGTACGTATATATGCGGTACTGTCCCGTCGTCACTGACCGGCCATTTCCGCTTAAGGTGGCGCTGAATTTATGATCTAGTCCCGTAATTATTTTTCAATTTGACTTTCTTTCTTTATTTATTTATTTTTTCAAGTGACCCACATGGGGAAAATTAAAGAACCCTCCAATTCGACTACTTTTCTCATCAATCAGCGGGGTGATCAGGAGGTAATAGAAGTTGCGTGAAAAATAGGATCATGTTCTTATTAATATTTGACAGGCTGTCTCCAGTACTTTAGCAGGTGATTATATATGGTTCTTAATTAAGTTTTCTTGTCTCAACATGAGTTTAGATCGAATTCCATTCAAACAGGGAAATTTAATTAACGAACCTGCAGGCAAGTATATTATGAATCACAAATTGGACGGTATATGCCACGAAAGACAACGTGCATAAATTAAGTAAAAACAAGTTGACAACATGACCTGCTCTTTTTTCGAGCTGAGCACGTACGTACGTACGCACGTCACCAGCCAAAGATGACTTCGATCGGCTGGCTGGGCTTGATCATGACCAACCAATTAGTTGGAAAATCCTAGCCAACATGACACATTGGATTATTCCAGCACTGCATGTCTTCAAGACCATCTTTACAACTTGCTTTACTTTGCACGACATTTAATTCTCAAATTAGATATACTCATTAGTAGTGGCCTAGGCAAAGTCATAGTTTGGCCAAAATTTAGCTAACTTTCATAAAATACATTTACATCAAACTCAATATTTGTACAATAAATTTGACAATTTTTTTTTTTCATTGGCCAAATGATTTTCTGGCCTTAAAAAATTCTTCCTTTTGGTATCTTTAGAAACAAGTGAATCATACCAAATCACAAAACATATCTCTTGGAGCATACTCCACATGCTTTTTTCACTGCAACCGTCCAAATCACTAAGCACACACGATTTTGAAGCTGAAAACATCAACCACTGGTAAGCCCATTCACTAGCCAACGTCTTCTATTCATCAACCTCCATCTCTCTTTTTTTCCTCTTTGTCGGTTGTTTTTTCATTCGCTACTATTGCTTGTTCATCAACCTTCGATTGAAACAAAGAGCAAGTAAATCCCCGGCATCCCAGTTAAGTGATTATATAATTTTTCCTATGATTGAATTTGAATTTTCTTTACAAAACCTTGCCTCACCAACCAATTTGAATTTTTCCTATGATTCTAATTTTTTCGACAATTTAATTTTCTTTGAATTTTCCTACGATTTGGATTTTTCTTACACTTGAATCCCTAGAATTTTGTGTTATAAATTATTTTCTAATAATAGATATTTCTTATTCAAATTACAATTAGTATTCAAATAAATAAAAATATTAAAATCAATATTTTAATAGAAGAGTGATAGATTTGGAGAATTTGTTATTTGGTACTGTTGTTAAAAAGTAGCTAGCTAAATTTATAAAGTTAAATTTCCTAATCAAAATTTAGGCAAATTTTAACTAGACCACTACTAATGCTCTTAATCTAGATATGAGTAGTGCTAGGTTGCCACCTAGAAATGATCGCTGGACATGTCGCCTAGTACAATTTTACTTGTTTATTTTTCTCTTACTTTTATTTTCATATATTTTTTTACATATTTTAAAAAATAAAAAATACATTAATACACTAAAAGTTATTTCCTTAATCATTAAGTATTTTTTTAAAAAAAAATTAAATACATAAACAGTCAAAATGAGGAAGCAAACTTTGGCGGCATATTAGCATTTTCCATCTAGCTATTCTAGATCTTTAAAAACTAATTATAGAAAGAGAAGGCAATCTCACATTAAACCTCCATTAATATTAATGAATTTAGCTTTTGAGGCCAAACTAATTAATCCTAGCAAGTGAATATAAGGAATATGAGTTAAAAAAAAAAAAAAAATTATTGAGGTAGTAGTACCCTTAAGAATGAATTAATCTCTAGCTCTAACGTGCAACGAGCAGCCACTCTTAATGTATTTGTTTTCTAATATTGCTACTACGCTGCCTCAATTATACTATTTACTTTGTCACATTGACGTGACACCATTAAATGATACCTATAATGTGGTTTATTAAAAAATAAAAAATATATTTTCAAAATAAAATAACGTTGAAAAACAGGAAAAGAGAGACTGAATCCTTAAGTTCCTTCTACCATTTTTTTATACAGTTCTTCTACGTCGTACAAGCATTTTGGCGGACGAATCCTTGCACCAAGATGAAATGGTGTGCTTCTCAGAACCTTTTTATATATAAAAAAAATATGAAGAGAAGAAAAAGAAACACTCTCCTTCGTTTCCCTTGTTCTGAGCAGGTTGTTTTACTTCGTCTTCCGCTTAAAGCCATATATTTTTACAACCGCAGCATAAACAAAATAGATAAGAGTACTTGCTCAAAGTTCTTCTTTACGACTTGCCCATGAGCCTCCTTACCAAGCTCCAACGTTTTTGCTTCCTCACAAACACTCAAGATCCTTGCCATTGTAACTGAATCTAGCCTGTGCTTTGACAACTGCATTGACCGAAACACACCAAGTGCTTCATTTAGATACCCATGTTCTCTGTATGTATCCATGAGATCATGACCACGTTCCTCCGTTCCATGCCATCGAACAATTTTGCAGCATATTCCAAGATTCCACACTTCGAGTACATTACCCATCAAAGAAGAAATATAGACACATTACGTAGGAACCAATTCTTCAGAGCAAAAGCATGAACCTCCATCCCTTGTTTCAGAGCCCTCAACTCTGCACAAATTGGGAGAACAGTGGCAATCCTCACAACATCGGGCCTAAACCCTTCCTGCTGCATCCAAACTATTGATCTCATAGCCTGCTCAAGCCTCCCATTCAAGGCATGACCTGACATTAAAGCAATCCAACAAATAGTATTCCTCTCTGTTGAGCCATAAAAGACCCGTCTTCTTGACCCCACGTCCCCAAAACTAGACGTGGGAGAGTGTTTTTTTTTTTAGTTTTGTTACATATAAATAAAGTTGTGTATTAATCTGTGTATCAATACTGATTCTTTAATACTTAAAATTTAAATTAGTATTGTTTTAAATAAAATCTACTTTTTGACCGATCATAATAAATTGATACATATATTTATGCACAAGTATACTTGTAACTAGACTTTTTCTTTTTTTTTGACCAAAACTCAATTCACTCCTCCCAAAATAAAAACGCACCGTTTTATTAAACAGTACAGGTGGGATTGGTGTACAATCGGTTTCCCAACTTGGCTTCATTTAGATTTTTTCTTTTATATATGTTTGTGTTTTTAAATTTTTTATTATTATATTTTTTTAATAAACTATGCAACTGGCACGACATGATACTGGTGCTATGTCAATGAAGCAAAATGAACGATATAGCTGGAGCATGCAACATAATAGCATTTTTTTTTATCCCGCCTATTGTAATTAGTTACTTCATATTAATCAATATTTTAGAATATTAGTCATTGGTTTAGCATGACTTGCTTGTAGAATTATTTTTTACGCGATTCCCGCACGTTTACGTCACACACACACCCTATATATATACACACACACACATTAGTGTTGGGTGTGGCGGGTTTAAAAAATATTTTATCCTACATTATCTTATCCAACCTCAAATCCTGATCTCATGTCCAACCTATCTCTTCCGCTTCTTTTTTTCCGGATTTTATTTTATTATCTAATTTTTTTTAAATGTTAACTTACCATATGGTTTTGTCCCCTCATTTTGACTACTCATATACTTTATTTTATTTTTTTACTTAATAATTAAGAAAATAATTATTAGCAAATTTTTATATTTTTCTTAAATGTTTAAAAAATATTTGGAAAAAAGAAAATAAAAATTGTACTAGCAGTACACGCAGCCGACTAGCATTGTCCATTTTTGTATCTCTTTTCTATGAGAAATGATTTTTGCAATTGTGGAGTATGCAAGCGCTGTACAATCACTTTTAAAAAATTAAAATGAGTAAAATTAGACCCACATGAAAAAATAATAATTTTTTAATAGTAGATTCTACTCTGTTTCAAAACGAATATTATATGACACTTGTGCATTCCATAACTGTATATAACATTACTCTTGGATAATACTGGATATACATCAAATGTATGCTCCAAATATATTGCACGTACACCAGTATAAATAGATTTTTTTTTTCTTTTAAACATTTTTTTTAAAGAAAGACTTTTAAACATTTCTTAAAAATACTTAACCATTAAAAAAATTTAAAAGGAAAATAAAAATTCACTAATAGTCATCACTTCCTTAATCATTAATAATTTTTTTTTAAAAAAAATTAAAATACACAAATGGGCACATTTAAGAGTCATAGTATCATTTTCATTATATATTTCGCTCACCAGAATTTGGGTAATTATCTAGACACATCTGGATATAGAAAAATTCTAAATATAAACACACACACTACAATAAATATGGCTTTAAGTGACAGATTATAAATAGTGACGGTTTCCAAACTGTGACTAAAACGTATTTACTGTGACAGTTTGTGAGAACTGTCACTAAATGTTGGGCAAGAATTTTAAAACGTTCGGAAGTTTCACATAATACGTTCGCACGTCACAATAACGTTCGAATGTTATGTATATTGACGTGCGAATGTAAAAATTTTAGCGCGAACGTTCGAACGTTTTAACTAATTACGTGCGAACGTTAATATATTAGCGCCAATGTTCGAACGTTAAAGTGATAAGGTTTGAACGTTATATGTTAATTTGCATAAATTAACCATAATATATATTTTTTTAATAGTAAGGTTGAGTAACGTTATATTAAAAGAAAATTAAGAGTAGAAATTAAGCTACACAATACATACATTAAATATTTGTGTCCATTACATATGCCGAAAATAAAAAATAAAATATGATAAATTTTTACAAATCACTTTCAGAACTGTTGGTTCACAAAAGATCGAAACTCCTCAGTCAATGTCTTAACCTTATTGTTTAGCACATCTACATGATGTGCAAGATGTGCGACAGTCTGATCTATATGCGCAATCTGTCTATATGCGTCTTCATATCTGTTATCACTGCATCAACCCAAGTAGGTCGCACATCCCCAGCAGATGTAACTCCCGGCTGCTGACTAGTACTCGCCGACGAGCGAACAACATCGACCACAGACTCAGTCGGGGGAACAAGATCTGGTGTAGGACCAGACTGACACCGAGCTGAGCCTCTCCCCTGTCTAATGCTCCGGCGGTGTGTGGTCATGTTGATGGGGCTCATCTGGTTTATCATCATCTCCTCCGCCTGGAGTGGCACTCCCCGGGCTAGTAATAAGCGGCTGATGATGACTCCGTACGGGAGATTATCTGTGGTAACGATGTGGGCCTCGTAATGGATCCGCTCAAATATAATAAGGGGCAAGTCAATAAGCTCACCACGTGCCAAGCAAATCAGGAACTGTGCACGAGCTCGACTGAATGTGCTCTTATGTGCCACTGGGTCTACATTCGTTGCAACAAAAATGTGCAACATGCGAAAGAAAGGCAGCTGCTGATTCTGGTTGAAGGAGTTCGACCTATCGAGTTTCGTGCGGTCCGTGCCAGTGATGATGTAGAAATCCTGGTCCCGCTCATCATCACCAACCTCAGCAGCAATAGGATCGCCCTCGGGTCGATCTTCTTCATGACTGGGCATCAACTCAACAGGGCCCGAAGATGAAGCAGAAGCAGCTGGATTTGCCTCGAATATGCCCGGGGAAAATGCAGCTGCTGTGTCACCAGCCTGAGCAGCTGTCGACTCAGGTAGTATACGCAGAATATGGAGTAAGTCGGTGATAACATCCGCCGAGAACTGAAACTGTATACCGCTTACACTGAGAGTATGAGATAATGCATCGTTAGGCATGGTGGCCATCCCAATGTAAAACTCTCGAACCATTGAGGGGTAAATCTTTCCCCTCAATGTGCATATGGGGCCCCAGCATCTGGTGACGAAGACGTCTCTCAGTGTCTTCTGCTCCCAGCTGAGCTCATTAAACTCATTAATGAGGATTTCTCGTTCCCCCATAGCAGTTCATGCCCCCAGTCGAGCAATGTCTGGATTGCCTCAATCCCTCCCTTGCTTCCTTGTCATCATATACTGAGCCATATCCTGAAAATTAAAAAAAAATATAAGTTATAATATTTAAAAAAAATTATTAGAATCACACATACATACGTACTATGACATATGGATTATACAGAAAATTAAAATATCATCCTTATAAATTTACATAATTTTGGCAGTAAAATTTTTAAATAATTTCACTTTTTCAATATGTAAAATAATAATAATAAAAAGAAACAATATAAAAATATTTTAATAGGAAACGTTCGAACTGTTAATGAAAGTACGTTCGCAAGTTAAAATTAAAACTGTCACGTGCGAATTTACAAAGATGATATGTTAGGACGTTTTATCAAACGTATCATTCAAATGTTCGATAAAAACGTACGAATGAGTTCATTACGTCCGAATGTATGATATAAACGTTCGGACGTAATGAATTTGAACCGTCATACGTTCGGACGTTCTTACTAGCCGAAGAAGACCAACGGTTTACGTTCGAACGTTTTATCCAACGTTCTGTTAAAGCGTTGGATAAAAATGTTCGCACGTAAAAAAATACGTTTGCACGTTACAATTTAACGTGCGAACGTAAAGAATACTAAAGGTCACACATTCGGACGTTGTGTCGTGACATCCAAACGTTACGACACGGAATCGCTGAGTCGACTCAACCATTACCGAAAGCTGCGAAACGCATGTTTTGAAGCCACAAACAACCAAAATAAGCATCTACTAACAGTGGAGAATGTTTCTACGGTCCTATTTTATCAATTTACGGCGAATGGTGGCCGGAAATGCAACGAACAATAACTGGCCTACGGTGGGTTTCGAATTTTTGAAACCCACTAATTAAAATGGTACCAAATAGAAGAGGGAGAGGACACATTACCTTTTAGTGATGGTTGCGGTGGCGTATGACGACGGTTGCGGCGGCGTGTGGCGGAGAGGAAGAGAGAGTGAGAGTTTTAGTGCGAGAAATGGCCTGGAAACCGTCGGGCCTAGCTTTATATACAGTTAACGTTCGAACATTCATTAATTAACATTCAGACGTTTCATCTACATGCGAACATTATGTATTATACGTTCGGACTGAGAATCATACGTGCGAGCATATAACGTATACGTTCGGACGTTATATTAACATGCGAACGTATAACGTATACGTTTGGACGTTAATCGTTTGAATTATAACATTCAAATGTTTTTTACACTATAGTTATTACATAATAAATAGTAATATATTATATTATATATATTATATAATATATATTATATTATCTATATAATATATTATATTATTTATAATTTCTTTTCTTGGTTGGATAAGTTTTATAAATTCTAAGACAGAAGATGGTCAACCTATAGAAGATGCTGTTAATACTCTAATATTTATATTAACAAAACATTTTGTAGGTGATCCTTCCCAATTTAAAGAAAGAACTAGTGATTTATTAATCAATTTAAGATGTCCTAGATTATTTGATTTTAGATGGTATAAAGATGTCTTTCTAACTAAAGTTATGATCAGAGATGATTGCCAACAACCATACTGGAAGGAAAAGTTCATAATAGTAGTATATTATATCTATAAAATATTTACTATATAATATATTATAACTATAATATGGATAATATATTATATAATACTTATACTATATTATCTAATAACTATATTACTTTAATATAGTTATTAGATATACTATAATATGTACTATTATACTAGTATAATATACAATTTTTCCTATATAATATATTATAATATACTTGTTATAACTATAATATATAATATACTTATTATATTATAGTTATAATATAATATATATTTTATATTATTAGTTAATATAAAGTTATAATATATATATAGTATGTTCTTATATAATACTTATGTTATATATATTATAATTGGTACAAATTATATATTAATTAATATTGTATAATTTATAATTTAATATATAAATATATTATGAGGAATATACTAAATTCTAATATGTAAATAATAATATTTACGTTCGAACCTTCATCTGTAACGTTCGGACGTTATAATAAATTCAGAGGAAAATTTCCCGCTGAAACCAAATTTAAACAGTACGTTCTAACGTTTATCTTAACGTTCAAATGTTATAGTCGAATACGTAGGTTGGAGAATCATACGTGCGAACGTACTATATAATTGCTGGGCGGGATAATTATACGTTCGAACGTTATTGCGTGAACGTTTGCACAGAAAATTAAACGTTCGAACGTTCATTAATGAACGTCTGAACGTTAATTGCATAACAAACAGAATATAAAACTTTCACGCACGGGAAAGCAGATTCATTTCTGCTTTCCTTTGTGCGTGTTAGAGTGAGAGATAGAAAGAGTTTTAGAGAGAGGGAGCTGAGAAGTGGAAACAGACGAAGAGACAGAGAGAGTTTTAGAGAGAGGGAGAGAAGAAGTGGAGGGTTATAGTGAGAGAGAGTTTGCAAAGGTATAGTTTTAAGCATTAAGGTAAAAAAAATTTCTCATTTTTTGTTTGTAATTTACATGATAATTATCCATGTTTTTTTTATATATATTTAACTAACTAGTATTGGGTATTTTTTGAAGGATCATTTGTTGTGAATTGTTGAAAATTTGTGATTTTTGAAGAGGAATTTCTTTAAAGCACAAGGTATATATACTAAACTCTATTGTTACATTTTATTGTGGATTTAATTTGTGATATGGATTGTGTTGTTTGGATGAATTAAAATGAAAAATTATTGTTATTGAATATGTTTATTCTTAATGTGATAATTTTTTAGTATAGTGTATGTTTTTGAATAATAATTATTTGTAAATTTATGTGTCTATTTTAGTAATATGTTGTGATTAAAGAATATATATAACAATTTCGATAAAAATAAATAGTGTGATTATTTGTGTAAAAATAAAAATAAATAGTATATAATTTATAATAACGATAATTATAAATTATAATATTACGATTAAAACTATTATCTATATAATTAGTTAAATAACTAATATAATAAATTAGATATATTACTAAGTGTCAATTATAAGGCATAACTATATAGTATATATAAAAATTCGTATTACTAAAATTATAATATAAATAAGTATTTATATTATATATTAACAATTATTAATATATAATTATTATAAAATAATAATTCCTAAAAATCTAATAGCTCAATAATAATAAATATTTTATCTAATAATATATAGTATAGTGTTATTAGTATCAATCCCTAATAATAATTATCATGTAATGTATAGTATTAAAGAAGGATTAATAAGAAATAGATAAGTAATTATAATAATAATTACTTATTTAATAATAAAAATTATTATAATAATTATAATAATTTTGGCAATAATAGTAATAATTATATAATAACTGATAACAATTAAGTGTTATCAATATATAGTATAACTAGTAATTATAATCTAATTTACTATATATTATATTAAATACGAAATAAATAAGTAAAAATTATTATTTTATGCTATATAATAACAAATAAAATACAAGTGTTATCAGTAACTTATAATAGTAATTATAAGATATTTTATAGCAGTGTTATATATTATATAGCTGATAATAAGTATAATTTGTTATTAGGAATTATATAAGTCTACAAATAATTTCTAAGTGTTATCAATCATTAATAATATAAATATTATTAGTACATCGGGATAATTCAAACAATGTGCACTAATTTATTTGTAGACTTTTTTGTTAGATATTGTATAACATTGCATAAATAACCTTAGACACCTTTGGGAATTAATGTATATTTAGGTGTACATTAATTCCTGAATTGTCCAGTGTGGACAGTTTGAGATTATATTATCTGTATTGCACATAAAAGTTATTCCTACTTTGAATGTTTGGTATGAAATTTCGGTGTCTTCCTCATTTGTTCTTCAGGTATACTGTTCTTAGGGTCATAATCCCTATATGTGAACATGTATACTTAGAGAACTATGAGGAAGTGCTGCCGAAATTTTTACTAACGTTCAAAGTAGTAGAGTGACGGGACTTGTGCAATATGGAGAATATAATCTCGAATGGGATAAGACCAACTACCTTGAGAAAGAATACTGTTGGGAACATGATGTATCATGACATGCATGTGTATTTAACTCTTATACGTGTTACTAAAAAATTAGATGTTTTTTAGAAATGGATAAAAGTTGGATGCGTCTACGCGATAGACTTGGAAAAGATTACATACTCTATGCACGTGGAGTAAGGGCCTTCATTGATTTTGCAAAGGCCTCTGCTGATAGTCGTGGTTACATTAAGTGTCCATGTCGAGGTTGTAAAAATTTGTGTGCGATAGGATTGGATGAAGCTGAAAGTCATATATTTGTGAACGGTATGGATTTGGGGTATACTCAATGGGTACTGCATAGTGAGCCGTATGCAGAATCAGCGGATGACTTATTCAGTCAGCGGGATAATTTGTGTTACGTGGATGATGATTATGAGCGAGATGAGATGGAGGAGATGTTGAGTGACATTGGAGCTGTGATGTTTATGGATGAGGTTGACGACAATGGCTCAAGTGGGCGACGGAATGATTCAGATAATTTTCCAGAAATGTGGGAAGATGCAAAGCCCGAGCTTTATCCAGGCTGTACAAAACATTCTAAAATGTTGTTTATTGTGCGGTTACTTCACATAAAGTTATTGTGTGGAATGTCAACCAAAGCAATTAACATGGTATTAGACTTATTTAACGAAGTGCTTCCTGAAGGATCTGCATTGCCAAAGAACTTTTATGAAGCGAAACAGTTGAGAAAGAGATTAGGGTTTGAGTATAAGTCCATACATGTGTGCAAGAATGATTGTGTTTTATTTTGGAATGAGAACAAGGAGAAACAAGCATGTCCTGTATGCGGAGAGTCGAGGTGGAAGGATAAGAAAAGCGTGCCAGTTAAAGTATTGCGATATTTCCTATTGAAACCCCGGTTGCAAAGATTATACATATGTAAGAAAATAGCTCACGATATGAAGTAGCACAAAGAGAAAAGAGTTCAAAATGATGGATTTATGAGACACCCTGCTGACTCACTTGCGTGGCAATCTTTTGATAATCAGTATCCAGAGTTTGGGATAGAAGCAAGGAACGTGCACTTCGGACTCACAACTGATGGATTCAACCCTTTTGGAAATATGAGTACAAGTTATAGCACTTGGCCTGTAGTGTTGATTCCGTACAATCTTCCACCATGGAGGTACATGAAGGCGCCCAAATTTTTGTTAACTTTGCTTATCCCCGGCCCGAGATCACTTGGGAATGACATTGACATATATTTGCAGCCGTTGATTGAAGAGTTGAAAGAGTTATGGGAAGCAGGCGTTAGAACTTATGATGCATCCACATCAACAACTTTTCAGATGCATGCTGCGGTAATGTGGACGATAAATGACTTTCCGGCTGGAGTACTAAAGGAAAGTTAGTGTGTTCGATGTGTAATAAAGAAACTACTAGTGAGTGGTTAAAATATTCTCAAAAGTTGTGTTTCATGGGTCATCGACGTTATCTACCAACAAATCATGTATGGAGAACAGAATCCACTAAGTTTGATGGACGAGTAGAAGATAGAATTGTGCCAAATGAGTTGTCTGGGGAAGAGATCCTGGAACAATTGGTACATGTGACAGTGAACAATTTTGGCAAAGGTCGGGGAAAGAACAAGAGAAAACGAGGCGTAGCAGAATTGAATTGGACAAAGCGTAGTTTTTTTTTGAGTTGCCGTATTGGTCGTTCTGCATGTTGCGACATAGTTTGGATGTAATGCATATTGAGAAGAATATTTGTGATAATATACTGGGTACATTAATGAGCATCAATAAAAAGATGAAAGATACGATTAAGACAAGGAAAGATCTTGAGAGAATGGGAATTAAACATAATTTGCATTTACGAGTGGAAGGTGAGAGGGTAGTCATACCGCATGCATGTTTTACAATGACAAGGGAGGAGAGGATGAACTTCTACAAATGGTTGCAAGGTGTGAAGTTGCCAGATGGTTATGCTTCAAATATCAGTAGATGCGTAAGCCATGATGACTGGAAAATTGACGGATTGAATAGTAATGACTGTCACGTAATTTTGCAGAAGTTATTACCGGTGGGAATTCGTGGGAAGCTAACATCTGCTGTACGTGTTGCCATAACTGAACTGTGTATGTTTTTTAAGGATTTGTGTGCTCGGGTAGTGAATCGAGATATGCTGCAGAAATTGGAAGAAGACATTGCTACTATACTATGTAAATTTGAGCAAATCTTTCCACCGTCATTTTTTGATGTCATGGTCCATTTAGCAATACATTTACCCCGGGAGATCATGTTGGGTGGACCGGTACAGTTCCATTGGATGTATCAAGTTGAAAGATATTTAGGTCGACTGAAGCGCACTGTTGAGAATAAGGCCAGAGCTGAGGGTTCAATAGCAGAGGCCTATATACACGATGAATGGTTAACATTTTGCTCTTTATATCTTCGTGGTGTTGAGACACGATTTATTCATCAAGAACGAAATGCTGATCTTGCTGCTCTGCCTCCTCGCGAGCTATTAGTGTTTTCTCAGAATGTACGACCTTTGGGTGCACAAATGGGTTACAATTTACTTGATACAGAGTTGGGTAAAGTTCGGTGGTACGTGCTAAATAATTGTCAGGAAATTGATCACTATCTCAGGTATGTCGTTGTACAAGGTTTAAATAATTCTAAAGATAATGAGGTTAACTTTAACTATTTTTATGTAAAATAATATGATAAATTATACTATACAGTGAGCACATGGACAAACTTAAGATGGAAGGCATCGAGGATATAGTGGCAAGACACGAGTCAGAATTTTCTGGATGGTTTGAACAACGTGTATGAACTAAACTCTATAATATATGTTACATGATGAAAGTTTTAACTCTAGCTAATATTTAATAAATGACATTATTTAAAGTGTTAGATATTGGAACAACGTGCTCGTGATCCCGGATCAGTCTCTTTTGAATTGTATGCATTGGCCCGTGGTCCATCAAACATAGTACTTCGATACACTGCATGCACAGTTCGAGGTTATAGATTCCATACTTTGGACCGTGAATGTAATAGAAAAACTCAAAACTGTGGTGTCTTGGTCGAGGGGAGTAATGGAACAGATGATATTGATTATTATGGTATCATTTGTGATATTATCGGATTGAAATATTTGGGTGGGTCTATAACATATGTCTTTAAATGTGATTGGTGGGATCTAGGTGGTGGTCGGGATTCGATATATAGGGATAATCATTTTACGAGTGTCAATACTGCATCTAAATGGTACGAAGATGATCCATTCGTACTGGCTTGTCAAGCTACTGAAATCTATTACTTGATTGATCCAATGAAAAGTGCTGATGAAGATAGTGGAGAGATAACTTGGTGAGTTGTACAAAAATTTGTCCCTCGAAATATATATGAAGTAGGAACGAGTGTAGATTACGATAATAGTGGAGATGAAGATAACACTCCAAATGTAGAGGCCTACCAGGAAGATGGAGGAGGGGGTATTAACTTATTTGTTGACCTCGATGCACTCGAGTTGCTCCCTTATGTAGAAATGACGTTCCACTCATCCATCTCGACCCGTCTTCATTAAATTATCATTCAATTGAAGAAAGTAAGAAAAGTATAGAAGAAGAGTCAAAAGAAGAAGACGAACAAGAATCCGGGAGAGAAGTGGATAAGGATGACGAAGAAGAGCTTGATGATGACGACGAAGATGTTATACAGAGAAATTCTGAAACAAACATGGAAAATACATCCGAAGATGAAGACTAAAAGTACTAAAAAGTTTATTCATATACAATCATTATAGAATTTTATAATAAATATAAATTTATTCTAATAATATTTTTTTGTTATATATAATCATTTCCAAGTATGCCACCAAAAAGACAAAGGAGAAATGTGCCTCCTCCACCGAGTCCAAGTCCTGAACCCATTGAGGACTCCCCATCTGAGGAGTCCGTTCCCGAAGATGAAGTTAACATTACAGAGAACGATGCACAGTCAACACCTACTGGTAAGGAATGTTTACGTTAATACTATATATAATCAAGAGGTTTGTTTAAATAAATAATATATATAACCTTCAAAATTATACTATCATCTATTAGTTGATGCATCTGCTCGTTGTGGTCGTGGCTATATACGCGGCATCTCACTTGAGAAAAATCGAAGGCATGGTAAACTGAAAATCACAATTCCTGATAATTCTATTGGAGGAGAATGATAGTGCAGCAGCGCTTTCCTCCTATATTGACACAGTAGTTCGAACTTACGCTCCATTTTATGTGCGCTCCTGGAGAGATGTGCTGAATGAGATTAAGGAACACATTCGGAGTTGTGTGCTGGTGAGTTTACTTATTATATCATTTTTTTCACCTACATTAGTTTATCATATTTTTAAAGTAATTAATTTATAATTAGGATGAATTTGACCTCGACTTTGGTCGTAGCGAGAATTTGAGAACTGTGAATGAGTTAATGGCTACACTATTCCGACGTCACAAGGGACGATGTCACGACCATTTCAAGAAATTTGAGACGTTTGAAGAGGCTTCACAGTGCCCTTTCCAGCAGATGAAATTAGATGACTGGATAAAGTGTTGTGATCTTTTTGCCTCTCCAGAATATCAAGTATTCTAGATTTATTTTCTATAATTATTTACATTTATATTTGTTGTTTATATTATATGTATGTACATATATTACAATTAACGGTGGGAATTATTTTTGTAGCACTTAAGTTCTATAAATACAAATAATAGATCTGCTCTGACTATTCACCATCATGCTGGTTCAAGATCATTTCATCGTCTTGCTAAAAGAATGGTAATTAATAAACGCAATAATTCATATTTTTTCTTATTATTCTTTTATATAAGTACTAACACTGTCTTTTTCAAATTGCTAATGTCGTTTTCTTAGAAACGTGATGATCCTGAAAACTTTTCCCTCGTTCATGTCTATGCTGCTGCTCACACTAATAAGCATAGTGAGTGGATGGATCCTGCAGCTGCAATTAATTATGTAAGCGGTGTTCCTTTTGTTAAATAAATTATGTAACATGTGATTAAATTATTTTTTATTTGTATTTCTTTTAATATGTTACTTATTGTGTGTTTTGATCTTTCAAATTGCAGGAAAAAATGATGGAGACGCAATCAGCTTCTGAGGAATCCTCTCCTAGTGACTTGGACATTTTACACAGGTGTTTGGGCCCAACTCTAGTATGGCAAGAGGTTTGGGACGATCTTTCAAGCATTCTGGTTCATCTTCCTCAACCTCATCGACATCACAAATTAATAATCTTACCAAAGATTTAGAAGCTGCACGACGCGAGAATGAGTATATGAGGTCTAGACAGCAAGAGTTGGAGTCCCTCTTAGAGCAACAATCTCATTTAGAGACGCGTTTGCAGGACCAACAAAGAGACCAGGAGGAAAGAATCCGTAGTGAGGTCCAAGAGCAAGTACAGCAGGAGATGATGCTGCAAATGGAGCGTGTTATGTCATTGCAACAGAATCGTGCTGGGCGAGGAAAGAAAAAGAAATGAATTTTATTTTTGTAATACGTTTTTAACATCTAATTTGAAAACAGTTTCAAACAATGTTGGTTGTGAAATATGTACTGTAATATGAAACAATTGGTTTGTTTATTAAGTGGATGAGTTTAGCATTTCTGATATGTACGTTCGAATGTAAATAAAATACGTTTCAACAGTATTACACGTTTGAAAATACGTTCAAACGTAACCATACGAAATAGTAACAAAACGTTTGAACGTTTAAACCCAAGTTAAAAAAACGTTCGAATATCAAAAAAGTTTAACGCTCCAAACATCCGAACGTACACTTTATGTTCGAACTCTACTCTCTTAACATTCGAATTAACGTCTGAACGTTATGATACAAACGTTCAGACATTATTTCATTTTCGTTGGATTCGAGATTCGAACGTGACGTTCGCACGTATAAACGTTTGAATGTTTACATTATACATCCGAACTATAATCAACAAACGTTACCTTTTCTCGTTCAGATGTTAGCTCGTCCTTTTTACGTTCGAACGTAATATTTTACATTCGAATGTAATTTTCTGTGACAGATTCAACCGTCGTAGAAAATGATACGTTCGAACGTTATTTCAAACGGCACATCCCCAACCGTCACTAAAAATATTTTTAGTGACGCTTGTACAGTAAACTGTCACCAAATGTAATCCATGATGCACATTACGTGACAGTGGTGGTGACGGTCAGAAACCGTCACCAAATGTATTTCGTGACATTTTTCCCATTTCTTGTGACAGTTTCATCTGTCACTAAAACTTATTTTTGTTGTAGTGACACCCCACACATTATACTTATATATATATATATATATATATTTTATCAAATATTTGGTATATAGATAATGAATATAGTGCATGACAAAGCAAAAAATCTATTTTCGAGAGGGCAACCTATAATATTGTGGTAATATATTAATTCATGCATGCATGAACGACGTCAATTATGTCCTGCAGATAGAATGCACGTTTTATATATTTGAGGTAAATTCGGTCAAACGGAACCTTTTGTTATGGTTTGTGATCAATGTAGGATAAGGTCCTCGTGTAGCCGTGCCGTGCTATTCAGCTTCTTTAAGAATAACATGAGTGATGATATTGAAGAAATTCATAGGTTTAACTCATCTCAAAAAATTAGTTTAATAAGAGAAGGTTGTAATTATTTGTAAACTACGTATATCCAAGACCTTGTCCATAAGTAATATGAGATTTATTCCTTAATACATCCCGGCCCCCACGTGCAGGCAAGTATTTTTCTTAGTTCTTGTCACGGGATAAGTAGTGTAGGCTCCATTCGCCCTGTGGCACGGCACAATAGCTAGCTTTGATACATGAGAAAATTTATGGGCCTAACTCATTTCATTATAAAATCGATTCAAATAAAGAGGTTTGGTCCAAGCTTATAAATATGCTCAAGACCTTATTTACAGGTAAGTACATAATTATGATATGAGCTTTTTAGAAATAGGATTTTCTGTTAATTTTTCTTCCATCATCATTGAAAAAAGAAAAGAAAAAAAAAAGAAATTTTAAAAAACAAAACAAAACAAAACAGGTGGACCAATCACAAACTGTAACATACCAACCTGAATTTCCTAAAAAACTTAAACCAAAATTGTTTAAAATAGCTAGAAAAATAAATATTTCATCATTGTTATAAAAGAGTACTTTAAATTAAAAAAATTAAAATCCATCAGTGGTCATCAATGGTGGCTGGGAAACCATTGACTAGTGGTGCGGCTACCATGCAAGAGCGGCTGCATTCAACCACCCACGGTGGCCCTGGTTGATACGATCCAGTGGCCTCCACAGGCTATGCCACGCTGTGGATTTGTAAAAATAAAAGCCACTTTTCACTTGAGCTACGAGACTTCCTCAATGGGTAGCGATAGGACTGTTCATCTGGGTTCCAATCTGGATATACCCGGGTTTCAAATCTAGGCAGAAAATTGACCCAGGTTAGCTCGAGTCAGAACCCGGATGAACCCGGATTCCTAGTTCTGGGTTCAACCTACTTTTTTTTTTTTTTGGGTTCCGGGTCAGATCAAATCCGACCGGCATGAACAGTCTTAGGTAGCGGCCAATGTGGTACCAAAATATAACAGTGTCTCGTACGTGGAGATATCATCCTCTAATTACTTTTCTTAGCATATACAAAGTGCGGACCCAATCAAACAAATAGTCAAAAGTTGCCTCTTACGATCGAGGAACCCAGCACCCTACATTCCATAAAAAACATAGTCAAATAAACCACACGCTTCAAACTCCCCACATCTTTAAAAACCAAAGCTGCAGCCTCTTTCTTCCTCCTACATATGTGCAGTTCAAAGTTTCCATACCAGTAAAGTACGTTATCAAGTTCAGCCTACAATTACTTAAAGAGTCCCCAACGAACGTTAGATACGTCCTTATTATAGATGGCCATGAAGAGAATGAGATCAGAAGATGTAGGGAATAAAGACGGCTTAGACGACATGATGGCGAAGTGTCTGATGCTGCTGTCTCATGGCGTCGGCTTAGCAGACACAAAGCCCAAAACATGCCCAAGTCCGGTTCATGTCTTCGAATGCAAGACATGCAACCGTCAGTTTTCATCATTCCAAGCGCTGGGTGGCCACACAGCCAGCCACAAGAAGCCAAGATTGATGGGGGAAGAACACAAGGATCAGACCAAGTTGCAGAGTTCTGCAGGGCATGATAAACCCAAGATGCATGAGTGCTCGATATGTGGACAGACGTTCTCCATGGGGCAGGCTTTGGGTGGGCATATGAAGCGGCATAGAGCGAATGACGGGTTATCTTCCATTCTGAATCCTGTAGATCACGCCAAAGTGCCGGTGCTGATGGAGAGATCTAACAGTACGAGGGTTGTCTGCAGCTTGGACTTGAACTTGACACCCTTGGAGAATGATTTGAAGTTATTATTTGGGAAGATGGCTCCTAAAGTCGATCTTCGTTTGATGATTTGATATATATGCTCACTGATCATCACACATGTATTGATTTTTTTTTTTTTTTCCGTTCATATTTATTAATTTATTTTACATACAATGTCATTCAGTTCTTTCCATATTCTACCTGAACATCCGAATTACCTTTTTCCTCTTTTCTCTTCTTGTAAATGTGTTGTGTTAATTTTACGATCCTCTATGCTTCCTCTTCATTTGGTTCATGATCTTTAAAAAACCATGAAAAAACAAATAGATGTTAGGGAATTCAAAGAACTTTTCACGTCGACGATAGACAGTAGGTAAGCCAAACATTAACAAATTAATGGAAATATATTCAGTTTTAAACCAAAAGTGAGCCAAATCTTATCTCAACCTGGCGGCTGCGGTCAGACATGACTGGCCATTCACTTTGAAGGCGGTAGAATATCCAGAACATATATATGTAATTTCTAGATCGAGAGAGAGAGAGAGAGAGAGAGAGAGAGAGAGAGAGAGAGAGAGAGAGAGAGAGAGAGAGAGAGAGAGAGAGAGAGAGAGAGTAATAACAATTGGCGTACGTACTCTCCTTAATCACGGCTGCGCGCGCTGTAAACAGCCTGGGCTTTCCACAAGTTACGTGGAATATTCTTATACATTATGCTTCTGTACTTTCTAATAGAATTTCATTCATTAGAAAGATCTACTACTAGAATGGTCCCCTACCGCGTACCTGATATCTAGCATGAATCTGTTAAGATCCTTCTTGATTACTCCTTCTGGGCTGTTGTATGCAGGTGGGAAGAAACTGAATGAAGAATGAGCATGCAAATACAATGGAAAAGGAAAGGCAGACAACCTGTTTGATGAAAGGTTTCAGCCACAACGTTGCATTGATAAGGATCCTCTTCGAGGGAGAATCAACCTCCTTACAAGACTACAAAATTCTACTTTTTTGCCAAAATATTCTGATGTCCTTCTCTGCCATTTTTTTGGCTTACATATGAATGTAAAACCACTACTAACAGAACTAATGGAATTGAAACACGTGGAATGTAAAACAGGTTGGAATGTAAAATATAGGCTGGCCACTAACTGAAAAGAAATGCCCAGCTATGTAAAACAAAACGCACCGTTTGGGCATATCCCAAACGGTGCGTTCAGTGAACACACACACACTTCAACACACACACACACCACACGTCCAGCTTAATCTGGAATTAACCACACACACAACACGGCGTCGTTCAGCTTCCACTTAGGACAGATTTCACATCTTCACTTCAGAACACTTCAGACACTTCAGACTACTTTATTTTCTTCTCTTCTTCACTTGCTTTTTCTGTTTCTTCCACCGACGCCTCTGCTCATCCATTCTTTTGTACTCCCAGACGCCGGTCTCATGACAAAACTCCCCCCTTTACAGCACCTTGCCCACAAGGTGCGGGTAAAGTCCTTGGAGACGCCACAACACCTCCCAGGTGCTATCTTCCACAGTTAAGCCGACCCATTTGACAAGCACTTCGGTAACTGCTCTCTCTCCCATCTTCTTCATTCGCCTCTCTAATATTTTTTCTGGTTCGGGTCTTACTTCACCCGTGTGGTCTGTTGGTGGTAGGGATGGAAAAATGGGAACTTGAGAGCCGATCTTCCTTTTGAGAGAAGACACGTGAAATGTCGGATGGATCTTGGAGGACTCCGGGAGCTTCAATCGGTAAGCTACTGTTCCCACCTTAGCTTCAATTTGAAAAGGCCCATAAAATCTAGGGGCTAATTTGAGATTGTGTCGTAGTGCTAGGGACTTTTTTCTGTACGGTTGTAATTTCAAATATACCCAATCACCTACATCAAACTGCCTTTCTGTTCTTTTCCTGTCTGCATAGTGTTTCATACGGTTTTGAGCTTCACTGAGATTACTTTTTAGCAATTGTATCACACTATCCCTATCTTTGAGCATTTGATCAGCTGTGGCATTTTTGCTTGTTCCGGAGATATAGGACAGTAGGGTTGGGGGAGGATGGCCATAAACTGCTTCAAATGGGGTCATTTTTGTGGCTGTGTGATAGGTGGTATTATACCACCACTCTGCCATAGGTAACCATAGTGACCATGCCTTAGGCTTTGCCCCTGCGTAATAGTGCAAGTAACATTCCAACCCTTTATTGAGGGCCTCGGTTTGACCATCAGTTTGGGGATGATAGGCCGAGCTGAAGTCTAGAGAAGTTCCTTGAGACTGGAATAAGGCTTGCCAGAACGAGCTTAGAAAAATGGGATCCCTATCTAATACTATGGACTTAGGAAATCCATGCAGCTTGAAAATATTCCTCATAAACTCCTCAGCTACCCCTTGGGCTGTGTAAGGATGGGCCAAGGCCATAAAGTGACCATACTTTGAAAATCTGTCCACCACTACAAATATCACACTGAATCCCTTAGAACTTGGCAAGCCATCGATGAAATCAAGGGAGATGTCAGTCTAGGGCTGGTGAGGAACGGGCAAGGGTTGTAACAACCCAGCAGGGTATGTCGTTTCATACTTCACAGCTTGGCAACTCTCACATTCTCGTACCAGCTGTTTGATGTCTCGCTTCATGCCCTTCCAATAAAAATCACGCTTCGCCCTGTGATATGTTTTTAAGTACCCCGAGTGACCCGGTTGGGGACTGTTGTGAATGTACTGCAAAACCTTTTGTTTAAAATCTGAATTGGGAGCCACCACTAGTCTCCCTTTTTTAACCAACAACCCTTGTTGCAAGGATAACCCCTTAGGAACTTCCTTATTATCATGCAACTTTTGAATTAATTCAGTCAACTCCGTAGAGTCTTGGTAACTCCTCTTCAATTCTTCAATCCAAAGTGGGGTGGGGACGGATATCATAGCCGAGTAAGTTGCCTCTTGACTCTCACCTTCCTTCCTTGACAAAGCATCCGCCACCCTATTTTCTTTTTCCTTTTTGTATTCAATAATAAAATCGTACCCCATCAACTTAGTAATCCACCTTTGTTGTGCCTCAGTTCCTACCCACTGCTCGAGCAAGAATTTAAGTGCTTGCTGGTTCGTTTTAATGATAAATAGTTGCCCAAGAAGGTATGACCTCCATTTTTGCACCGCTGTTACTAAGGCAAATAACTCCTTCTCGTAGGTGGATAGTGAGAGTGCCCGGCCCTTAAGCGCCTGGCTGAGGTAGTAAATAGGCTGTCCAGCCTGCATTAACACTGCCCCGATGCCCTTTCCGCTGGCATCACACTCAATCACAAATGGCTTACTAAAATCAGGAAGTTTTAGGACTGGTGGGTGTGAAACAGCTTGCTTTAAGGCTGTAAATGCCTCACTGGTCTGCATGTTCCAAGAAAAAGAGTTTTTCTTGAGTAATGAGGTGAGAGGAGCTGCGATGAGACCATAATTCCTGATGAATTTCTGGTAGTACCCCGTGAGCCCTAGGAAACCTCGTAAGGCCTTCACATTCTTAGGCTCAGGCCATTCTATCATTGAAGTAATCTTAGAAGGATCAGCCATTACCCCTTTACTGTTAATAATGTGGCCCAAATAGTCAACTTCATCAACCGCAAACCGACACTTAGATTTCTTCGCATACAAGCAGTGTTGTTTCAGCATGTTTAAAACTTCTCTTAGGTGACCTGCATGTTCCTCCCTGGACTTACTATACACCAAAATGTCATAAAAAAAAACAAGCACAAATTTGAGCAAAAAAGGTTTGAAAACATCGTTCATTAACCCTTGAAATGTGGCTGGAGCGTTGGTGAGACCAAAAGGCATTACTAAAAATTCGTAATGTCCATCATGGGTACGGAAGGCTATTTTAGGAATGTCACTTGGCACCACCCTCACTTGATGATAGCCCGATCTTAAATCGAGCTTGGAAAAAATCACCGAGCCAAAAAGTTCATCCAGCAACTCATCAATAACTGGGATAGTAAATTTTGCCTTCACCGTTTCCTTATTAAGTGCTCTATAGTCCACACAAAGCCTCCAACTTCCATCGGCTTTATGGACCAGCAAAATAGGGGAGGAGAAAGGACTAGAGCTGGGTCTAATCACTCCCGATTCCAATAACTCCGCCACAATCTTTTCAATTTCTATTTTCTGGTAATAAGGGTATCGGTATGGTCTATTTGTGATGGGTTGAGTGCCCTCTTTAAGGACTATTTGATGGTCATGAGAACGGGGTGGGGGTAACCCTTGGGGTTCATCAAATACGGTTTTAAAGTCTTCTAACAGTTCAGAAAATTGCCCTTCCACCACGGCAGAATGTTCCTTCACTTCCCTTTCACCTATAATCTGTAAAAGAATGTCCTTCCCCTTAGCCAAAGTTGCTTTTAATAACTTTGAACCATCCTCGACAACCGATGAGTTCAACTTCATCCCCTTGAATTCAATGGTTTTGCCTTCGCACATAAAGGTCATTAATAGTTTTGAAAAATTCCAAGTTATGGGACCCAAGGTCTCTAGCCATTGGACTCCAAGCACAATGTCACAACCAGCCAACTCTAATAAATGAAGGGGGGGTTTTAACAGATTACCTTGCACCTTTAGCTGGGCTGTCCGGCATATGCCTTCACTGTTAAGAGATTGGCCATTTGCCACTCTAACTTTCAAGTTCACTGAATAATCCACAGGCAGTTGCAACTTTGCTGTTAATGCTGAATCTAGAAAATTGTGGGAGCTGCCTGAATCTATAAGGATCACCACTTGTTCACCACAAAGGCTCCCCAGTAAACGCATTGTACTCACTGTGGGGGTTCCCGCTATGGCAGCCAAGAAAATTTCCAGCTCTTCCTTGCTACTGGTTGGTGTAGTTTTGTTTTCCAGCATTGTTTTTTCGTCCCTTCCGACCATCGGTAGCACTTCCTCTTCCTCACACAACTCCTCACATACTTGCTCATTTACATCCATGAGGTAAATCCGAGGAGTTTTACAAGTATGTTGTGGATTCCACTTCTCATCACAATTAAAACATAGGCCCTTGCGTCGCTTTTCATTCATTTGTTCAGAAGAAATTGGTTTAGCGCCCCCCATAGGTTTTCTCCATTTGTTAGAATAGTCGCTCGTATAAGAGCTAGTGGAATAATTTCCCCCACCCATGGCTATGGTTCTTTCCCCCATTGATCTAGCAATTTTTTTGATGCTTGGAATGTATTCTTCTTGCATTTTTGCTAATCCATATGCTAAATTTAAATTCACAGGACATAACATACGTACCGGGATTCGAATTTCATCTTTCAAGCAACAAAGAAAACAGCTCAACTTATGATTATCCGAGAGAGCTCGTAGGCGGTTGGCCAACCTTTCAAATTGGCTCATGTAAGACTCAACCGTAGTGGTCTGTTTCAGCCTCATCAATGCCTCCATTGGATCGTCGTAGGCCGTGGGTCCAAAACGCAACAGCAATGCTCTGGAAAAAGTGTCCCAATCACGGCATAACCCCCCATCGACAACATTTTCGAACCATACGAGAGCGTCTCCTTCCATATGGTAAGAGGCCATCAATAGTCGTTGAGGCATTGGTGTTTGGTGGAAGTCGAAATAGTGGTTGGCTTTAAAAAGCCAGGCGGCTGGATTGAGTCCTTGGAAATGGGGAAAATCCAGCTTGACCCCTCTGGAATTCATTCTTCTTGGGTCATGATTTTCCACTTCAAAGTTGGCTTCATGGTTAAAAAGTGGAGGAGGTGGTGGTTGGTTCTGTCGGTTCATCAAGGTATGTAGCATATCTTTAATTTCTTGAACATCAGTTTTGAGCTCACTGATTTCAGCTTTGATTGGAATAAATTCCTGTTGGTGTTGCTCTACTTGAACTTGTAAGGCCTCTATGAGTTGAGTTTTGGATCTTGTATTTTCAGCCATGGTTTTGGGTTGTATGGGAGGTTGTTTGGTTGTTCTGTGAGGCTGTTTGGGTTGGCTGGAATGCTGTTTGGGTGGATGGGAAGCTGTTTGGGTTGTATTTTAGGTTGATGGTAGGATCGGGTGACTACTGATACCAATGTTAAGATCCTTCTTGATTACTCCTTCTGGGCTGTTGTATGCAGGTGGGAAGAGATTGAATGAAGAATGAGCATGCAAATACAATGGAAAAGGAAAGGCAGACAATCTGTTTGATGAAAGGTTTCAGCCACAACGTTGCATTGATAAGGATCCTCTTCGAGGGAGAATCAACCTCCTTACAAGACTACAAAATTCTACTTTTTTGCCAAAATATTCTGATGTCCTTCTTTGCCATTTTTTTGGCTTACATATGGATGTAAAACCACTACTAACAGAACTAATGGAATTGAAACACGTGGAATGTAAAATAGGTTGGAATGTAAAATATAGGCTGGCCACTAACTGAAAAGAAATGCCCAGCTATGTAAAACAAAACGCACCGTTTGGGCATATCCCAAACGCTGCGTTCAGTGAACACACACACACACCACACGTTCAGCTTAATCTGGAATTAACCACACACACAACACGGCGTCGTTCAGCTTCCACTTAGGACAGATTTCGCATCTTCACTTCAGAACACTTAAGACACTTCAGATTACTTTATTTTCTTCTCTTCTTCACTTGCTTTTTCTGTTTCTTCCACCGACGCCTCTGCTCATCCATTCTTTTGTACTCCCAGTCGCCGGTCTCATGACAGAATCTTGGAAACTTGCCAGCTTGTACTACTACTTTCCGTTTCTGCGGTCAACTTAACAGACCCAACACTAACGTACACCATTTTTTTTAGAGTAATGCTACATACAGTCATTTTTGCGTACTCCCTGCGCACTCCACTGATATGATTGGCTGGATTAATTTTTTTTTAATATCCAACCAATCATATCACTGGAGTGCACAAAAGAGTACACAAAAATGACTGTACTTAGAATTTTTGTTTTTTTTAACGGTTTTGCACGACATTCTTTGCATACATACATACATACATATATATAGCAGCTTGCTGATACATGAAATTTCTGATCTATGTATAGACGTATATCTCCATCAAATGTGTAACATGTACGTCCCGGTCCTATATATAGGAAAGTCAATTACGTTGGCAGCCTATGATGATCTGCATATACTATATAGGAAAATGTTAGTGTACATGTTTACACTAAGAGTAATGCTACATACAATTATTTTTACGTACTTTCTATACCCTTCACTGATATGATTGGCTGAATTAATTTTTTTTAATACACAACCAATCATATTACTGGAGTTCACAAAAAAATACGTAAAAATAACTGCAAATAGAATTTTTGGTACACCAAATATGCACTGTAAATGAGTTTTTTTGTTTTTCTTTTCCGGTTTCTAAGTATTTTTTAAACATTCTTAATCATTAATAAGAAAAAATAAAATATAAATAGGAAAGTCAATTACGTTGGCAGCCTATGATGATCTGCATATACTATATAGGAAAATGTTAGTGTACATGTTTACACTAAGAGTAATGCTACATACAATTATTTTTACGTACTTTCTATACCCTTCACTGATATGATTGGCTGAATTAATTTTTTTTAATACACAACCAATCATATTACTGGAGTTCACAAAAAAATACGTAAAAATAACTGCAAATAGAATTTTTGGTACACCAAATATGCACTGTAAATGAGTTTTTTTGTTTTTCTTTTCCGGTTTCTAAGTATTTTTTAAACATTCTTAATCATTAATAAGAAAAAATAAAATATAAATAGAAATTCATTAATAATCAATTTCTTAACCATTAAAATAATAAAAAAATATGAGTAGTTAGTTATATATATACATATATAATTACCTTTGACTGTCACGGCCGAGAAAATGATTTGAGCTGATTTAAAATTGAAAGTATCGTGAATAAATACTTGTGGAAGTCATGATCAAATGCTAGCTAGGGAAGAGACATGCATAAATAAAACAAAAAATTAGAATAATTGAGGTTCGTACGATATTACGTAGTCTTACGAAATTTATAATCTCTGTGACGCAACACACTACAAGAAAAACAGGCAATTGCGACCAATTTATAGCAACGAAAAGAGTATTAGCAACCAAAATGTTTCAGCTTGTAGAATGTATGTACTGACTATGATGGCATGCATCAGCTTGTAGAATGTTTCTTGGAGAAAAACTTTCGGCCGAATGAGTAAAAAAATTAATTTTGTTGAGGGAAAAATGAGCATATTGGCATATTTTTGTGAAAATTTGTGTAAAATAGTGTTGTAACAAGTGTTGTTGCGGAAAGGCTTGAAGTTTACTTATTATTGGTCAAAATAAGGTGACTTCGCTCGACCCTCACTCGACAGGGCGCTCGAGCGAACTCAGGCAGATTGAACCGTTCGATACTCACTCGACAGGGCGCTCGAGCGAACTCAAGCAGATTGAACCACTCGACCCTCGCTCGACATGCTCGAGCGAACTCAGGCAGAGTCAACCACTCGACCATCGCTTGACACTGAGCTCGAGCGGACCCAGGCAGAGTGTGTCGCTCGATACTCTCTCGACATGGCGCTCGACCAAACTTAGGCAGATTGTGGTGCTCGACCTTCGCTCGATACTTCACTCGAGCCAATGTTCCAGATCACTTACAATGTAGGATTTTGAATGCCTCATTTGATGGGAACTATAAATAGAACAGCTTAACTTATGTTCTAGGTGTGGAGAATCAGAGCAAAAACCCTAAGGGCCTCCAAGAACTTCTTAGAGCAAACTCTCCCCCATTTGGTTGATTCTCTCTTGGATAAACATTTCTCCACCACAACACATTCAAAATCAACTCTTACTTGAGTCCATTGAAGTGGACATTTTTGTTGGCCAGAAGAGTCCGGAGCTGCCGTTGATGTAGAGATCGAGAGGTTCTCGTGGGAAGCTATAGGAAGGTCGGAGTTCCGACACTACATGCGTGTAGAGATCGAGTGGGTCACTCGTGGTGTTGCAAGCCAAGTTTAGCTACTACAAAGGTTTTGTGAGTGTCTCTAAATTGGTTGTAACAAACTAAAATTTCTATAGTAGATTTGAAGTGGTGTCTTACACTTGGAGTGGTTTTAGATTTTGAAGATGTTTTTCAAATGAGTTTCCACTCCTTGATCAAAATCATGTGTTGATTATTTGTGTTATTTGATTCATTTATTAACTGCTTGTTTGTCTAATTTTCAAAAGGCCATAAAAATTGGATTACATGTATTCACCCCCCCTCTAGGTGTAGTATTGGGTATAACCATTACTTTTTCAATTGGTATCAGAGCGGGTTCACTCTGCTAGGATTTAGTTCCTGAGTGTGATCCTGTTGTAGTGGTTTAAATGGATAGGTCTCAATCACTCACATCTCCACCATTTTTTGATGGAAGCAACTATGTGTATTGGAAAGTTCGAATGAGAGCTTTCCTTAAGTCTGTGTATGAACGAGTGTGGGCTTCCGTAGGGGATGAAAAGAACCGGTTGTAGTCATTGAAGGAGTCCAAACCCCCAAGAGTGTGGAAAATTACTCTAGGGATGAAGTCAATGAGTGTAGTTGGAATAGCAAAAGCTTGAATGCAATGTTCATGACCGTGTCCCAAGAGGAGTTCAAGAGAATCTCCATGTGTGAAAATTGCAAAGAGGCATGGGACATTCTTGAGGTTACCCATGAAGGTACCAAGGCTGTAAAGAATTCTAAACTTCAAATATTGACCACCAACTTTGAAGAACTTAAGATGAAGGATGATGAAACTTTTGATGGCTTCTATGGAAAACTTAATGATATTGTCAATTCTCGTTTTAATTTAGGGGATAGAATTCCTGAGAATAGAATTGTAAGAAAAGTCCTTAGATCTCTTCCTGAGAGGTTTCGTCCCAAAGTCACTGTGATAGAAGAAAGCAAAGACTTGGACAACATGAGGATTGAAGAGTTGGTGGGTTCTTTACAAACCTATGAATATACTCTTCCTATGGATAAGAAAAACAAGTCCATAGCCCTCAATGCTATTAGAGAGGAGTCTGGTGAATCTTCTGATGAACTTGCAATGAGTGACAAGGAGATAACATTTTATGCTAAAAAATTCAGGAAGATGTTTGCCCAGAAAAACCCAAGACAGGAGAAGAGAAGGTTCAAAGGTTTCAATGGAGGTTCTAGTTCAGAAAATCGAGAAGGGAGCTATAAGCGAGAAACTAGAGCTATCAAGGACAATATTCAGTGCCATGAATGTCATGGTTTTGGTCACATTCGATTTGAGTGTGCAAATTACAATAAGGCCAAAGAGAAAGCTAATGCTGCTTCCTTGACTGATAGTGAGTCTGAGTCAAGTGACTCACAAGAGAGTTCTCCCAGGAAGAAAAATCTCAACTACATGGCTTTCACTTCCTCTGTTGTAGGGAAAAGTCATAGCAGTGAATCTGTGGTTGAAATTAAGAGTGTTTCTGAAAATGAATCCGGGGATGAAGATGACTTTCAGGAAATCTATGAGAAGTTGTATAAGGAATGTGTGAAATTGAGGAAACTCAATAAAGCACATATTGAGGAAATAGATTTATGCAAAAGAGAAAATGAAGGACTTCAAGGCAAACTAAGAGAAGCCATTGGTCTAACAGATGAATTACAAAAGAGGAATGTGACTTTGGAAGATAAAGTGACAACTCATGAAAATGAGCTAACTTTGTTAAATACTAAGTTGCAGAAATTCTCCATTGGGACAAACCAGCTTGACAAACTCCTAAGTTTAGGAAAGTCCTCTAGTGATAAGAGTGGTTTAGGCTATTTTGAAGACTGATGCTCCTTCAAGCTCAAAAGCCTTCGGTAAAAATGTGAGAACCACAGTGTTTGTTTCTGAAATGACTGAGAAAAGGAAGGCTCATCCATCTGAAAAGGGTAAGAAGCCTTTGCAAGTGCAAAAGTCTGTTCCTCCTCCTAAAAGACAAGGAGCTTGCAACATGAGCCCCATATGTCATCATTGTGGGAAGCTAGGCCATATTAGACCAAACTGTTTTAAATTAATGAGTCACTTCATGCATGCTCCTGCATTCGTTAACAGTAGAACTGCTTATCCTTTTGGAAGGGGTAAGAATTACATGAATGACCCCAAGAATGTCTCAACCTTCTTGAGACAAAGAGTTCACAAAGCAAGCCCCGTGTGTCATCATTGTGGTAAGATTGGTCACATCCGACTAAACTGTTTTGAGCTCAGGAGGCACACCAAGAGAATTGAAAAGCCATTCTCAAGAAAATGGATACCAAGGTGGATCATTCAAAAAGGAAAGACGCAAGCCACACATGGCTTTGGTGCTGTAGACTGACAGGTATGCATTACATGCATTACATACATTACATGCATTTTTGTTTTATTTTGTTGTTGATTTTTTGTTGTTGTCTAGTTTGTTTGTCGTTGTTTGCTGCTTGTACATGCACTCCATGATTGCGCTATATAATAGTGGGGTTGTTAATTCTAAAATCTAGGTGCATGTGTCTTTTGAGATTTGTATCATATACCTATGTTTTACAAAGGTTTGAAACATAAGTATCTCTTGTAATATGTGACTGGCATCACACACTTCACTCCAAACTCTGTCAATTGACATTTCACCACTTGTGAGTTTACTAGGGAGGCAATGAAAGATGGTAGGAAGCTCTACCTTCATACAGAATTGACCACGGGCTAGATGACCTCATCATGGTTCGCTTGTGCAAAAATATGTATCTCAAAAGGAAAAGAAAAAGTGAAGTTGTAATAAATAAATAAAAAAAATGTGAAAAACAGAATAAGTTTTCTGTTTTCTTAAACATACTGAGACAAGTATTTAAACAAAAAGATTCAGGTCCTAGCAGCATTGGGTTTGACTTTCTGTGTCTTGAATGAGCTTTCCAAGCACTTATGGTTTCATGTTCAGCCCAACCCGTTCACGCCTTACGGTTGAAATTTCTTGATTGAGCAAGGACCACTTTAAACACGCACGTCTATATTACTTGTGATACTTTATTTTTAACTGCGTGTTTTATGGGAATATGATGCTCCTCTACATTTGATATGTACTCTTGGTGTGAAAATTGACATTCCCAGTATTTGTCCAAGTCATGTGAGTGTTGTGTGCTTCAAAACTGGGCAAAATGTGCTTTTCTGGTGGTTTCGCTCGACCCTCGCTCGACTCAGCTTGAGCGAAAACCGCTCGACAGCCGCTCGAGGGTTTTAAGTTCGCTCGAGCGAACGCCTGTTATAAAAACACAGCGCCGCTCGAGCCGCTTGAGCATAGCGGCTTTTTCCAGTTTTTCCCCCTCCCGTGCGTTTTTCTTCCTTGTTTTCTCAAATTTCTTCATTTAATATTGTGTTTTCCTTCCGAAATCATCTCCAAATCAAGGTAAAGCCCTTTCTCTTTTGTATTTTCATGATTTGGTGCTTTTATTTTGGTTTTTTTCGTGTGTTGTGCATATAGGTTTCGGATTGGGTTTTTGAGATATTTCTTCGATTGTTTTCCTTTCTTTTTTTTTGGTTTATTGAGGCTCTTGTGGAGTCATTGTTGGGTTTTTGAGTGTTTTTAGGAGGCTTTTGAAACTCCCATGGGCTTATGCCCGAGTTTCTCACTTGGATGCACTCCAAGTGTTCGATAAAATGCCTAAATGAAGTGTGTTTTCTCTTTTTCATCATGCATTGGCATAGCATTGTCCCCATATCTATTTCATGTCTATTCTAGGTTTGAGACATCGTTTAACTAAGTTTGCATTGGGTTTGAGGGTATTTTAGTTTAGAAGTGGCTTTGGCTTGCAAATGGTTGGCATTAGCATGCATGTTGGTCATGCACATGAGTTGGCATTGGCATGCATATGGGACACTTTGGACTAGGCATTTATCATTGATTTGAAAAATGAAGAGTGACATAGGGCATGCACCAAGTCTTAAATTGTCGGTTAGCATTGTTGTGTCAGCATGATTGGCATGCATTCATCACGTCTTTACATTGCCTTAGCCTTGTCTAACGTCATTGACTCTGTCTAGAGCCGAAACCATGTCTCGACGTGTTCGTCCTCGCTAAAACCCCCTGCACCCGCTCAAGCTCACTTCCATAGTGCCCGAGCCCAGGAGTTGTATTCTCAGAACTTCTCGCATCGTACTCCCATAGTCGAGCGTGAAGTGGCTTTAGGTGAGCTTACCGAGACTATCATTCCCCGCATTTTTTAGTCTCGTCAGTGGCAGGCATTGACCACTGGTCATCCCACTCCTTCTGTGGAGTTGGTTAGGGAGTTTTACTCCAACATTCATGACGTGTCTGTTGATGACTCGTTTGAGGTCAGTCTCTAGAACGTTGTTTTCCGAGTAACTCCGGGCATGATAGCAAATCTGCTAAATGCCCCGTGTGTGTCCTATCCCGAGTTTCCCTACTCACGGACATCTCCTCCTAATCCACAAGTCATTGCTAGTTATCTTTGTGGTCGGCCTAGTAGTTGGGAAGGGACAACCCCTATTTCAATTGCTCGTTTTACACCTGATCACCTCATTCTCAGTAGGATTGTTCTTACGAATTTAGATCCTACTGGTCATAATAGTGATGTGGGTCTTGACTGTGCCATTCTGCTATATGCCTTGATCAATGGTGTCTCCATTGATCTAGGAAGTCTTCTGTGTCGGGTTATTATTAAGGCGTATCGGTACTCCAAAACACAGACTGGTTTGCCCTTACCGTGTCTAATCACCCGACTGGCCCTCTTCCAGTCTGTTGCTTTACATCCTCAGGAGCCTAGAATTGCACTTAAGGCTCCTATTGGTCGTAGGACGGTCCAGTTGAGTCGTGCTCACACAACTCCACACCCTCTCCGTGTTGAGCACCCTTCCGCTCCCTCCTCTCAGCCTTCGAGCTCCTGACCATCTAGTTCTCAGCCGTCTACCTCGGCCCCATCCAGCTCTCAGCCATCCTCTTCAGCCCCCGGTTCGTCGAAGCCCAGTCTTTAGCAGGTACTTGAGTATCTAGCCCGCCTTGACGCCCAGTTCGATACTATAGATGCTACGATTCACAGCCTCAATGTTAAAGTTGATAATCTGCAGCTTGTGACCCAACGCTTCAACGACATTGAAAGGCAGCTTAATGAGGATGATGAGGATGCTGATGGTGATGATTGAGACCCTTGGCCTCTTGTGACAAAAAGGGGGAGATATTGTTGAGGGGGAGTAGTACAGTATTAACTCAGGGGGAGTGTGGAGTGTTACTTGTACTAACTCAGGGGGAGTGTTACTAACACATTTTTATTTGGGGGAACAACAGCTTTTGGTTATGTCTGTTGATTTATATCTCATGTTAGCTGCTGTTGTTTGACTAATGTTTCTTGAACTCAATCTCTGATTTGTTGCTTAATGAATCATTTCTTTTCTAAAACCTGTACTTGACATGACTGTTCATGAATTATGAATTGAGAATTGCAAACACGTTTTTGTGCATATGTGAATGGGTATGTTTAACCGTTTGCTAAGCGTGTGCAGAAATATTTCAACATGTTCAAGAATATGGATCTAGTTGGGTGTGCTAGGATTAAGTCATATGTATAGGTTAGAGGTTTTGTCACAGAAATGCCAAACGGGGAGATTGTGGAGGGAAAAATGAACATATTGGCATATTCTTGTGAAAACCTGTGTAAAATAGTGTTGTAACAAGTGTTGTTGCGAAAAGACTTGAAGTGTGCTCATTATTGGTCAAAAGAAGGTGACTTCGCTCGACAGGGCGCTCGAACGAATTCAGGCAGATTGAACCGCTCGATACTCACTCGATAGGGCGCTCGAGCGAATTCAGGTAGATTGAACCGCTCGACCCTCGCTCGACATGCTCGAGCGAACTCAGGCAGAGTCAATCGCTCGACCATCGCTCGACACTGAGCTCGAGCGGACCTAGGCAGAGTGTGTCGCTCGACCATCGCTCGACACTGAGCTCGAGCGGACCCAGGCAGAGTGTGTCGCTCGACCCTCGCTCGACATTGAGCTCGAGCGAACTCAGTCAGAGTCAACCGCTCGATACTCGTTCGACATGGTACTCGAGCGAACTTAGGCAGATTATGGCGCTCGACCTTCGCTCGAGCCAATGTTCTAGATCACTTACAATGTAGGGTTTTGAATGCCTCATTTGATGGGAACTATAAATAGAACAGCTTAACTTCTGTTTTAGGTGTGGAGAATCAGAGCAAAAACCCTAAGTGCCTCCAAGAACTTCTTAGAGCAAACTCTCCCCCATTTGGTTGATTCTCTCTTGGATAAACATTTCTCCACTACAACACATTCAAAATCAACTCTTACTTGAGTCCATTGAAGTGGACATTTTTGTTGGTCGGAAAAGTTCGGAGCTGCCGTTGATGCAGAGATCGAGAGGTTCTCATGGAAAGCTATAGGAAGGTCAGAGTTCCGACACTACATGCGTGTAGAGATCGAGTGGGTCACTCGTTGTGTTGCAACCCAAGTTTAGCTACTACAAAGGTTTTGTGAGTGTCTCTAAATTGGTTGTAACAAACTAAAATTTCTATAGTGGATTTGAGGTGGTGTCTTACACCCAGAGTGGTTTTAGATTTTGAACATGTTCTTCAAATGAGTTTCCACTCCGTGATCAAAATCATGTGTTGATTATTTGTGTTATTTGATTCATTTATTAACTGCTTGTTTGTTTAATTTTCAAAAGGCCATAAAAATTGAATTACACCTATTCACCCCCCTCTAGGTGTAGTGTTGGGTAGAACCACTGCTTTTTCAAATTTCACACCAGTCAATTATAATATGCCATGTAAACACCTTAGGAAAACCCAAAAAGGAAAAGCATACACCCAATCCCCATCTTTCTCTTTCTAGACTCACCCCCTCCCCCATCCCTCTGTTATTCCGACTCTCCATTAAGGCAGTAGCGATCCCACACCACAAACGGAGAGGCACATTGACGATGAAAAAAAGGAATGTCGTTCCTTCTCCCACAACGACTCATGCTAGACGCTGTCGTTCATAGGTATTTCCTCTGCATTTTATTCTTTGTGTTTCAGGTTTTATTCTCTCACTTTTTGCATTCTCACTTTTTATGTTTATAGGGTTTTATTCTCTGCATTCTGGTTTTATTTTCTGCATTTTCCTTTTCTTTATTCACTGATGGCATTCATTTTCTTCATATTCATTGATGGCATTCATTTTCTTCATCTTTTGCTAAAAATATTGAAACCAGAAATTAGTACTGAAGCTATTTGTGTGTTCTAATTTATAAGTGAGGTCAGAGATTCAAGCAGGACCCACTGCCTTAGCTTGATCCTATAGTCTTAGTTGGTATTGATCTGTGTTAAGGAATTAACTTAAAAAATTTGCAAAACCCTTATAATAATCGAGTAATGCTATTTTCCTATATAGAAAACGACTGTGATAAGGACTAGTGGAGACCAAGATCTATAAACTTTAGGCTTATCTTCCTAACCAAAACTTGTTTTCCCTGATCATTGTAGTTGTATTAATGCATGCAGTAAAAATATTGCAGATGAAATTGAGTTGCAGCAAGATGAATAGTTTGAGTGCAAATTAGAACATTGCATTCACTTAAATTATTACTTTTAATACTGTAAAAAAATGATAGTATAACAACCCACTTGCTATATATATATATTCATCTAGTGAGCAACTTTTTCAAATTTAAAAAAGAAACAAATCCAGTGGCAAAGCTAACTCAAAAGAGATTGGAGGATATTTTGAATATATAATTTTATTACTATAATATTCAAATCATATGTTTTGATTTCTTCTGTTGGATTGTGTTCTCCAAAGTGTCGAAGAGTATCCTCCGGTTGTATGGCATGTTGCTGCGAAGAGTAAACACAATGCACACAACATGTTTGATGAAATGAGACAAACCACTATAATCAGTTTAGTGTTTAATTCTTTATGTATTTTTATTCTTTCGGCACTGCATTGCGTTTGGTTAACATATTGAGTGCCTCAGGATGCAACCATTAGTTGATGGAGTGGTTTTTTCTCTCTTTTATTACAGCAATATGGAAAGTAGTAGAGGATACACCATATCTAGCTTATGGTCTTTGAGGGCAGGAGATGATGTGATATTAGGACAGAGACCAATATGTTATTGCGACATTCTCTCCAAAATGCGGACGTTGGGCAACCCAAAAAGTTTTGGAAGGCGGTTTTTTAATTGTCTAAATTATAATGATAAAAAATAGTGCAATTTTTTTGAATGGGTTGATCTTGAAATGGAACAACCGGATTGTGGTAAACAAACCTTGGAATTAACACATTGAAGAAATGAAAGGATCGAACACATAAAATTCCAATTGATGAAGAAGAAATACAAATGTGTCTTGATTGCATCTTGGATTCTATTTTTTGCCTTATTTCTTACTTTGAAATTTTATGAGCTTTCATGCTCTGTAAATCTTTTGATACTATATTAAGATGTACTTGGCTTATGAAGACAAGTTGTATCAGGACTTGGTCAATACTGTTGGTGTCTCTATATTTGATCTTTTTATGGTGACCCACTCATCATTTTGAAGTTGTCTTTTGTAAACATATTGTAAATCTAAGCTCCAGCTAACAACTATTTGATCCTTTCACGTTTCATTTTAATGTTAGAACTTGTTGGAAGCCTTCGTTTTTTATAGTTTTGTTTTTCGTTGACCAAATGAGATTTGAAAGGAGAAAAGGCTAATGGCAATACTTTCAAATTTGAGAGAGAAAGGCTTATGACTATTTATTAGTGAATCCTAGGTTTATGGGATACAAAATGTTGCTTAAGTGAATTCAAATTTGAGAGTAAGCCATGTTTTATAGGGATGAATACATCATATACTATTCCTGCCCAGGTCATAATAAAATCTCTCAAGAAGAACAACAACCTATTACTTTCAATAAGTTTAAAAAACAAAATGCTCACGTGCCATAAAAAATCATTGCAGCCACCAATTGTTTTTTCTCAATGGCACCTGAGTAGTCACAATTCCACCAATTAGTTTTAAAAGTAGAAGCAATTTCATATCCTAATTAACAAAAGTGATTTTTATGAATCTACTATAGAAACAACCAACTTATAGCCAACAAAAGTATTAAGGGTCCCATTGTTTTATGGCTACAAAAGTATAATAGCTACAAAATATCATGTGTACAAAAAATATTGATTCTCTTCATCTATGCTGTAATAATTTAACGAAAGTCCACTCCATCAGTTGCCCAATAATTAATTCTCTTATGAAAAGTTAAAATTTCACGATGCTCCATCCTCTTCATCATTTGACATTGGTGGGAATTGAATATTCCTACAAACCAAGAAAATTTTTTTGGAATAAGTGACCAAATCAAACATTTAAATATAAAATGTTTTAAGATAAGATTAGTATTCATACATATCAAATGTTGTGGACATGGTGGCCGGGTGTGGAGGTAATGTAGTTGAACTTGATTTGCCTATACCACTATTAAAAAAAAAATTATCAAGTTAAAAGTTTCACATAAAGATCATACGACATCATTAGAAACATAATGAAATCTTTGCAAGTATCTATGTGATGGACATTTCATTCTACCATGCCCTTCTTGTTTACAAATGTTGCATCGTCACTTCTTTGTTTGCACATTTTCCTTTGGATTCTTTTGTCATAAAGTCTTGGGCCTACCTTTAGAAATAATGATTGGGAGATCTTGCATTGAAAAGTTGCTAACCATTTGGCTTTGGACCACATGTCTCTCTGTGTTACCACCATCACCATTATCACTCATCAAGAGAAGCTCTTGATGAATAGTCTCTACTCCTCGTGAAACATGCTCATATTTTTTAATAGATAGTGACCCCATCTCAACAACTATATAAAATTGTCTCATCAAACGATATTTCTTATCAAATGCAGTTGAGATTATCTCCAATGGCCCCTCATTGACACTCTGAATTGACAGTCCACCTCTCTAACACATATGATTGCAGTACAAGGTCCAAATAATTTTTTCTTGTCAAAACATGTAGGACGTGTCGTTATAGAAAACCAATAAATTCAAACATAAGACATGTGCAAGACATAAAATTTTTTTCCTTCCCAAGTGTTACTTCATATGTTGGTTTTTCTCTCTCATGAATGGCCACCAAAAAAATTTTCTTTCCATCTTCCTCACATGTTTTGTGTGACTTGAATTGTTGGCTACTAAATAACTCTTCTTAAAAGATCATAAAGGATTTTCTTGTATAGAGCTTGGCCACGGCCTCTTCAATACTATAAAAAGTTTTCATAATTGGCCTCAATGTTTTTGTTTTTACATCTTTTAGTTTCTCACTTAAATAACAGGCATCCAAAGCTTTTTTATATTGATGGACGAACTCATTTATCATCGTACTTGAATGAACATAGTCTTTACATACTCTCACTTCATCGAGTTGTGGACATTTTAGCGCAAAATATAAATCCCAAGTAAGCGGGCACCCACTTTTCCCTCTTCACATAAATAGTTTGCAACCAACTATTTTATTCCAACTTGTACTTCAATAAGATTTTAGTCCACTCCAACTCAAACTCCTCAATAGTTAGTGTCTTATGAATACAATGGTTAAAATCATATTTAAATTGTGGATATTTATTGTAAACATGAGTTAGATGTTTAGGAACTTTTTGTAGGATGTGCCATAAGCACAATTTGTGAGTTGTATTGGGCAATACTTCCATGATGGCTTTAGCTATTGACTTCTCATCATCAGTTATTATTGTAGAGGGAACACGACCTAGCATCGGTTCTAGCCAAATTTTCAATAACCATGTATAAGACTGGCTGTCTCATTTATCAATAACGTACATCTAAACATCACAGATTGATGATGATGGTTAACTCCAGTGAATGGGACAAAGGGCATCTTGTACCGATTTGTTAGGTACGTAATGTCAAATGTAACAACATTCCCAAAATATTGATATGCAGCTTATGATCTACCACCTGCCCAAAAGAAATTTACCATTGACCCATCTGCATCAACTTGGATCGAGTATACAAAGCCTGGATTATTACGTTCGCTTTCCAAAAAGTACTTAAACAACTTTTATGCTTCTCCATCTTCAAGATGTTGCTTCCTTCCATTTCTCAAATAATTCTGAATGTCCGTAGGAATGTAACAAATATTATAATCACCACAGTGTCCCTTGCTCAAAACGGACATTATTTTCAGTTTTGGTATCCCCAACTCATTTAGCGTGTCTATTTAAATCTTTTGGGCTGGTGTCACTCGTCAATGCCCACGAAGTAAACTTGTACTCCGAGGTGTCAACAACTCATAATTATGATGGAGTATAAACTTGGACACAACCCATTTGCCTCCATTCTTCTTTATTGTCATCATCACCTTACACCCGCACTTTGTTTATGGAGCCTTGGTTCTTGCTCTCTCTTTAAGTTTAAGATTATACTGACAGAACCTTTCTCTCAAACATGCATACTCTACACCAATTAATGATTTGTCTATGCCTGACAATCGAGTATGATTTGTTTGAATGATAAAACCAGTTTGTCTGGAGAATGCTTTATAGCAACTGAGTGCATCATCTATGTCATCAAACTCTACCCTCACATATGGATCCATATGTGAAGACGACATTGTATGGCCTTCCTTGGGTATGTTCTTGTCGAGTTTGACCTCACCATTCTCTTCAATTATCTCAACTTCATCGGTGCTAGAATTAGAACTGTTCAAAATCTCAACATGATTTCTTGATATACTCAAAATTCACGTAACCTGATATCTTGAGAATTAGTGAGTAGATCTTCTTGCATAAGAAATGGTGAAATTAAAATATAAGACAGAATTGCTCAAATTCCTAACTTACAAATTGAAATAAATCTATCAAGGCACTTGAAGAATTACCCAAGTGTCCAAAATATGAAATAAATCTATTTCTTCTCTCCACCAATGATAAAACGATAAGATTTTGGAAGGTAGGAAAAGGCACTTTTGAAAAGAGAAATTTTTTAGTTCTATATTAAAGGATCTTGATATGAATTGCAATAATATATACTGCCAATAGTATATATGAAAATTCTCAACTTTTTGGTTCTAAGACCATAGGACCAAGCTATCAAGTAGGCAATGGGTCCTGATTGAATCTTTGACCTCACTGAATTACAACACACAAATAGCTTCCCGAATCATAACTGGTTTCAATATTTTTAGTAAAAGATGAAGTTAAAAGTTTTTGTCTTTTGAGCAATAAATGCTGCAAACGCTACAAGTGTTAAAAAAAATCAAATGCATGCATCATAATCGTAATTAATAGCAGTTACAATAATGAGCCTTATGGCTTAATTTTCTGTTTAATCTATCTATCCTTGGTTTATTTAAGAAGCAGGCATTAGAACCAAAGCTCTCTTCTTCTTTGCTTTGTTGTCCTAAATCCATTGTGGGGTTGAGGCAGTATTCAAGAATGCCATCAGTGAATGAAGAAAATGAAAATGCATAGAATAAAACTAGAAAGTGAGAGAATAAAACCCTAAACATAGATAATAATATACAGAGGAAATACCTATGAATGTCGGCGTCTAGAGTGAGTCGTCGTGGGAACAAGAACATCATTTTTTTTGTTCATCGGCATGCCTCTTCGTTCGTGGTGTGGGATTGTTGCTACCTTAATGAAGAGTTGGAATAACAAAGGGATGGGGAGGGGATGAGACTAGGAGGAGAAAGATGGGGATCGGGTGTATGCTTCTCCTTTTTGGGTTTTCCTGAGGTGCCTACATGGCATGTTATATTTGGTTGGTATGAAATTAGCTTTTATACCCATCTAGCCTAAAGTTTTTCTCTTTTTCTTGCATGGCTTGCTTGTAGAGTTTTCTTGACGTACGTACAAGTATACAACCCAATCAATTAGCATATAATAAACTATCTCTTGGTAAAAGGCTCTGGTGATTCAAGGCTATTTTTACTCGGGAGTATTTATTCTTGTTCAACATACAAGTTTTACTTTCTTGTATTTGTCTGTCTGTTGTGGGCATTCTCTCTTTTGGTAATGGCAGAAGATTTATTACTCGATATTGACGAGTTACAATTGTCTGCAATAGAATTTGAGGAAATCATGGTTGCCAAACCATTTCCTAAGTTTATTTCTGGCACACTTTATAGAGACTGTAGATAAAGCTTGTGTTCTTTGACATGGCCCGATTTTTTTATAAGAGTCTTGTACTGATCCAGGATTCTAATGAAAATTGCCAGATTTCTACTATCTGCATACATTGTGCATCTCTTTAGATTTGACTTTATGATTTGCTGTTAAATTAATGCATGAATACTTTGATAATCCGTATCATTGGTAATTCTAGAGGATATCGATTTACCATAATCAACACTGTCCTAAGGAGAATTCTATAGAGTTCGTGTTGAATTGGATATTCATCAGCCTTTTCCATGCATTAAATGTCTGGGTTATGCAAATTCGAGATTAGGGGTGAAATCGGACCAATCCGGTCGATCCCTAGGTGGTTTTGTAGACTGAACCGGGCCTATTCGATCTAGGTTTTTTCACGTTAGACAGGACTGAGTACTACATAGGACCGGACTAGACCAGACCAGTACCTTTTGGTTCGATCTGGTCCAGTTGGTCCACTCGGTTTGGACCATGCCCAAAATGGGCCACTCAGCCCAGTCCAAATTTAGTTATTTTTGGCCCAATTTCAATTATTTTCGTCCCACTTCACATTTTGTACATTTTAAAGCTAAAAAATACTAAAAAAACTTGCTCTTGAAAAAAAATGATAAAAGAAAAATAATCTATATAAAAAATTAGTAGAAAAACCGAAAAAGAAGAAGAAGATAATGCAGTTTACAAGGGTAGTCTCCAAGAGTCAAAATAAAAGAAAAAAGAAGTTACAAAACTCAAAAAAAAAAAAAAAAAAACACAAAAGTTATTACAAATTATAATCTAAAACTCTCTCTAAGATATTGCAATGTCCACGTGTAGACACTAATATTAAATAAGATGAGTTAACAACATAATATAACTAACAACTAAGAAAATACAATTATAAGATGATCCAATCAAACTCAAAATACTAAAAACCAAGTCCCTAGCAATCTATTTGCAAAAACCAAGCCAAGTCAGATTCAGTGAGTAAAAGCAAAATAAATCTATAAGCTATTTAATTGATCAGGTTATATTGGAACCGACTGGTCTTTCTCTCTAATAACCATGCATGATCATTGATAAATGTAAAGTTTTTCTTTCTTCTTTGGGGTGGGTGCGTGTAGATCAAACCTATAATTGGATTTACAATTACATATATTAATTAATACAACTGATGATGAGCTTACTATATACGAGTGTCAGACAATAGTATAAATAATGATGATTCAATACATATGATTAGAGTTTTAAAACCTGGGATAAAGGTAATCATAATGGATTAAAAAACCAACAATATTAGAAACCAAATCCAAGATAGATAATAGTAGCACTGAGGATGTTGGTTTTGTGAGTGTTAATCTCAAAGGAGCTGGATACATTGAGGAACATTTGCAGTAATTGTGCTACTATTTCCAAGTCATGAATGGGGTCCTCCTAACATTTATATCTGCTAACATTTTCCTACAATAAGTGGCAGCTAATAGCAACAATTTAAATACCAAGCAATTATAAAGCATATAAAGCAGAAGCAAAATTTTCCTCACTAATCTTTTCACCTATTTAGTCTTTAATTGGAATTGGGTGTAGGGCTGGTAGGCATTGAATTTGATGCCTCTACAGAATCAACAAAGTCCCCAACAAGTTCTATCCATAAAAATTTAAAACAAAACAACTTAAACAAAATTATATAATAGAGAAGATAAAACGAAATAAACCACTATAGATATCAAAAGTAAATTTATTACATACCCATATCCAGCTGTTTCTCAAATTTCAAAGTCAAGATATCGCATCTTTTAGCGAGGATCAAGAAGAATCCCAACATACATCAACATATTTTGATTATCTAAGTTGTCCCAATAATTTTGAAACTTTCTCTTCATATTTGTGGCCATTAATCTCATCATGGGACTTCTTATCTTCACACTCCATGTTAATGGCATCTTTAATAATAACCAGCTCTAGAAAAAAATATTGCAAGTTACATATTCACCCATCGAGAGGCATAAAGTTGCATAATGAAATAATTGAAGAAACCTCACAAACAACTTTACCTTCTCCCAATCGGATGCATTGGTAGGCTCTAACTTCGTTGACTTTCTTCTATTCGTCACATCATTTTCATCATCGTTATCATCATCAACTCCAATGCTACCAAGAAAGCCTGGATCTTCTGTCTCCAATCAATCAAAAGTCTTTCTAAATTTTGAATCCCCTTCCAACATAAGATAGGTGGAGTTCCACTTAGTCAATACATCTAGGCAAACATGGCTTTTGGATTGAATTTTTTCCAACCCCACACATTTCTTGAATGTACTCCACCTTTGAGGGGAGGATTTACATACTTCACAACACCCTTCACCCTCACAATAGACTCCTCATATTCTTTCAACACCTTACGGACGATTAAGTTCAAAATGTGGGTACAACATCAAACATGCAAGAATTCATGTTCCATCCTATACTTGTTTTTTTTTTTTTTTTTTTGTTCAAACAAGAAATGACACCATTATTAGAACTTGCATTATTAAGAGTGAGCGCAAGTAATTTTGGTCACCCCTAATCATGCAAACACATCTCTATGTCCTTACCAAGTGTATCATCCTTGTGATTTTCAACCAAAGAAAAGGAAGGAATCCTCTTGTGTAGCTTTCAGACATCATCAATAAAGTGTGCTGTGAGACACATATAGTTGAGATTTTGTATAGATGTCTATGTATCCGTGGTGAGGAAAATTCCTTACCCTCGAAAAGCATTTTTCAAGTTATTTTTTCCTCATAAACAGATTAAAACAATCCTTGGCAACTATCATACGGGATGAAATCCCTACCCACTTAGGAAAAACCATAAGCATAAACTTCTTGAAACTCTTCCTTTCAACAAACCTAAAGGGCAACTCATTAAGAATAATCATCTTTACTAAGGCTTCTCAGCAAGCCAAACCACTAAATGCAATGGGCACAAGTCCCACACTACTACTTCTTGCCTCCACCTTTCAACCTAGAGTCATCTTGGACTTACTTGTCTTCTTAAACGAATATTTCTTACATTGCTTCTCAATGTTATACTTCATGGACTTTGTACCTTTGGTCTTCATATCACATACATATGAAGCGTCACAATAATTACATGTAGCCCCAAGTTTAGTGGGATCACCTTTTAGCATTCTTGTAAAGTGATCCCAAACCATTGACCTAACTCTATCATTTTGTGACCTACCAACCGGCGATTTATTACTTACATTGGATGGGGGTGGGGGTGGAGGCATATCTTGACTTTGTGTTAACTCTTGCACTTTATTTGTAGAAAACTCCATCTAGAAAAATAAACAACCAACAATTAGATTAAATATAAAGTTAACCACTACAAAAATAAACAAATCATAGACTCATAGTCACAGACTATTTGTAATTTGTCCACTGTCCAGTATTAAAACAAATCCCACATACTATTTATAAATAAAAATATCTACTAGAGAAACCAAAACTCAAGCTTATTTTGGATACCAAATTTTACAATTTCACAAGCTCATATATGACTTATGAGATACCAAATTTCAAAAACCTAAATCTCGAATACATGATTCTAAGATTTCAAACTAATATCCATAAAATCAAATAAGTGCAATAAAACAAAATAACATAGAAAAAATAAAAAATTAGAAACAATGAAAAATCCCTAAAAATAAAAGCCTAAACCCTAAAAATATTATTACAAATTTACGTACCGTCGAAATGGGAGAGACGGTTGCTTGAGGGGAGGGCTGAGCGACAACAGAGAGAGGGCTGTTGGTGCCATTGCAAGCCTACGTGAGAGAGGGCTACGACTACTGAGGGAAGGGTTGAGAGGGGCTGCAGCTGCTGAGGATAAGGATTGAAACGAAGAAAGAAAAGTCACGGAATGAGAGAGGGGGAGGGGAGGGGACTTGGGAAAACCTAAGGCTGTTAATGAAATGTCGTCATTTCTCCAAGCCCAGAAATGACGAGGTTTTAATTAAAGGAATCTAGGAAGCCTTTCTTTGTAAAACAATGCCATTTTGGTATCTTGGACAACTGGGCTTCAATCTATGTTTAGGCTTTCTATTCTGCTTGGGTTGGTTTTAGTCGATTGGGCTTTTTTGGCCTGCTTTTTTTTTTTTTCAATTTTTTATCCAAGAGCATTTTGTTTAATACTTATGTAATATTGAGATATTAATAATTTAATATATATATATATATACACATATAGTATACTGTGAGATATATATATATATATATATATTAGTAATACACTAATACTTTAGTCTATTAGTATATAGTAATAGTTATTAACTTATTTACTATAACTAATAACTATACTAGTAGTATTATTAATATACTTTATGTTAGTGATAAATTGGTAATACTATATTAAATAATAGTAATACTCTTATTACTAGTACTCTATGTAGTTATAGTGATTTAATGAAAATATATTAAGTTAACTATACTAATACTATTATAAATTTATACATATATTATAATTTATACTATAACTCTTATAATATGTTAATATTTTTTTTTTCTAATCAAGCTTGCATATATATTAATGAACTGAAGAAGAAACAGGAGGGTCTTTGCCTTGCCACTATCTACAGTTACAATACTGGAAGGTAAAATAGCTACTGGAATGCGACCAACAATACCATTGGTTGCTGCCCACTGCGCCACAAAATGCGTAAATCGATTTTGAGATCGATTGATTTTTTTAAAAGACCATCCTTGGTGTAGATCTAATAGAAAACCAATATCATCCAGAATAGGAGATATTTTCCAATGAGAAGATTTGCCTTGGATGGACGATATAACTATGAGAGAGTTTCCTTCAAAAGAGATTTTCGGGAACTGAGAAACATATGCTCTATTAATTATAGCAAGTTTGGCTGCAAGTGCTTCAGCTACTATTGGAATTGATGTGCCTACTCTTTCTGCCCATACTTCTAATACTTTTCCTTGTGCATCTCGGGTTATCGCTGAAGCCCATGAAGAAGAGTTCCTAACTGCAGCGTCAAAAGAGATACTTATGACATTGGGTTCAGGCTGCTCCCAAGGTTGGTTGATCTTATGAGTACTCTTCATTTCCCAGGCCTTTAGATTTTCTTGATAGGAGGAATTAAGTAGTTCTTTTGCTTTCTACAGTGGAATGACTATTTGATTGCGAACTGCCTCATTTCTCATCCGCCACGTAAAATCCATAATGAGAGCCGCAAAAATTTGAAAAGGGTGAACATCCTGGGGGTTTAGTCCCAGCTTCTGATTTGGATTGAGAATTAGAGTAATCCATTCCTAAATAGTGTTGGTTACCACTGAGGAAAGATTTAAAGGTCATCTACTTTGTCTCCACAAGATTCTTGAGATGGGGCACTCTATAAAGAGATGGAACAAAGTTTCTTCTTGCTCATTGCACAAAGGACAAAAGAGAGATGGCATGGATGATAAGAATCTCTTCAGAATTCCTCTCGTGGGTAATATATCCCAGAAAATTTTCCACAGAAGGAGCTTATGTCGGTCATGAATTTTTAACTTCCAAATCTTCTCAAAAGCAGTATTATCCATGTTTGAGATGCTTACTTGGATGTCATTGTCGCTTTTTGCTGCCAGATGATAAGCTGTTTTGACTGAGAATTTCCCATTGTGGTTTTTGACCCGTATGCGGCGGTCCTCTCTTAATCTTGTGCTAGGAAGTGGTATCTTCAAGATTTCTTTGATGCTTTCGTGACTGAAGAATTGTTTCATATTTGGAAGGTTCCAATAGTGAGATTCTTGGATGATGAAATCTGAAACTTTGAGTGATGGAGATAAATCCGTAATATGACTTAACGAATTCGGCCTGAAATTTTCAAGGGATGGTATCCATGGATCTATCCAAGCACTCACTGAGGTTCCATTGAAGATTTGATAACACATACCTTGTTCTAGCAATTTGCGAGTTTGTAGTAAATTCTTCCAAAAGATAGAATCCGTTACCTTTGGGGTTACCTGCCAAAAAGTGTTTGTCTTCAGATATTTTTTTGTAAGGATCGAGTGCCATATATTGGTGTTTGCTTGGCTTATTTCCCATCCTGTCTTGGCTAGTAATGCCATGTTCATATTTTCCATCAATCTCAATCCTAAGCCACCTTCATTTTTTGGTTGACAGATCGACTTCCATGATTTTAGATAGAGCTTGTGCTTCTGATCCTTCTTTGTGCCCCACCAAAAATTTTTGAAGCTCGTATTCATTGACTTACACACGGATTTTGGTAGAAGATGAGTCGACATTTGGTATGTGGGTATGGTACTAGCCATTGTTCGAATTAGCATCGTTCTTCTTGCTTGTGAAAGTAACTTTGATCTCCATCCTTCTAGCTTGGAATTTATTTTATCCAATAGCTCCTTGTAATTTTCTTTCTTGGATCTTCCAAAGGAGGTTTGGATACCGATATATTTCATTTTGGGATTTGTTTCTCTGTATTCCAATTGCTCAATGATAGCCCTCCTTACTACATGATTCGTATTGCCTGTAATGTAGATTGATGATTTTTCTTTGTTGATTCGTTGGCCTGACCATTCCTGGTACTTATCCAGGTTTTCGCTTATGTTCCTTGCTACGGTTTCTTCAGCTTTTCCAAAAATGATAAGATCATTTGCGAAGAGAAGATGTGAGATTGACGGACAATTTCTGCTTAATTTGAGTCCTTTCATGGTGCCCATGGCTTCTGATCTAGCAATTAATCTTGATAGGACTTCAGTGCATAGAATGAACAGGAAGGATGAGATTGGATCACCTTGTCTGAGTCCCCTTTCAGCTTTGAAAAAGCCTCGAGGGGAGCCGTTTATGAGTACCGAGAAGGTTGCCGTTGTTATACACCCTTTGACGAGATTGATCCACTTGTTACTGTATCCCAAGGCTTTCATTACTACAAACAAGAAATCCCATTCTATAAAGTCGAATGCTTTCTCCATATCTAGTTTGATTGCCATTTGACCCTTCTTTCCTTTCAGTTTTTTGAGATGATGAAACAGTTCATGAGCGATGATTGAATTTTCCTTTATATTTCGACCTGGAACGAAAGCCGTTTGAAAAGGAGAGATAATACTTGGGAGCGTTTTCTTCAATCAGTTAGCCAGAATCTTTGTGATGAGCTTGTAGATAACATTAGTCAAGCTGATTGGTCAGAAAGTTTTTGGTGAGCTCGGATTTGGCACTTTCGGAATCAATGCTATATTTGTGTGGTTTATTTGTCTCAAGAGCTTTCCACTTCTGAAGAAATTTTGTACTGCAGCAAGAACTTCTTTTTTGACGATATTCCAATAATGCTTGTAAAAGAGAGCCGTCATACCATCTAGGCCTAGAGCTTTGCAGTTTGGGATTTGTTTTAGTGCCTCATAGATCTCCGCTTCTTCTGGCACTTTCGTTAGACAAACATTATCCTGTTCAGATATTTGCCTTTGAAATAGATCTTCTAGCTCATTTGGAATTTCAGGCTTCGTTGAAGTGTAGATGGACCTGATACTAATATAATATGTTAATTTAGAATACTAATATACTATTAGTTTATAATATGTTAATATATTAATATATACTAGTAATATATATTATAGTTATACATTAAAGAATATAATAAGACATTGATACTAAATATATATAGTTATAGACTTACAATGATTTAGTTAATATGATTAGTATAACAATATAATAGTTTAATTAGTATTTGACGATTAGTATAGCTATATATTAGTAATATTAGTTATGGTGAATTAGTAATTTAGTATAATTATATTCTACATTACTATATTAGAGACTAAAGTATTAGAATTATTTATAACTATATAGTATATATTAGAATTTAGACTATATAATAGACTAATAGTATTAGTATAACTGTATACGTATACTGTATAGCTATATATTAGTATTAATTATAATAATTAGTATAACTATATAATAGTATTAATAGTAGACTATTAATATAGCTATATATTAGTAATATTAGTTATGGCGAATCAGTGATTTAGTATGATTATATTTTACATTACTATATATTAGTAATTTTCAATTTGACTTTGTTTGTTTGTTTATTTATTTTTTATTTGAAGAGACCCACATGGGGAAAAAGAGCCCTCCAATTCGACTACATTTCTCCAGTACTTTAGCAGGTGATTATATATGCCTCTTAATTGAGTTTTCTTGTCTCAACAGTTTAGATCGAATTTCATTCAAACAGGAAAATTTAATTAAGTTTTCCTGCTGGCCTGTTCATTATGAATCACAAGCTGGACGGTAAATGCCACGAAAGACAACGTGCAGAAATTAATTAAGAACAACATAGCCTGCTCTTTTTCAACCTGAGCACGTAAGCACATCACCAGCCAAAGATGACTTCAATCGGCTGACTGGGCCTGATCATGACCAACCAATTAGTTGGAAAATCCTAGCCAAAATGACACAGTGGATTAATTCTAGTACTGCATCATGTCATGAAGACCATCTTTACAACTTGCTTTAATTTGCACGACATTTAATTCTCTATATTTAGAAAGTCAAATTAGATATACTATTATAGCATTAGTAGTGCCTTAGGCAAAGTCATAGTTTGGCCAAAGTTTAGCTAATTTTCATAAAACGCTTCTATATCAAACTCAATATTTATATAGTAAATTTAACCATCTTTTTTTCACTAGCCAAATGATTTTCTAACGTTAAAAAATTCTTCCTGCTCTCGTATCTTCAGAAACATGCAAATCACACTAAATCACAAAAACATATCTCTTGGATCATACTCCGCACGCTTTTTTCATTGGCCGCCATCCAAATCACAAAGCACACAAGATTTGAAAGCTAAAAACATCAACCTCTGATAAGCCCATTCACTAGCTGCCATCTTCCATTCATCAACCTCCAGTAAGCCCATTCATCTCTCTTTTTTTCCTCTTTGTTGGTTGTTTTTTCACTAGCCACTATTGCCTATTCATCAACCTCTAATTGAAACAAAGAGCTTGTAAATCCCCGATATCCCAATTCAGCGAGTATATAATTTTTCCTATGATTGAATTTGAATTTTCTTTACAAAACCTTGCATTGCCAACCGATTTGAATTTTTCCTATGATTCTAATTTTTCCTACATTTTAATTTTCTTTGAATTTTCCTACTATTTGGAGTTTTCCTAGTATTTTTAATTCTTCGAATTATTGCTACATTTGAATCCCTAGAATTTTGTGTTATGAATCTTTTTCTAATAATAAACATTTTTTATTCAAATTAGAATTAGAATTCAAATAAATAAAAATGTCAAAATCGATATTTTAATATAAAAGTGATAGATTTGGAGAGTTTGTTATTTGGTATTATTAAAAAGTAACTAGCTAAATTTATAAAAGTGAATTTTTAATCAAATTTTAGCCAAACTTTAACTAGACCACTACTAATGTTCTTAATCTAGCTATGAGTAGTGCTAGGTTGCTACCCCGCAATGACCGCTGGGCGTGCTGCCTAGTATAATTTTGCTTGTTTATTTTTCTCTTATTTTTCTTTTCATATATTGTTTTACATATTTTTAAAAAATAAAAAAATTACATTAATACACTAAAAGTTATTTTCTTAATCATTAAGTAATTTAAAAAAAATTAAATACATGAGCGGTCAAAGTGAGGGAGTAAACTCAGGCAGCATATTAGCATTTTCCATCTAGTTATTCTAGATCTTTAACAACTAATTATAGAAAGAGATAAAGACAATCTCACATTAAACCTCAATTAATATTAATGAATTTAGCTTTCGAGGCCAAACTAATTAATCCTAGCAAGTGAATATAAGGGATATGAGTAAAAATAAATAAATAAATTATTGAGGGAGTAGTGCCCTTATGAATTATTTAATATCTAGCTCTAATGTGCAACGAGCAGCCATTCCTACTGTATTTGTTTTTTTAATATTGCTAACATTCACTTCTCATATTGACGTGACACCATTAAATGAAACATGTCACGCAGTTTATTAAAAAATAAAAAAGAATATATATATTCAAAATAAAATAATGTTGAAAAATAGATAAAGGGAAAGACTGAAATCTAAAGTTCCATCTACCCTATTTTTATACAGTTCTTCTATGTACAAGCATTTTGGCAGACGAATCTGTGCACCAAGATGAAATGGCATGTTGCCATATCAGGACTTTTTTATCTATTTAAAAAATACGAAGTGAAGAAAAAGAAACACTCTCATTCGTCTCCCTTGTTCAGAACAGCTCATCATCCATATTGTTTGGAGTTGTTTCACTTCGTTTTCCGATTACAGCAATATATTTTTACAACCGCAACATAAAAAAAATAGATACAGTACCCCAAAGTTCTTCTTTACGACTTGCCCATGAGCCTCCTTATCAAGCTCCAACTTTTTTGCAATTTGAATTTCAAAGTCTAGTTCAATTGCTACTAGATGACATGTTTCATTAAGTATATATAATGTTTACAAGAGTGGAAAGAATCCAAATACATAACAAACTAGATTACATTTTAATAGAATAAAATACAAAATTCAAAGTAGTTATCCATGTGATGATCCGCTTGAGAAGTTCTTGGCTTATTTACTGGATTGGATAATGTTGGATTCTTTTGTATTTTGAATTGGTTGGTTAACTGCCCCTTTCAAGTTGATGGTGAGAGGTTGAACCATTAGCTTGTCTTTAAGCATATAGAATCTGCTATAGGACAAGACCTTTGTGAAAATATCTGATGGTTGGGATATGGTCGAAATATAACGAGCAAGAATGTCCCTATTAGAAATTCTCTCCCAAATAAAATGGTAATCAACCTCTATGTGTTTAGTCCTTAGATGAAACACAGGGTTAGAGGATAATGAAAGTGCTCCAATGTTGTCAACCCATAAGCAAGGAGGTGAATGAAGAGGAAAACCAAGTTCCTTAACTAGCATTCGAATCCAATATAATTCAGTAACAGTGAGGGCCATTGATCTATACTCCTCCTCAGTGCTTGATCTAGCAATACTAGGTTGCTTCTTTGCCATCCAAGAAATTAAGCATAGACCTAGAAAAATATAATAGCCTGTAGTAGACTTGCGATCATTAGGGCTACCAGCCTAATTTGAGTCACAAAAACCATGCAAAGATAAGGACCCTTTGTTGTTATGAAGTCCATGTTCAATGGTTCCTTTTAAATATCAAAGCACTCTCTTTACTGCCATGAGATGGACTGTTGTTGGACAATGAAGAAACTGACATAGTTGATTAACACTGTAGGCAATATCAGGCCGAGTCAATGTACAATATTGGAGAGTTCCCACAATATGTTTGTAAGTAGATGGATCAAAAAGGGGTTCACCGGTATGCTTGGACAATTTTCCACTAGAGGTGTAGGGGGTTGAAACTGGTTTAACTCCCATCATTTTAAACAAGTATGTTGAACCCAAGATTTCAAGTTTATGTAATTATATATCTACATATAGATTTTGATGATAACAAACAAATTCAAAAAATAAAGGAGTCTCAAACTCAAGTTGTCTATATAATGGGGGCAAGCACATCAAGAAACTAAGTATGGGTAAGAAGGGAATAACTCACATTAAAACTCATAGAGAAATATTGTACATCTCTTGAAAATTTTGAATTTAGGATTAAGGTTCAAAATTAATATTTTATCATAAAACATTAAAATACATTTTCCACCTGTGCATAAAAATTTTGAAAGATGATTAATTGTCATTTTTTACATAAGATGACATGATTAAAGTTTTGAATTTTGAAAATATTAAAGATGATTGACTGTCATCTTTCACATGTGCATACTTTAATTGAATATTTTTAAAATTGATTGATGCTCTTTTTGACTTATGCAAAAGGTAGATGATTTTGTTTGAAAAATTTGAAAAGTATCATTTTGTCATATGCGAAAAGTAAAAAAATTAGATTTGAAATTTTTGAAAAGTGAATGATGTTTTCTTTGACAAATGAAAAAGAAGAAAATTTTATTTAAATTTTTTGAAAAATGAATGATGTTGTTTTTGACAATTGAAAAAGTAGAAACTTTTATTTGAATTTTTTTTAAAAGTGAATGATGTTATTTTTTACATGTAAATCTTTTTAAATTTGAATATAAAATCTCATATGCCTATAAATAAATAATTTGAAAGCTTCAAATTCACAACACCAAGAGCATACAACATTCGTTCAAAACTTTCATTCTCTCTTTTCAACATTGAGCCTTAACCTTTGTTCATTTTAAAAGATATAGTTTGTACGGTATTATTTTTATTTCACTCATTGAGGAGTGTTTTCTAATAACCTACTCACTATCAGCTCTTGTATCAGTAAAAGGGTGTGTATAACCCTTGTACATATAGAAAGTGTTCTACACAGGGAATAGTTGAATCACCACTTGTAAGGTGATTGTAAGTGCAGAAGGTGTTCTATACAGATCCTTTGTAACGGTGTTGTTTAAAGGTGTAGTAGGTTTGTATCTCCACCTGAAAGAAGTTGAATAATGAATTTGGGGATTCTTAAGGGGTAGCTTGAAGCAAGGACGTAGGCAGTGGGGCCGAATTTTGTTAACGTACTGAGTTTGCTTCTCTCTTACCCATACTCTTTATATGTATTACTGCTTCGTATTTTATTTATATTTTATATTATGTATTTAATTTATAATTGTTAATTTTATATTGTGTTAGTCATCTGAGCAACAAAGTCTAAAATATATTTATCTTGATGAAGATGAAGATGATCAAAGGTTCGAGAGACCTGGATGCAAAGAAAATATAATAAATCTTCCAAGTTCTTGATTGCAAAATCTTGGTTGAGTTGTTGGAGAAGAGCAGCAACTGCATTAGAGGAATTACTCACCACCATATATCATCAATATATATTAAAATAAGAATAGTGATAGAATTCCGATTGAGATAAAATAAAGAAGTATCAACAGATGATCCAGTAAATCCAAGTTCCAAGAGACTTTGAGATAGTCTCGTAAACCAAGCCCTTAGGGCTTGTTTCAAGCCATAGAGAGACTTGTGAAGTCAACAGACATGTGAGGAAAATTTTTTGTCTTCAAACCCTTTAGGTTGCTCCATAAATACCTCTTCCTCAAGGTGGCATGCAAGAATGCATTATGTATGTCCAATTGCTGTATAACCCAATTGTGGTAGATTGCCAAAGCAAGCACAAGTCTAATGGTGGTAAGTTTTATGATTAGACTAAATGTTTCATGGAAATAAATTCCATGTTCTTGCTCAAAACCTTTGACTACAAGCCTTGCTTTGTACCTGTCAATTATGCCATTTACCTTTTCTTTGAGTTTAAAAACCCATTTATTTTGGATTACATGCTTATCAAAGGGTCTAGGACATAAGGTCCAAGTTTTATTGGTAATGAGAGCATTAAACTCAAGCTGCATGGCTACTTGCCAATTGGGATCTTTAGTTGCTTGGTTTTAGGTTCGTGGTTTAGATGGAAGCATAATGAGGAGAGGGCTTGAACAGGATGTTCAGTTGAGGAATAAAGGTAATAATTAGGAATTTGTTTGGGTTTGAGAGAATTGCTTTGGGATCTGGTGACTATCTGTTGTGGAGGAGAGAAATTGGACATAGGTAAGGGTGCAGTTGGGGCTGAGAGGTCTTGTGTTTGAGAATTGTCATTGGGAGACATATATGCAGGAGCTATATCAATAGAGATAGAAAAAATAGAAGTATTTGTAGGTGAGATAGATGGAGATATACCTGTTGTGATTGGAACAGTAGTGTCCAATGGAATATCCTTCAAGATTTGAGTAGCAGTAGGTAAAATAGGTGTGGAAATGGAATTGGTGGTGAATGATGATGTACCGGCAGGAGATGTGGAATTGGAGATGGAGTTTGCAGCGTGAAAAGTATTTTCATCAAATACTACATGGCGGGAAATATAGATGGGACCAGATTGAATATCATAACATCCATAACCTTTTTGATTTGAAGCATAGCTAAAAAAGATGCACTTTTTTACTTCTATATGATAACTTATGAGTAATGTAAGGTCTTAGAAGTGGGTAACAAGCACAACCAAATGTCTTAAGAAGGTTGTAGTCTAGTTGTTTATGAAATAAAAGAAGATAAGGTGAGTGATTATCAAGAACAGGTGGTGGCATTCTGTTGATAAGATAAGTGGCTGTAAGAAAAGCATCAACCCAATGTTCAGATGGAAGATGTGATTGAGCAAGAAGTGTAAGGCATGTTTATGTTATATGTCGATGTTTTCTTTCAGAAATGCCATTTTGCTCAGAAGTATGAGGGCATGTCAGTTTATGCAAAATTTCATTTTCTATTAGAAAAGTTTTAAATGATTTAGAGTGATATTCTCCTTCATTATCTGTTTGAAGCTGTTTGCTGCCACTTATTTGGTTGGAAATGGATTGGATAGAGGCCTGCTCTACTCTGACCTTGAAGGAGGATTCTGTTGGTTTGCAGATCTTTCACAACAAAATATGAAGTAGTTAGCACAAAATAACAATTATTATCTTGGCAAAGTTGTTGGATTGAAAGAAGATTAGAAGAAGCCTGAGGATAGTGTAAAATATTAGATAAAGCAAGAACTGTTTTGGGTTTGAAGAATAAAGGAACCAATGTTGTCTATGATCAAACCTCCCCCATTTCCAACAGTTACTTGACTTAGACCTTGATATGGTTGTTGATCGATGGTAAGGTTATCCAAAGCAGAGGTAACATGGTTGTTAGCACCACTATCTAGAAACCAAGGTTGATTATCCTTTGGTGTGACAAGTATGGGCAGCCATGGCAGCCAGCTGTGCAGGGTGGTGTCTTTCTTGATAGGAGTAGTCCATCCTATGGGATATCAATCAAGTGCTTGATGGTTTATTTTGCCACAAATCAGACAATGAGGTTTTGAGTTTTGAAAAAATGGACTAGAATTAGAATTCTAATTTTTCCCATTTGACCAAAAAGGAAGATTGGGGTTGTTGGATGGTCTGGAACCAGAGGGTTTATTGAAGGAGAATGGTTTGTTGGACTTTTTGTGGTGGTAATTGGGTTTGGTTTTTTGAGTGAAGAAGGCTATGTTGGTATTATTTGGTGGTATGATTTGTGTTGGGTCTTTAGAAATTGCTCATAGTTGAGCAACTCGTTTTGAAAATCATCAAAGGTAATAGAGGATTCTCGAGTGGCAAAGTTAAGAGAGGTGATAAATGGATGATATGAGGGATTGAGGCCTCCAACAACATATGAGATCAGATCTTCATCATCAATAGATTTTCCTACCGCTGCAAGTTGATTAGACCAGTTTTTGGCATTAAGAAGATAGTCAGTGCATGACTTGGACCCTTGGTGGCCGGAGAGTTTGCAATTCTCTTATAAGGTGGGAAATTCTAGATCGAGAATGTGGGGCAAATCTGTTAGACAGGGTGGTCCATAACTGTTGAGAAGTTGTTTGTCCATAAACAGTAGACAAAATTTTCTCTGTGAGAGTGGCATTTATCCATGCCTAAATGAATTGGTCCTTTTTCTGCCATAACATATACTCAGGAACAATGGTAGTGGTAAGTTTGCCTTCAGCATTAATGACAAAATGAGGAGGACATGTCTCGGAGCCATCTACAATGCCAAGTAAATCATGGCTTTGTAGAAGAGGGAGGAATTGGGTGGTCCAATTCAGACAATTGGTTCCGTCAACCCTAAAAGAAACCAAGGGAGTGATGTTGGGAAAGATAAATGCAGCTTGATCGCCGGATAGGGCCATTGGGATCGAAAGAAAGATGGGTTAGCGTAGTTATTAGGCATGTTCATCCGGGTTCCGACCCGGAAATCTGGGTGTACCCGGACCGGAACCCGGATGTTAAATCTGGGCCGGAACCCGCACCGAGTTAACCCGGTTCTAATACGGGCCGGAATCCGGATAAATCCGGGTTTTTCAAAACCCGGATTGGATAGAACCCGGGTGTGTGTGTTGTTTTCTAGAAACAGAACCACCCCATCGTCAACAAGAAAGAGTAGATCTAGCAAAAAAAAAAAACCCTTGTTCGACTACTGATAGCATATAAACACATCCCATAAAAATACTCAAAACATTCTCATCAAAACAAACCTAAAATCAACAAAGAGAAAACAATACAAACAGAGAAAACAAATACCCAAAACCGAATAGAACCCAAAAATAAAATAGCAGATAAGAGAGATGAAGACGATTCGGCGATAAAAATCAACTAGGTCTCGGCACTAGATAGGGGCTTCCGAGTTTCGGCGATGAGAGAGATGAAGACGATTTGGCGATAAAAGAGATGAAGATGACTCAGCGATGGGGTCACGATGATGGGTCACACCGTCACGGGGTTCAGTGGGCACGACGAAGGAGGCTAGGGTTTGAAGTTTCTTCTGAGTCAGCGATGTGGTCACGATGATGGGTCACGCCGTCACGGGGTCAGTGGGCACAACGAAGGAGGCTAGGGTTTGAAGTTTTTTCTGAGCTCGTAACGAGAGAGAGAGAGAGAGAGAGAGAGAGAGAGAGAGAGAGAGAGAGAGAGAGAGAGAGAGGACAGCAGATGAACGAGAGAAAGAGAGAGAGAGCGCGACGGCAGCAGATGAACAAGAGAGAGAGAGGGGGGTAGACGGGTTAGGTTTTTTTTTCTTTGCAATTTATACAAACCCGGTTACACCGGGTTACTAATACGGAACCCGGATTTGAAACCCGGATCCGGACCGGATAAATTCGGTTTGTCCCATGCGGGTTCCAGCCCGGATAAAATCCGGGCCGAAACCCATAACCGGAACCCCGGTAATTCGGGTTCCGGGCCGGGTCGGATTTAATCCGGCCCGTTTGAACAGCCCTATTAGTTATGGCTCTGGTACCAAGTTTGAATTTTGAAGTCTGGTTCAATTGATATCAGATGACATGTTTCATTATATGGTATAGGTGGGATTGGCGTGCAATCCATTCCCCAACTTGGCTTCATTTAGACTTTTTCTTTTATATACCTTTGTGTTTTTATATTTATTTTTATTATATTTTTTTAAGAAACCAAGTGGCACGACATGATACTGGTGCTATGTCAATGAAGAAAAATAAACCATATAACTGGAGCATGCAACAAAATAGCATTTTTTTTTATCCCGCCTATTGAAATTAGTTACTTCATATTAATCAATATTTTAGAATATTAGTCATTGGTTTAGCATGACTTGCTTGTAGAATTATTTTTTACACGATTCCCGCTCGTTTACGTCACACACACACACTATATATATATATATATATACACACACACACATTAGTGTTGGGTGTGGCGGGTCTAAAAAATATTTTATCCTACATTATCTTATCCAACCTCATATGATCCTGATCTCATGTCCAACCTTTCTCTTCCGCTTATTTAATTTTCCGGGTTTTATTTTCTTATCTATTTTTTTTAAATGTTAACTTACCTCATGGTTTTATCCCCTCATTTTGACTACTCATATATTTTATTTTATTTTTTTATTTAATAATTAATAAAGTATTTATTAGCAAATTTTTATGTTTTTCTTAAATGTTTAAAGATGTTTAAAAAATAGTTAAAAAAGAAGAAAAAAAATGTACCAGCAGTATGCGCAGCTGACTAGCGTTGTCCATTTTCTACCTCTCTTCTATGAGAAATGATACTTGCAGTAGTGGAGTGTGCAAGCGCTGCACAATCACTTTTAAGAAATTAAAGTGAGTCAAACTGGACCTAGATGAAAAAAAAAAATAACTTTTTAATAATAAACTCTACTATATTTTTTTAAAACGATTGTATAACACTTGTGCATTCCATAACTTTATATAACATTTATCTTGGACAATACTGGGTGCACATCAAACGTTATTTTTTTTTTTTTTTATCTTTTAAACATTTCTTTTTTTTTTTTTCGAAAGACTTTTAAACATTTCTTAAACATACTTAACCATTAAAAAAATTTAAAAAGAAAATAAAAATTCACTAATATATATAGTCACCACTTCCTTAATAATTAATTTTTTTTAAAGCAAAAATTCTATTTTCGAGAGGGCAACCTACGGTGGCCCAGGTTGATACGAACCAGTGGCCTCCACAGGCCGTGGCCACGCCGTGGTTTTGTAAAAATAAAAGCCACTTTTCACTTGAGCTACGAGACTTCCTCAATGGGTAGCGGCCGACGCGGTACCAAAATATAAGAGTGTCTCGTACCTGGAGATATCATCCCCTAATTACTTTTCTTAGCATACAAAGTGTGGACCCAGTCAAACAAATAGTCAAAAGTTGCCTCTTACGAACGAGGAACCCAACACCTTACATTCCTTTAAAAACATGGTCAAAAAAACCGCACGCTTCAAACTCCCCTCGTCTTTAAATACCAAAGCTGCAGCCTCTTTCTTCCTCATACATATGTGCAGTTCAAAGTTTCCATACCAGTAAAGTACGTTATCAAGTTCAGCCTACAATTACTTAAAGAGTCCCCAACGAACGTTAGATACGTCCTGATTATAGATGGCCATGAAGAGAATGAGATCACAAGATGTAGGGAATAAAGACATGATGGCGAAGTGTCTGATGCTGCTGTCTCATGGCGTCGGCTTAGCAGACACAAAGCCTATAACATGTCCACGTCCGGTTCATGTCTTCGAATGCAAGACATGCAACCGTCAGTTTTCATCATTCCAAGCGCTGGGTGGCCACAGAGCCAGCCACAAGAAGCCAAGATTGATGGGGGAAGAACACAAGGATCAGACCAAGTTGCAGAGTTCTGCAGGGCATAATAAACCCAAGATGCATGAGTGCTCGATATGTGGACAGACGTTCTCCATGGGGCAGGCTTTGGGTGGGCATATGAAGCGGCATAGAGCGAATGACGGGTTATTTTCCATTCTGAATCCCGTAGATCACGCCAAAGTGCCGGTGCTGATGAAGAGATCTAACAGTACGAGGGTTGTCTGCAGCTTGGACTTGAACTTGACACCCTTGGAGAATGATTTGAAGTTATTATTTGGGAAGATGGCTCCTAAAGTCGATCTTCGTTTGATGATTTGATATATATGATCACTGATCATCGCACATGTATTGATTGTTATTTTTTTTTTTTTTTCCATTCATATTCATTAATTTATTTGACGTACAATATCATTCAGTTCTTTCCAAATTCTATCCGAACATTAGAATTGCCTTTTTCTCTTCTTGTAAATGTGTTGTGTTAATTGTACCATCCTCTATGCTTCCACTTAATTTGGTTCATGATCTCTTGTACGCCCGGTCGTTAGACTTGTCTGTTAGAGAAGATTAACGGTTTAAAAAACCATGAAAAAACAAATAGATGTCAGGGAATTCAAAGAACTTTTCACGTAGACGATAGACAGTAGGTAAGCCAAACATTAACAAATTAATGGAAATATATTCAGTTTTAAACCCACAATGGGCCAAATCTTATCTCAACCTGGCGGCTGCGGTCAGACATGACTGGCCATTCACTTTGAAGGTGGTAGAATATCTAGAACATATATATGTAATATCAATTGGCGTACGTACTCTCCTTAATCACGGCTGCGCGCGCTGTAAACAGCCTGGGCTTTACAAAAGTTACGTGGAATATTCTAATATATTATGCTTCTGTACTTTCTAATAGAATTTCATTCATTCAAACACCATAACAAAGTTCATTAACTAAGGAGAATATGTCATGAAAGATCTTCTACTAGAATGGTCCCCTACCGCGTACCTCATATCTAGCATTAATCTTGGAAACTTTGGCCAGCTTGTACTACTACTTCCGTTTCTGCGGTCAACTTAACAGACCCAACACTAACGTACACCATTTTTTTTAACGGTTTTGCACGACATTCTTTGCATATATATGGAAACATATAGTTGCAAGCGTAATTGTGTACTAATCTGTGTATTAATGTGATGTAATTGGTCAAAAAGTAGATTTTATTGAAAATAATGTTAATTTAAATTTTAAGTATGAATAAATCAGTATTGATACATAGATTAGTGTGCGACTATACTTATATGTAGCAAAACTTCATATATATATATATATATGTATGTATATATATTTATCTATATAGCAGCTTGCTGATGCACGAAATTTCTGATCTATGTATAGATGTATATCCCCATCAAATGTGTAACGTGTACGTCCCGGTCCTATATATAGGAAAGTCAAATTACGTTGGAAGCCTATGATGATCTGCATATTATAGGAAAATGCTAGTGTAAACATCAATGTGTACACCAAATATGCACTGTAAATGAGTTTTTTGTTTTTGTTTTCCTGTTTTTAAGTATTTTTTAAACATTCTTAATCATTAATAAGAAAAAATAAAATATAAATATAAATTTACTAATAATCACTTTCTTAACCATTAAAAAAATAAAAAAATATGAGTAGTTAGTTATATATATATATATACCTTTGACTGACACGGCCGATAAAATGATTTGAGCTGATTTAAAACTGAAAGTATCGTGAATAAATACTTTTGGAAGATATGATCAAATGCAAGCTAGGGAAGAGATCAGACATGCATAAATAAAACAAAAAATTAGAATAATTGAGGTACATACGGTATTAAGTAGTCTTAAGAAATTTATAATCTCTCTGACGCAACAAGCCAAACTATGCGGCCTATTAATTAATTTACTAATCATGATGGCATGCATCAGTTTGTAGAGTTTTTCTTGGAGAAAAACTTTCAGGCCGAATGGGCATAAAAATTAATTTCACACAAGTTAATAATTATAATATACCATGTTGGCACCCAGGAAAACCCATAAAGGAGAACTAGCATACACCGATTCCCATCTTTCTCCTTCTAGTCTCGCCCCCTCCCCCATCCCTCTGTTATTTCGACTCTCCATTAAGGCAGCAGCAATCCCACACCACGAACGGAGAGGCACACTGACGACGAACAAAAGGAACGTTGTTCCTACTCCCACGACAACTCATGCTAGACCCCGGCGTTCATAAGTATTTCCTTTGCATTTTATTTTCTGTGTTTAGGGTATTATTCTCTCACTTTCTACGTTCTCACTTTCTATGTTCATAGAGTTTTATTCTCTGTATTCGGGTTTTATTTTCTGCATTTTCCTTTTCTTCATTCATTGATGGCATTCATTTTCTTCATATTCACTGATGGCATTCATTTTCTTCATCTTTTGGTAGAAATATTGAAACCAAAAATTAGTACTAAAGCTATTTGTGTGTTGTAATTTATAAGTGAGGTCAGATATTCAATCAGGACCTATTGCCTTAGCTTGATCCTACAATCTTAGTTGGTCTTGATCTGTGTTAAGGAATTAACTTAAAAAATTCGCAAAACCCCTACAATAATCGAGTAATGCTATTTTCCTATCTAGAAAACGACTGTGATAAGGACTAATGGAGACCAAGTTCTATAAACTTTATGCTTATCTTCCTACCCAAAACTTGTTTTTCCTAGTCATTGTAGTTATATTAATGCATGCAGTAAAAATATTGCAGATGAAATCGAGTTGCAGCTAGATGAATAGTTTGAGTGCAAATTAGAACATTGACGCATTCACTTAAATTATTTCTTTTAGTATTGTGAAAAAATGATAGTATATAAGCCCACTTGCTATATATATATATTCATCTAGTGAGCAACTTTTCTAAATTTAAAAAAGAAACAAATCCAGTGGCAAAACTAACTCAAAAGAGATTGGAGGATATTTTGAATATATAATTTTATTACTATAATATTCAAATAATATGTTTTGATTTCTTCTGCTGAATCGTGTTCTCCAAAGTGTCAAAGAGTGCAAGAGATGATGTGATATCATGATAGAGACCGATATGTTATTGCGGCATACCCTCCAAAATGCGGATGTTGGGCAACCCAAAAAGTTTTGGAAAGTGGTTTTTCAATTGTCCAAATTATAAGAATAAAAAACTGTGCTACTTTTTTGAATGGGTTGATCTTGAAATAGAACAACCGGATTGTGGTAAACGAACCTTAGAATTAACACATTGAAAAAAATGAAAGAATAGTAGATAAACGTGCAAAAATTGAATACATAAAATTCCAATCGTTGAAGAAGAAATACAAATGTGTCTTGATTGCATCTTGGATTATATTTTTTGCCTTATTTCTTACTTTGAAATTTTATGAACTTCCATGCTTTGTAAATCGTTTAATACTATATTAAGATGTACTTGGCTTTTGAAGACAAGTTGTATTTATTTTTCTTATGGTGTGAGCACTTTCAGGACTTGGTCAATATTGTTGTTATCTCTATATTTGATCTTTCTATGGTGACCCACTCATCATTTTGAAGTTGTCTTTTGTAAACGTATTGTAAATCTAAACTCCAGCTAATAGCTATTTGATCCTTTTGCGTTTCATTTTAATGTTAGAACTTGTTGGAAGCCTTTGTTTTTTATAGTTTATTTTTCTTTGACCAAATGAAATTTAAAAGGAGAAAAGGCTGATGGAAATACTTTCAAATTTGAGCGAGAAAGGCTGATGACTATTTATTAGTGAATCTTGGGTTTATGGGATTTAAACTATTTCTGAGGTGAATTCAAATTTGAGAGAAAGTCATGTTTTATAGGGATGAATACATCATGTACTATTGCTGTCCTGGTCATAATAAAATCTCTCAAGAAGAACAGTAGTAGATTACTTTTAATAAGTTGAAAAAACAAAATGCTCACGTGCCATAAAAAATCATTATAGCCACCAATTGTTTTTTCTCAATGGCACCTGAGTAGTCACAGTTCCACCAATCAGTTTTAAAAGTAGAAGCAATTTCATATCCTAATTAACAAAAGCAATTTTCATGAATCTACTATAGAAACAGGTAACTTACAACCAACAAAAGTATCAAGGGTCCCATTGTTTTATGGCTACAAAAGTATAATAGCTACAAAATATCATGTGTACAAAAAATATTGATTCTCTTCATCAATGCTTCAATAATTTAACGAAAGTCCACTCCATCAGCTGCCCAATAATTAATTCTCTTATGAAAAGTTAAAATTTCACGATGCTTCATACTCTTCATCATTTGACATTGGTGGAAATTTAATATTCCTACAAACCAAGATTTTTTTTTGGAATAAGTGATCAAATCAAACATTTAAATATAAAATGTTTAAGATAAGATTAGTATTCATACATATCAAATGTTATGGACATGGTGGTCGGGTGTGGAGGTAATGTAGTTGAACTTGGTTCGCCCATACCACTATTAAAAAAAAAATCATCAAGTTAAAAGTTTCACACAAGGATCATACGACATCATTAGAAACATAATGAAATCATTGCAAGTACTCATGTTATGGACATTTTGTTCTACCATGCCCTTCTTGTTTACAAATGTTGTATCGTCGCTTCATTGTTTGCACATTTTCCTTTGGATTCTTTTGTCGTAAAGTCTTGGGCCTACCTTTAGAAACAATGATTGTGAGATCTTGCAATGAAACTTTGCTGACTATTTGGCTCTCAACAACATGTCCCCCTGTGTTACCACTACCACCATCATCACTCATCAAGAGAAGCTCTTGATAAATAGTCTCTACTCCCCGTGAAACATGCTTATATTTCTTAATAGATAGTGATCACATCTCAGCAACTATATAAAACTGTCTGATCAAATGATGTTTCTTATCAAATGTAGTTGGGATTGTCACTAATGGCCCCTCATTGACACATATCCCTTCTACCATGCGACTCTTTGCATTGATAGTCCACCTCTCTAACACATATGATTGTAGTATAAGGTCCAAACAATTTTTTCTTGTCAAAACATGTAGGATGTGTCGGCATAGAAAGCCAATAAATTCAAACATAAGACATGTGCAAGACACAAAATGTTTCTCGCTCCCAAGTGTTACTTCATATGTCGACTTTTCTCTCCCACGAATGGCCACCAAAAACATTTTCCTTCCATCTTCCTCACGTGTTTTGTGTAACTTGAACTTTTGGCTACTAAATAACTCTTCTTAAAAGATCATAAAGGATTTTCTTGTATAGAGCTTGGCCACGGCCTCTTAAATACTATAAAAAGTTTTCATAATTGGCCTCGATGTTTTTGTCTTTACATCTTTTAGTTTCTCACTTAGATAACATGCATTCAAAGCTTTTTTATATTGATGGACAAACTCACTTATCATTCTACTTGAACAAACATAGTCTTTACAAAACTTGTTCATACACTCACTTTGTTGAGTTGTGGACATTCCAATGCAAAATATAAATCTCAAGTACGCGGGCACCCACTTTTCCTTCTTCACATAAATAGTTTGCATCCAACTATTTTCTTTCAACTTGTACTTCAATAAGATTTCAGTCCACTCCAACTCAAACTTCTCAATAGTTAGTGTTTTATGGATACAATAGTTAAAATCATATTAAAATTGTGGATATTTGTTGTAAACATGAGCTAGATGTTCATGAACTTTTTGTAGGATGTGCCATAAGCACAATTTGTAAGTAGTATTGGGCAATACATTCATGATGGCCTTAGCTATTGACTTCTCATCATCAGTTATTATTATAGAGGGAGCACGACCAAGCATCACTTCTAGCCAAGTTTTCAATAACCATTTGTAAGACTTGGTTGTCTCATTTATCAATAACGTACATCCAAACATCACAGATTGATGATGATGGTTAACTCCAGTGAATGGGACATAGGGAATCTTGTGTCGATTTGTTAGGTACGTAGTGTCAAACGTAACAACATTCCTAAAATATTGATATGTAGCTAGTGATCTACCACCTGCCCAAAAGCAATTTTCTATTGACCCATTTACATCAACTTGGATCGAGTATACAAAGATTGGATTATTACGTTCGCTTTCCAAAAAGTACTCATACAACTTTTATGCGTCTCCCTCTTCAAGATGTTGCTTCCTTCTCTTTTCTCAAATAATTCTGAATGTCCGTAGGAATGCAACCAATATTATAATCACCACCGTGCCCTTTGCTCAAAACATACATTATTTTCAGTGTTGGTATCCCCAACCCATTTAGCGTGTCTGTTAAATTTTTTTGAGTTTGTGTCACTCTTCTATGCTCACGAAGTAAACTTGTACTCCAAGGTGTCAACAACTCATGATTATGAAGGAGTATAAACTTGGACACAACCTATTTGCCTCCATTATTCTTTATTGTCATCATCACCTTACACCCATACATTGCTTCCGGAGCCTCGGTTCTTTATCTCTCTTTAAGTTTAAGATTATACCGATATAACCCTTCTTTCAAACACACAAACTCTATACCAATTAATGATTTGTCTATGCTTGACAATCGAGTATGATTTGTTCAAATTATAAAACCAATTCATTTTGAGAAGGCTTTATAGCAACCGAGTGCATCCTCTATGTCGTCAAACTCTAGCCGAACGTATTCAGTCCAAGGTTTTTTCACCTTGGACTGGACCGAGTACTACATAGGACTGGACCAAATCGAACCAAAAGGTATCGATTTGGTCCACTCGGTTTGGTCCAATTGGTCCACTCGGTTTGGACCATGCCCAAAATGGGCCACTCAGCCCAATCCAAATTTGGTTTATTTTTACCCAATTTCAATTATTTTCGGGCCACTAGACATTTTGTACATTTTAAAGCTAAAAAATACTAAAAAAACTTTCTCTTGAAAACAAATGATAAAAGAAAAATTATCTATATAAAAAATAAGTAGAAAAATAAAAAAAAGAAGAAGAAGATAATGCAGTTTACAAGAGTAGACTCCAAGAGTCCAAATAAAAGAAAAAAGAAGTTACAAAACTAAAAAAGGAAAACACAAAAGTTATTACAAATTATAATCTAAAACACTCTCTCTAAGATACTGCGGTGTCCACATGTAGACACTAATATTAAATAAGATGAGTTAACAACATAACATAACTAACAAATAATAAAATACAATTATAGGATGATCCAATCAAACTCAAAATACTAAAAGCCAAGTCCCTTAGCAATCTATTTGCAAAAACCAAGCCAAGTCAGATTTAGTGAGTAAAAGCAAAATAAATCTATAAGCTGTTTAATTGATCAGGTTATATTGGAACCCACCGACTGGTCTTTCTTTCTAATAACCATGCATGATCATTGATAAATGTAAAATTTCTCTTTCTCCTTTGGGGTGGGTGCATGTAGATCAGACCTTTAATTGGATTTACAATTACATATGTTAATTAATACACCTGATGATGATCTTACTATATATGATTGATAGTATAAATAATGATGATTCAATACATATGATTGGAGTTTTAAAACCTAGGATAAAGGTAATCATAATGGATTAAAAAACCAACAATATCATAAACCAAATCCAAGATAGATCATAGTAGCACTGAGGATGATGGTTTTGTGAGTGTTAATCTCAAAGGAGCAGGATACATTGAGGAACATATGCATTAATTGTGCTACTACATCCAAGTCATGAATGGGGTCCTCCTAACATTTATTTCTACTAACATTTTCCTACAATAAATGGCAGCTAATAGCAACAATTTAAATACCAAGCAATTATAAAGCATAAGCAACAATTTTCCTCACTAATCTTTTCATCTCTTTAGTCTTTAATCGAAATTGAGTATAGGGCTAGTAGGCATTGAATTTGACACCTCTACAGAATTAACAAAATCCCCAACAAGTTCTATTCACAAAAATTTAAAACTAAATAAGTTAAATAAAGTTACATAACATAGAAGATAAAACGAAATAAACCACAAAAGATATCAAAAGTAAATTTATTACATACCATATCGAGAGTTTTCTCAAATTTCAAAGTCAAGATATCGCATCTTTTAGCAAGGATCAAGAAGAATCCCAACATACATCAACATATTATAATTATCTAAGTTGTCCCAATAATTTTCAAACATTCTCTTCATATTTGTGGCCATTAATCCCATCACGGGACTTCTTATCTTTACACTTCATGTTAATGGCATCTTTAATAGTAACCAACTCCAGAAAAAAATATTGCAAGTTACATATTCACCATTCGAGAAGCATAAAGTTGGATAATGAAATAATTGAAGAAACCTCACAAACAATATTAGCTTCTCCCAATCGGATGCATTGGTAGGCTCTAATTTCGTTGACTTTCTTCTATTCATCACATCATCTCCATCATTGTTATCATTATCTCCAATACTACCAAGGAAGCTTGGATCTTCTTCCTCCAACCAATCAAAAGCTTTTCTAAATTTTGAAGCCCTCTCCAACATAAGATAGGTGGAGCTCTGATTAGTCAATACATCTAGGCAAACATGGCTTTTGGATTGAATTTTTTCCAACCCCACACATTTCTTGAATGTACTCCACCTTTGAGGGGAGCATTTAACATACTTCCCAACACCTTTCACTCTTGCAATATACTCCTCATATTCTTTCAACACCTTATGACCGACTAAGTTCAAAATGTGGGTACAATATCGAACATACAAAAATTCATGTTCCATCCTATACTTGACTTTTTTTCAAACAAGAAACGACACCATCATTAGAACTTGCATTATTAAGAGTGAATGCAAGTAATTTTGGTCACCCCTAATCATGCAAACACATCTCCATGCCCTTATCAAATGTATCACCCTTATGATTTTCAACCAAAGAAAAGGAAAGAATCATTTTGTGTAGCTTTTAGTCATCATCCATAAAGTGTGCTGTGAGACACATATAGTTGAGGTTTTGTATGAATGCCCATGTATCCATGGTGAGGAAACTTCGTTACCCTCAAAGAGCATTTTTCAAGTTATATTTTTCCCTCATAAATAGATTAAAGCAATCATTGGCAACCATCATACGGTATGAAATCCCTACCCATTTAGGAAAAACCATAAGCATAAACTTCTTGAAACTCTTCCCTTTAACAAACCTAAAGGACAACTCATTAAGAATAATCATCTTTACTAAGACTTCTCAGCAAGCCAAACCACTAAATGCAATGGGCACAAGTTCCACACTACTACTTCCTCCCTCCACCTTCCAACCTAGAGTTGATTGAGCTGAAATATTGCATATTTTAGCTATTTAAAACCAATGTATTTTAAATTCATCATGACATTATTATTGGTTTTAGATGGAAAAATAGTTAACAAGCATAAATACGAGTTGCAATTTTTAATTGATTAATATCATGTTTATGCTTAATTTTATAACTATGATTTAATGGGACAATATTTCCTCACATATATAGTTTATTTGTGATAATCTATTTTTCTTTTAATTTATTTTTGAGTGTTATTTTTATTGTTTGTGAACAAGTGACAACCATATGTGCATGATGCAGTGTAGGTGGTGATATTGAGTTGGAAGAAAGATAGAGGATGATGGTGAAGAAGAACACTTTACTCGGACCATACAGAAACCACATGGACCAGCTCACATGCAGCACACGCCATGAATAAATAAAAGAGACAAAGGAGTGGAAAGCAAAAGAAGACAGCGAGAGAGGCATATCCAGCACATTTCAACACTGTCAACATTTATGGAAAGAAGATAGGCGTGATTGAAGCTGGGTTAGTAAAGCTAACCAATGGTGCTGAGGCATGGACGACAAAGAGATAGAAAAGGAAAGATGGGGACACGGAAAGGGAGAGTAATGAGTGAACGTGGGAGAGAACGTGGAACTGAACGTGGGAGAGAACGTGGGAGAATAATGAGTGAACGTGGGCCAGCCGATTGAAGGGTGAAAGGTGAGGTGTTCGGCTTTGCTTTCATACAGCTGGACGCAGCAGGGGACTTTCTTCTCCGTTTGACAGACCAACACACCAACTCACCAGACAGCAGCAGGATGGACAGCAGGAACACACGGACAACACCATGCAGGACAGCAACCAAATCACACGATGCAATCACATATGCAAAACACTTCACTCGGACAGCCACATGCAGAACATATTCGGACAGCAGCAAAGCAGAACTCACACATGCAAGACCAGGCCTAAAAGCAGGAAAAACACATGCACACATGCAGTAAAGTGCAGGCAATCATTCAGACAACAGATCAGTTCACACATGCAAGGAAGCACACACTCGGACAGCAGCAATGCAGGACACCAATTCACTGAACGTGCAGCAACCAACTCAAACATGCAGACCATTCACTCGGACACCATGCATGGACCCACTCACACGATGCAACCACTCACACATGCTGCAGCAAAGAAAAGTGCAAAACCAGAAAAACATTCGGACAACACCTTGCATGGGACCCAGACACATGGACAGCAACTCCACTCACACGAAGATGCACTCAACAAACCACACACATGCAGGAGCCACGGCTGCAGCAAGGAAAAGCACACATTCGGACACCAACTCAGTTGAACGTGCAGCAGCAGCTGGAGCAGCTTTTCGGTTCTGCACATGGAAGTTGAACGTGCAGCAGCTGAGCAAGTTAATTCTTTATCTTTTCTTCATGTGGACGGGAAGCAACAGCAGGGAATCAGCTATATATTTAGCTGGAAGCAGCAGCATTTGAGGGGAGTCGGGCAGTAGTTAGTTTTTCTTCTAGGGGTACGCCTTCTTCTCGGGGCAGTAGTTAGTTTTTCTTCTAGGGGTACGCCTTCTTCTCGGGGCAGTAGTTAGTTTTCAGAGTTCAATAGTTTTAGTTTAAGATTTTTTTTCATGCTTTTCGTTCAAGACATTGAAGAGTTTTTGGGAGTTGGTTTCGGACAGAGTTTAGTTTTTTTACTTTAAGTTATTTTCTGTTTTCAGTTTTAAAGTTAAGTTCTTTACTTACTTTATTTCCTGTTTAAGAAGAAGCAGCACGGAAGTTTTTAGTTTAGTTTCTTACTTATTCTATTTTCTGTTTAGAAGAAGCTTCATTAAGTATTAAGAATTGTAGAACGCAGTCTCGATTTCCAAACATCAAGTCTATTCCTTACGATTCCTGTTTTTATTTAATTTCAGTTTAATATCTTTTATTTTTCCTTTCACCTTTAATTTCTGTCTATTTAAATTACTGTCATTTATTTCTCCTTGCACCTTTAATTCTTCTATTTAAATTAATGTCATTTATTTTTCTTTCTCCTTTAAATTTCAGTCTATTAATTTCAGCAATTTTAATTTACTTTCTTGCATTTTAATTCCTTACATTTCATCGCTGCACTCAAATCCAACAAATATGAATCTGGTTCACGACCAGTAAATTTTGATTTTCATTGCACTTTTCCATCCATTGTACATATCATTCTCTTATTTTCTCTTTGTGAAGTTTTTCACATTTTTTTCAACAAGTTTAATTTTAAGCAACTTTCCCTGTGGATTCGATCCTGTAAGATACTACAACGCCTGTATACTTGCAGGTAAAACTGCACTAGATTTTTGATTCATTAATTTGAGTCAAAGTTTAGTCGCAACAAGAGTCATCTAGGACTTATCTGTCTTCTTAAATGAACATTTCTTAAATTGCTTCTTAATGTGATACTTCATGGACTTTGTACCGTTGGTCTTCATATTACATACATATGAAGTGTCACAATAATTACATGCAACTCCAAGTTTAGTGGTATCACCTTTTAGCATTTTTGTAAAGTGATCCCAAACCATTGTCCTAACTCTACTACATTGTGACCCACCGACCGGCGATTTATTACTTACATTGGATGGGGGTGGGGGTAGGGGTGGAGGTATATCTTGACTTTTTGTTAACTCTTGCAATTCATTTGTAGAAGACTCCATCTAGAAAAATAAACAACCAATAATTAGATTAGATATAAAGTTAACCACTACAAAAATAAACAAATCACAGACTCAAAGTCACAGACAAATCCCACATACTATTTGTAATTTTTCCACTATCCAGTATTAAAACAAATCCCACGTACTATTTGTTAATAAAAATATATACTATAGAAACCAAAACTCAAGCTTTATTTTGGATACCAACTTTCACAATTTCACAAGCCCATATATGACTTATGAGATACCAGATTTCAAAAACTTAAATCTTAAATACATGATTCTGGGATTTCAAACTAATATCCATAAAATCAAATAAGTGCAATCAAACAAAATAACATAGAAAAAATAGAAAATTAGAAAAAAAATGAAAAATCCCTAAAAATAAAAGCCTAAACCCTAAAAATATTATTACAAATTTACATATTGTAAAAATGGGAGAGACGATTGCGTAGGGGAGGGCTGAGAGACAACACAAAGAGGGCTGCCGGTGCCACTGCGAGCCTGCATGAGAGAGGGCTATAGCTACTAAGGGAAGGGTTGAGAGGGGCTGCAACTTCTGAGGATAAGGACTAAAACGAAGAAAGAAAAGTCACAGGATAGGAGACGGGGAAGGGAGGGGACTTGGGAAAACCTAAGGCTATGAATGAAATGGCATCATTTCTCCAAGCCCAGAAATGACGACGTTTCAATTAAAGAAGTCTTGGAGACTTTTCTTTGTAAAACAATGCCGCTTTGGTATCTTGGACAGTTGGGCTTCAATCTATGTTTAGGCTTTCTATTCCGCTAGGGTGGGTTTTCGCCCACTGGCTGTTTTGGCCTGCTTCATTTTTTTTTTTTTTTTTTGTTATCCATGGATATTTTGTTTAATACTTATATAACATTGTGATATATTAATAATTTAATATATATACATATAGTATACTATGATATATATATATATATTAGTAAAACACTAATACTTTAGTCTATTAGTATATAGTAATAGTTATTAACTTATTTACTATAATTAATAATGCACTAGTACTAATACTATAACTAATAACTATACTAGCGGTATTATTGATATACTATATTTTAGTGATAAATTGGTAATACTATATTAAATAATAGTAATACTCTTATTACTAATATTCTATGTAGTTATAGTGATTTAATGAGAATATATTAAGTTAACTATACTAATACTATTATAAATTTATACATATATTATAATTTATACTATAACTCTTATAATATGTTAATATATTAATATATATTATAGTTATACATTAAAGAATATAATAATACATTGATACTAAATATATATAATTATAAACTTATAGTGATTTAGTTATTATGATTAGTATAATAATATAATAGTTTAATTAGTATTAGACTATTAGTATAGCTATATATTAGTAATATTAGTTATGGTGAATCAGTGATTTAGTATGATTATATTCTAAGTTATTATATATTAATAATTTTCAATTTGACATTGTTTGTTTGTTTATTTATTTATTATTTGAAGAGACCCACATGGGGAAAAAGAACCCTCCAATTCGACTACTTTTCTCCAATACTTTAGCAGGTGATTATATATGCCTCTTAATTGAGTTTTCCTACAGGCCTGTTCATTATGAATCACAAGCTGGGCGGTATATGCCACGAAAGACAACGTGCAGAAATTAATTAAGAACAACATAGCCTGCTCTTTTTCGATCTGAGCACGTACGTACGTACGCACGTCACCAGCCAAAGATGACTTCAATCGGCTGACTGGGCTGATCATGACCAACCAATTAGTTGGAAAATCCTAGCCAACATGACACATTGGATTAATTCTAGTACTGCATGTCTTCAACACCATCTTTACAACTTGCTTTAATTTGCACGACATTTAATTCTCTACATTTAGAAAGTCAAATTAGATATACTATTAAGCATTAGTGGTGGCCTAGGCAAAGTCATAGTTAGGCCAAAATTTAGCTAACTTTCATAAAACACATCTACATCAAACTCAATATTTGTACAGTAAATTTAACCATATTCTTTTCACTGGCCTAATGATTTTCTAGCGTTAAAAAATTCTTCCTGCTCTCGTATCTTCAAAAATGTGCAAATCACACCAAATCACAAAAACATATCTCTTGGAGCATGCTCCACATGCTTTTTTCACTGGCCACCGTCTTCCGTTCATCAACTTCTAGTAAGCCCATTCATCTCTCTTTTTTTCCTCTTTGTTGGTTGTTTTTTCACCGGCCACTATTGCCTATTTGTCAACCTCTGATTGAAACAAGGGTAATGATACACTTACCACTATTTTACCACTTGTAGTGTATTTATTTTTTTATCATTTTATTTTAAGTATTTTTTTAACATCCTTAACCATTAAGAAAAAATTTTAAAAATATATAATTTTAGTGATAGTCACTTACTTAATCATTAAGTAAAAATAAAAAATAAAAAAAAATTAAAAATTAAAAAAAGTGGTAAAAGAGTGGTAAGAGAGTGGTAAGGCTATCATTATTCTTGAAACAAACAGCAGGTAAATCCCCGATATCCCAATTAAGCAATTCTATAATTTTTGCTATGATTGAATTTGAATTTTCTTTGCAAAACCTTGCATCGCCAACTGATTTGAATTTTTCCTATGATTCTAATTTTTCCTACAATTTAATTTTCTTTGAATTTTCCTACTAATTGGATTTTTGCTCGTATTTTTAATTCATCGAATTTTTGCTACATTTGAATCCCTAGAATTTCGTGTTATAAATTGTTTTCTAATCATAAATCTTTTTTATTCAAATTACAATTAGAATTCAAATAAATAAAATGTCAAAATCAATATTTTAATAGAAAAGTTATAGACTTGGAGAGCTTGTTTTTTGGTATTGTTGAAAAGTAATTAGCTAAATTTATAGAAGTGAATTTTCTAATCAAATTTTAGCCAAATTTTAACTAGACCACTACTAATGCTCTTAATCTAGCTATGAGTAGTGCTAGGTTGCTATCCCGCAATGACCGCTGGGCGTGCCACCTAATACAATTTTGCTTGTTTATTTTTCTCTTATTTTTCTTTTCATATATTTTTTACATAATTTTAAAAAATAAAAAAATACATTAATACACTAAAAGTTATTTCCTTAATCATTAAGTAATTTAAAAAAGAAAAATTAAATACATAAGCGGTCTAAGTGAGTGAGTAAATTCATGCGGCATATTAGCATTTTCCATCTAGCTATTCTTTAACAACTAATTATAGAAAGAGATCAAGACAATCTCACATTAAACCTCCATTAATATTAATGAATTTAGCTTTTGAGGCCAAACTAATTAATCCTAGCAAGTGCCCTTAAGAATTATTTAATATCTAGCTCTAATGTGCAACGAGCAGCCATTCCTACTGTATTTGCTTTTTTAATATTGCTACTATGCTGCCTCAATTATACCATTCATGTTCTCACATTGACGTGACACTATTAAATGATACATGTCAAATGGTTTATTAAAAAACAAAAAAGAATATATATATTCAAAATAAAATAATCTGAAAAATAGAAAAAGAGAGATTAAAACCTTAATTTCCTTCTACCCTATTTTTATATAGTTCTTCTACGTACGAGCGTTTTGGCAGATGAATTTGTGCACCAAGATGAAATGGCGTGTTGCCATGTTAGCACTTTTTTATCTATAAAAAAAATACGAAGTGAAGAAAAAGAAACGCTCTCCTTCGTCTCCCTTGTTCTGAACAGCTCATCATCCATATTGTTAGGAGTTGTTTTACTTCATCTTCTGATTATAGCCATACATTTTTACAACCGCAACATAAACAAAATAGATATAGTAGTCCAAAGTTCTTGTTTACAACTTGCCCATAAGCCTCCTTACCAAGCTCCAACTTTTTTGCAATTTGAATTTCAAAGTCTAGTTCAATTGATACCATATGACATGTTTTATTAAGTATATATAATGTTTACTAGAGTGGAAATAATCCAAATACATAACAAACTAGATTACATTTTAATAGAATAAAATACAAAATTCAAAGTAGCTATCCATGTGATGATCTGCTAGAGAAGTTATTGGCTTGTTTAGTGGAGTGGATAATGTTGGACTCTTTTGTATTTTGAATTGGTTGGTTAACTGCCCCCTTCAAGCTGATGGTGAGAGGTCGAACCATTAGCTTGTCTTTAAGCATATTGAATCTGCTATTGGACAGTTCCTTTGTGAAAATATTTGATGGTTGGGAGATGATCGAAATATAACGAGCAAGAATGTCCCAATTAAAATTTTTCTCCCGAATAAAATGGTAATCAACCTCTGTGTTTAGTCCTTGCATGGAACACAGGGTTAGAGGATAATGAAAGTGGTCCAATGTTGTCAACCCATAAGCAAGGAGGTGAATGAAGAGGAAAACCAAGTTCCTTAAATAGCATTCGAATCCAATATAATTAAGTAACAGTGAGGGCCATTGATCTATACTCTGCCTCAGTACTTGATCTAGCAATACCAGGTTACTTCTTTGCCATCCAAAAAATTAAGCATAGACCTAGAAAAATATAATAGCTCGTAGTAGACTTGTGATCATTAGGGCTACCAGCCCAGTCTAAGTCACAAAAACCATGTAAAGATAAGGACCCTTTGCTGTTATAAAGTCTATGTTCAATGGTTCCTTTTAAATATCAAAGCACTCTCTTTGCTGCCATGAGATGGACTGTTGTTGGACAATGAAGAAACTGACATAGTTGATTAACACTGTAAGCAATATCAGGCCGAGCCAATGTACAATATTGGAGAGCTCCCACAATATATCTATAAGTAGATGGATCCAAAAGGGGTTCACTAGTGTGCTTGGACAATTTCCACTAGAGGTGCAGGGGGTTGAAACTGGTTTAGCTCCCATCATTTTAGTGTCATGCAACAAGCCTAAAATATATTTACCTTGATGAAGATGAAGATGATCAGAGGTTCGAGAGACCTGGATGCTAAGAAAATATGATAAATCTCCCAAGTTCTTGACTGCAAAATCTTGGCTGAGTTGTTGGAGAAAAGCAGCAACTGCATTAGAGGAATTACTCACCACCAATATATCATCAACATATATTGAAATAAGAAGAGTGATTGAATTCTGATTGAGATAAAATAAAGAAGTATCATCAGATGATTCAGTAAATCCAAGTTCCAAGAGACTTTGAGATAGTCTCCTAAACCAAGCCCTTAGGGCTTGTTTCAAGCCATAGAGAGACTTGTGAAGTCGACAGACATTTGAGGGAAAATTGCTATCTTCAAACCCTTTAGGTTGCTCCATAAATACCTCTTCCTCAAGGTGGACATGCAAGAATGCATTCGGTATGTCCAGTTGTTGTATAACCCAATTGTGGTGGACTGCCAAAGCAAGCATAAGTCTAATGGTGGTAAGTTTTATGAATGGACTAAATGTTTCATGGAAATCAATTCCATGTTTTTGCTCAAAACCTTTGGCTACAAGTCTAGCTTTGTACCTATCAATTGTGCCATTTGCCTTTTGTTTGAGTTTAAAAACCCATCTATTTCGGATTACATGCTTATCAGAGGGTCTAGGACATAAGGTCCAAGTTTTATTGTCAATGAGAGCATTAAACTCAAGCTGCATGGCTGCTTGCCAATTGGGATCTTTAGATGCTTGGTTTTAGGTTCGTGGTTCAAATGGAAGCATAATTGAGGAGAGGGCTTGAATGGGATGTTCAGTGGAGGAATAGAGGTAATAATCAGGAAATTCTTTGGGTTTGAGAGAATTGCTTCGGGATCTTGTGACTATCTATTGTGGAGGAGAGGAATTGGACATAGGTAAGGATGAAGTTAGGGCTAAGAGGTCTTGTGTTTGAGAATTGTTATTGGGAGACATATATGCAAGAGCTATATCGACAGAGATAGAGAAAATAGAAGTGTTTGTAGGTGAGATAGATGGAGACATACCTGTTGTGATTGGAGTAGCAGTGTCCAATGGAATATCCTCCAAGATTTGAGGAGTAGCAAGTAAAATACGTGTGGAAATGGAATTGGTGGTGAATGATGATGTACTGGCAGGAGATGTGTAATTGGAGATGGATTTTACAGCATGAAAAGTATTTTCATAAAATACTACATGGTGGGAAAGATAGATGCGACCAGATTGAATATCATAACATCTATAACCTTTCTGATTTGTAGCATAGCCAAGAAAGATGCACTTTTTACTTCTATATGATAGCTTATGAGCAAAGTAAGGTATTAGAAGTGGGTAACAAGCAGAACCAAATGTCTTAAGAAGGTTGTAGTTTGGCTGTTTATGAAATAAAAGAAAATAAGGTGTGATTATCAAGAGCAGGTGATGGCATTCTGTTGATAAGATAAGTGGTTGTGAGAAAAGCATCGACCCAATGTTCATATGGAAGATGTGACTGAGGTTGAAGTGTAAGGCATGTTTTTGTTACGTGTCGATGTTTTTTTTCAGAAATGCCATTTTGCTCATAAGTATGTCAGTCTATGTAAAATGCCATTTTCTATTAGAAAAGTTTTAAATGAGTTGGATTGATATTCTCCTTCATTATCTGTTTGAAGCTGTTTAATTTTAGAAGAGAATAGGTTCTCAACAAGGCATTTAAATTTAATGAAGCATAAGGCAACATCTGACTTTTACTTTAAAGGAAACATCAATGCGAATCGAGAGTAATCATCAATAAATATAACATAAAATTTATAGCCACTTATTGAAATAATTGGAGAAGTCCATACATCAGAATGAATAAGTTCTAAGGGATGACTTGATTGATGAACATATGTAGGAAATGGAAGTTTATGAATTTTAGCCATTTGAAAAAAATTCACAAACTTGTTTTAGCTTGTGAGACCCAAAAACTGAAATAAGAGCATCATGGTGGAGTTGTTGCAGAATTGAGGTTGATGGATGAGCCAATCTTGCATACCAAGTCTAGACAGGGGTTGTGAAACCTAGGAAAGCAGTAAAAGAAGAGTTGGTGGTGGATCTTTGCTGCCACTTATTTGGTTGGAAATGGATTGGATGGAGGCCTGCTCTACTCGAACCTTGGAGGAGGTTTCTGTTGGTCTGCAGATCCTTTATAAAAAAAAAAAAAATATGAAGCAGTTAGCACAAAATAACAATTATTATCTTGGAAAAGTTGTTAGATTGAAAGGAGATTAGAAGAGGCCTGAGGACAATGCAAAATATTAGATAAAAGCAAGGAACTATTTTTCGTTTGAAGAATAGAGGAACCAGTGTTGTTTATGATCAAACCTCCCCCATTTCCAATAGTTACTTGAGTTGGACCTTGATATGGTTGTTGATCGATGGTAAGGTTATCCAAAGCAGAGGTGACATGGTTGTTAGCACCACTATCCATGAACCAAGGTTGATCATCCTCTAGTGTGACGTGTATGGGCAGCCATGGCAGCCAGCTTTGCAGGGGGTGTCTTCCTTGATAGGAGTAGTCCATCCTACGGGGTAGCAATCAAGTGCTTGATGGTTTGTCTTGCTACAAATTTGACAATGAGGTTTTGAGTTTTGAAAGAATGGACTAGAATTAAAATTTTGATTTTTCCCATTTGACAAAGCAGGAAGATTAGGGTTGTTGGATGGTCTGGAACCAAAGGGTTTATTGGAAGAGAATGGTTTGTTGGATTTTTTGTGGTGGTAATTGGGTTTGGTTTTCTAAGTGAAGAAGGCTATGTTGGTATTATCTGGTGGTATGGATTTGTGTTGGGTCTCTAGAAATTGCTCATAGTTGAGCAACTAGGTTTGAAAATCGTCAAAGGTAATAGAGGATTCTCGAATGGCAAAGTTAAGAGAGGTGATAAATGGATGATATGAGGGATTGAGGCCTCCAATAACATATGAGATTAGATCTTCTTCATCAAGTTGATTAGACCAGTTTTTGGCATTAAGAAGATAGTCAGTGCATGACTTGGACCCTTGGTGGCCGGAGAGTTTGCAATTCTCTTATAAGGTGGGAAATTCTAGATCGAGAATGTGGGGCAAATCTGTTAGACAGGGTGGTCCATACCTGTTGAGAAGTTTGTGCATAAACAGTAGACAATATCTTCTCTGGGAAAGTGGCATTTATCCATGCCAAGATGAATTGGTCCTTTTTCTACCATAGCATATACTCAGGAACAATGGTAGTGGTAAGTTTGCCTTCAACATTAGTGACAAACTGGGGAGGACTTGTCTCGGAGCCATCTACAATGCCAAGTAAATCATGGCTTTGTAGAAGAGGGGGGAATTGGGTGGTCCAATTCAGATAATTGGTTCCGTCAACCCTGAAAGAAACCAAGGGAGTGATGTTGGGAAAAATAAAGGCAGCTTGATTGCTGGGTAGGGTAATTGGGATCGAAAGAAAGAGGGGTTAGCCTAGTTGTGGCTCTGGTACCAAGTTTGAATTTTGAAGTCTGGTTCAATTGAAACAAGATGACATGTTTCATTATACGGTACAGGTGGGATTGGTGTGCAATCCGTTCCCCAACTTAGCTTCATTTAGACTTTTTCTTTTATATATGTTTGTGTTTTTAAGTTTTTTTATTATATTTTTTTAAGAAACCAAGTGGCACGACATGATACTGGTGCTATGTCAATGATCATGATATATATATATATATATATACATGCCCAACCTTTCTCTTCCGCTTCTGTTTTCCGGGTCTTATTTTCTTATCTATTTTTTTAAAATGTTAACTTACCTCATGGTTTTGTCCTCTCATTTTGATTAATCATATATTTTATTTTATTTTTTATTTAATAATTAAGAAAGTGATTATTAGCAAATTTTTATATTTTTCTTAAATGTTTAAAGATGTTTAAAAAATAGTTGAAAAAAGAAAAACAAATTGTACTAGCGGTACGCACGGCCGACTAGCATTGTCCATTTTTCCACCTCTCTTCTATGAAAAATGGTATTTACAGTTGTAGAGTGCATAAACGCCGCACAATCACTTTTAAGAAATTAAAGTGAGTAAAACTAGACCCACATGAAAATAATAATATTCATCTTGGACATTATTGGATGCACATCAAGTGTTCACTCCAAATATATTGCACGTACACCAGTATAAATAGATTTGTTTTTTCTTTTAAACATTTCTTTTTTTTAGAAAGACTTTTAAACATTTCTTAAACATACTTAACCATTAAAAATATTTAAAAAGAAAATAAAAATTCACTAATAGTCATCACTTTCCTATTAATTAAGAATTGTTTTTTAAAGAAATTAAAATATACGAGTGAGCATGTTTAAGAGTCATAGTATCATTTTCCTTATATAGTTTGCTCACCAGAATTTGGGTAATTATCTAGACACATTGGATATAGAAAAATTCTAAATATATGTCTACACCCAACATATTATACTTTTTTAATATTTTATATATTTTTTTATCAAATATTTGATATATGGATAATAAATATAGTGAATGACAGAGCTAAAAATCTATTTTCGAGAGGGCAACCTATAATATTGTAGTAATATATATTAATCCATGCATGCACGCACCGATGCACGGCGTCAATTATGTCCTGCTAGAGCGCACGCTTTAAATATTTGAGGTAAATTCGGTCAAACAGTACCCTTTTGTTATGGTTTATGATCAATAAAGGATAAGGTCCTCGTGCAGTCGTGCCGTGCCATTCAGCTTGTTTAAGAATAACATGAGTGATGAAATTGAAGAAATTTATAAGTCTAACTCATCTTATAAAATCAGTTCAATAAGAGAGGATTGCATATTATTTATAAATTACGTATACCTAATATATTATTCACAAGTAATGTAAGGTTTATTCCTTAATATCTTCTTTCACTTGCAAGCAAGTATTTTTCTTGGTTCTTTTTATGGAATAAGTAATGTAGGCTACATTCGTCTTACGACACAATGATTGTCTCTGATACCATGAAGAAATTTATGGGCATAACTCATTTAATTATAAAATTGATTCAAATAAAGTTGTTTGCCCTAACCTTATAAATATGCTCAAGACCTTCTTTACAGACAAGTACATAATCATGATATGAGTTTTTTAGAAATAGGATTTTCTGTTAATTTTTCTTCCATCATCGTTTAAAAAAAAAATTAAAAAAAAAAACGGATGGACCAATTACAAACTGTAACATATATACCAACCTGAATATTTCCTAAAAAGCTTAAACCAAAATTTTTTAAAATAACTAGAAAAATAAATATTTCATCATTGTTATAAAAGAGTACTTGAAATTACAAAAATTAAAAAAATTAAAATCCACCAGTGGTCATCGAGGCTGGCTGGGCAAGCATTGACCGGTGGTGCAGTGTTACAACCTCTAGAAAAGTCGCATCAAGACAAGCTGCAACACTGCCCTTGGGAGGCAAGGACAGCACCTTGGCTAGCCCACAAGCATGCCTTGCCTCGTGGGGTAACACACACGGGGTGCCCATCATGCATGCACGTCTTGGCCTACGCAGTGGCACACACAGGGTGCCCAGTATGCGGGCTAACGAGACTAATGAGAGCTTCCTTGCGTGCGCAGCTTGGCGCCGCACGCCCATACGAGTCTCAGTGCGCAAGCCCATGTGCACCTCGGTGGGCTGCGTGGCCCTTGCACGCACCGATGCGCCGCAAGGCCTTGCGCGACACTTCCAGCCCACCCAGCCACACTTCAGCAAGGTTAGTGGCATGCCATCCAGTGCACGGCTCCAGCCCGTGCCTTACAGAGCAAGTCAGTGGCATGCCCACCAAGTATGCCATCCAGCGCATGGCTCCAGCCCATGCCTTGCAGAGCAAGTCAGTGGCATGCCCACCAGGCATGCCATCCAGCACATGGCTCCAGCCCATGCCTTGCAGACTCAGCGCCTAGACCACCAGCCTAGGCCATGCCGTGCACCACCATGACTCACCATCAGTAAGCCATGCCGCACCACCTGACCGTGGACCAACCCAAAGACCGTCTTGCACCCACTTAGCCCACCAAGGCCATACATGCCACGGCTAGCCTTGGTCCATGACCACTATCATATTATTTATTTTATTTATTTAATTTCATTTTTTTATTTATTTTCAAGGGACCTATTGGGGGTTTTCTAATTTGTTTTGCTTATAAATAGAACATCTTTCATTTGCTTTAGGATCTTTTGGCAAACTCCTAGAGGGAAGACTATTGTTTGAGAGATCACAAACCGGTGCCTTGCACTTGGGCTTTCTGGGTGCAATTCGTGAATCTCAAAGAGAGAATCACACTTTGCAATTCTTGAGTAAGTGTAATTCATTCATCTTGTTATTTGCAACTTGGTGCAATCCGTGAATCCAAGTTGAGTTCTTCAATATATGAGATTTATTCAATTCTTGTGCAATTCGTAAATTAAGTATTGAATTCTTATTATTTATACTTTTGTTCATTCAAGTTCATAAGTTTGTGCTTTTGTTCTTGAGTGTTCTTTATTATTCTTGAGTGTTCACTATTTTGTTCTTGAGTGTTCATCATTTTTTTCTTGGTGTTGATTCTTCATTTGCCTCATTTGATCCATCCAAGCACTTAGTGCGGCCCACTATAGTGTTTGCCCTCGTCCATCCTCAATACTCCATAAGGAAACTCATTCCTTAGAGGAGCCTTGACTTCCTTCAATTCCAATCCCTTAATTTAAGGAATTGATAATCCTCTTCAATCCCTTAAATCCCTCGTTTCTTAATTTAAGGAATTGTCAATCATCTTCAATTCCTTAAATCTCTCATCTTTTAAATCTCTCAAGTCCACTTTGACTTACCAAACTAGCCCCACCAAATGCTCAAGGATTCCTACCACTTAGGAATCCTTCCAAAACCCTATTCTCCATCCACTCAAATCACTCAATCCCTCAAACTACCCAATCCCTAAAATCACTCCATTTTTAAAATTCCTCAAGTCAAGAAAAGCCCTAAATCTTCATCCTAACCGTCCATCATATATCTTCCAAACCCTAGACCCCATCTTCCAAGTGGCACCAAGCCTAGCCCACTCTAGTGTCGTGCGCCCATCACCATTGAACCCCACACAATCTATTGCCCATTTTCATCACTCCTTACATCCATCTTTACCTAAACACCTAACCACACCATACCAAAATAGTCATCTTGACCACTATTGCTCGAGAACCAAGCAAGAGAGAAACATGAATTCGGTCATCACAAGATCACTATTGGCGTGGAGGACTTATTGTTTAGGGACTTAACCGAGGTCCCTAACATGTAGCCACCATGCAAGAGCGGCTGCATTCCAGCCACCCACGGTGGCCCAAGTTGATACGATCCAGTGGCCTCCACAGGACGTGGCCACGCTGTGGATTTGTAAAAATAAAAGCCACTTTTCACTTGAGCTACGAGACTTCCTCAATGGGTAGCGGCCGACACGGTACCAAAATATAACAGTGTCTTGTACCTGGAGATATCATCCCCTAATTACTTTTCTTAGCATACAAAGTGTGGACCCAGTCAAACAAATAGTCAAAAGTTGCCTCTTACGAACGAGGAACCCAACACCTTACATTCCTTTAAAAACATAGTAAAAAAAAACCGCACGCTTCAAACTCCCCTCGTCTTTAAATACCAAAGCTGCAGCCTCTTTCTTCCTCATACATATGTGCAGTTCAAAGTTTCCATACCAGTAAAGTACGTTATCAAGTTCAGCCTACAATTACTTAAAGAGTCCCCAACGAACGTTAGATACGTCCTTATTATAGATGGCCATGAAGAGAATGAGATCAGAAGATGTAGGGAATAAAGACGGCTTAGACGACATGATGGCGAAGTGTCTGATGATGCTGTCTCATGGCGTCGGCTTAGCAGACACAAAGCCTATAACATGTCCACCTCCAGTTCATGTCTTCGAATGCAAGACATGCAACCGTCAATTTTCATCATTCCAAGCGCTGGGTGGCCACAGAGCCAGCCACAAGAAGCCAAGATTGATGGGGGAAGAACACAAAGATCAGACCAAGTTGCAGAGTTCTGCAGGGCATAATAAACCCAAGATGCATGAGTGCTCGATATGTGGACAGACGTTCTCCATGGGGCAGGCTTTGGGAGGGCATATGAAGCGGCATAGAGCGAATGACGGGTTATTTTCCATTCTGAATCTTGTAGATCACGCCAAAGTGTCGGTGCTGATGAAGAGATCTAACAGTACGAGGGTTGTCTGCAGCTTGGACTTGAACTTGACACCCTTGGAGAATGATTTGAAGTTATTATTTGGGAAGATGGCTCCTAAAGTCGATCTTCGTTTGATGATTTGATATATATGATCACTGATCATTCAGTTCTTTCCATATTCTATCTGAACATTCGAATTACCATTTTCTCTTTTGTAAATGTGTTGTGTTAATTTTACCATCCTCTATGCTTCCTCTTCATTTGGTTCATGATCTCTTGTACGCCCGGTCGTTAGACTTGCCTGTTAGAGAAGATTAACTTTTTAAAAAATCAAGAAAAAATAAAAAAAAAAATATTTATAATCATAATTGTACAAGTATAGTACAGTCTCTTTTAAAAAAATGAATTAATACTGAAATCATATGAAATAAAATAATTTTTTAAATATGGATCTCATTTTTTTTTAAACGATAATTGCATACTTTACAATTATACGTAATATTATTTAAAAACAAATAGATGTTAGGGAATTCAAATAACTTTCCACGTAGACGATAGACAGTAGGTAAGCCAAACATTAACAAATTAATGGAAATATTTTAATCAGTTTTAAACCCAACAAAATCTTATTTCAACCTGGCGGCTGAGGTCAGACATTACTGGCCGTTAAGTTTGAAGGTGGTAGAATATCTAGAACATATATATGTAATTTCTAGAGAGAGAGAGAGAGAGAGTAATATCAATTGGCGTACGTACTCTCCTTAATCTCGGCTGCGCGCGCTATAAACAGCCTGGGCTTTACAAAAGTTACGTGGAATATTCTTATATATTGTGCTTCTGTACTTTCTGATAGAATTTCATTCATTCAAACACCATAACAAAGTTCATTAACTAAGGAGAATATGTCATGAAGGATCTGCTGCTAGAATGGTCCCCTACCGCGTACCTCATATCTAGCATTAATCTTGGAAACTTCCCAGCTTGTACTACTACTTCCCGTTTCTGCGGTCAACTTAACAGACCCAACACTAACGTACACCATTTTTTTTTATAAAAATTTTATGTGCAGTCATTTTTATGCACTCTTTTGTGCACTCCAGTGATATGATTGGTTTGATATTAAAAAACAATTAATCCAACCAATCATATCAGTAGAGTGCACAGGGAGTACGCAAAAGTGACTGTATGTAGCATTGCTTTTTTTTTTTAACGGTTTTGCACGGCATTCTTTGCATACATACATACATATATATATATATATAGCAGCTTGCTGATGCACGAAATTTTTGATCTATGTATAGATGTATATCTCCATCAAATGTGTAACGTGTACGTCCCGGTCCTATATACAGGAAAGTCAAATTACGTTGGCAGCCTGTGATGATCTACATATACTACCACTACAACAAAAATAAGTTTTAGTGACAGATAAAACTATCACAAGAAATGCAAAAAACGTCACGAAATATATTTGGTGACGGTTTCTGACCGTCACCACAACTGTCGCGTAATGTGCGTCACGGATTACATTTGGTGACAGTTTACTGTACAAGCGTCACTAAAAATATTTTTAGTGACCGTTGGAGATGTGCCGTTTGAAATAACGTTCGAACGTATTATTTTCTGTGACAGTTAGAATCTGTCACAGAATATAACGTTCGAACGTAAAAAAGACGAGCTGACATCCGAACGAGAAAAGATAACGTTTGTTGATTATAGTTCGGACGTATAATGTAAACGTTCGAACGTTTATACGTGTGAACGTTACGTTCGAATCTCGAATCCAACAAAAATGAAATAATGTCCGAACGTTTGTAACATGACGTTCGGACGTTAATTCGAATGTTAAGAGAGTAGAGTTCGAACGTAAAGTGTACGTTCGGATGTTTGGAACGTTAAACTTTTTTGACATTCGAACGTTTTTTTAAATTGGGTTTAAACGTTCGAACGTTTTGTTACTATTTTGTATGGTTACGTTCGAACGTATTTTCAAACATTTAATACTGTTGAAACGTATTTTTTTTACATTCGAACGTACATATCAGAAATGCTAAACTCATCCACTTAATAAACAAATCAATTGTTTCACATTACAGTACATATTTCACAACCAATATTATTTGAAACTGTTTTCAAATTAGATGTTAAAAATGTAATACAGAAATAAAATTCATTTCTTTTTCTTTTCTCACCCAGCACGATTCTATTGCAATGACATAACACGCTCCATTTGCAGCATCATCTCTCGCTGCACTTGCTCTTGGACCTCACTACGGATTCTTTCCTCATGTTCTCTTTGTTGGTCCTGCAAACGCGTCTCTAAATGAGACTGTCGCTCTAAGAGGGACTCCAACTCTTGCTGTCTAGACCTCATATACTCATTCTCGCGTCGTGCAGCTTCTAAATCTTTGGTAAGATTATTAATTTGTGATGTCGATGAGGTTGAGGAAGATGAACCGGAATGCTTGAAAGATCGTCCCAAACCTCTTGCCATACTAGAGTTGGGCCCAAGCACCTATGAAAAAATGTCCAAGTCACTAGGAGAGGAATCCCCAGAAGCTGACTGCATCTCCATCATTTTTCCCTGCAGTTTGAAAGATCAAAACACACAATAAGTAACATATTAAAAGAAATACAAATAAAAAATAATTTAATCACATGTTACATAATTTATTCAACAAAAGGAACACCGCTTACATAATTAATTGCAGCTGCAGGATCCATCCACTCACTATGCTCATTAGTGTGAGCAGCAGCATAGACATGAATGAGGGAAAAGTTTTCAGGATCATCACGTTTCTAAGAAAACGACATTAGCAATTTGAAAAAGACAATATTAGTACTTATATAAAAGAATAATAAGAAAAAATATGAATTATTGTGTTTATTAATTACCATTTTTTCAGCAAGACGATGGAATGATCTTGAACCAGCACGATGGTGAATAGTCAGAGCAGATCTATTATTTGCATTTGTAGAACTTAAGTGCTACAAAAATAATTCTCACCGTTAATTGTAATATATGTACATACATATAATATAAACAACAAATATAAATGTAAATAATTATAGAAAATAAATCTAAAATACCTGATATTCTGGATAGGCAAAAAGATCACAACACTTTATCCAGTCGTCTAATTTCATCTGCTGGAAAGGGGACTGTGCAGCCTCTTCAAACGTCTCAAATTTCTTGAAATGGTCATGACATCGTCCCTTGTGACGTCGGAATAGTGTAGCCATTAACTCATTCATAGTTCTCAAATCCTCGCTACGACCAAAGTCGAGGTCAAATTCATCCTAATTATAAATTAATTACGTTAAAAATATAATAAACTAATGTAGGTGAAAAAAATGATATAATAAGTAAACTCACCAGCACACGATTCTGAATGTGTTCCTTAATTTCATTCAGCACATCTCTCCAGGAGCGCACATAAAATGGAGCGTAAGCTCGAATTACTGTGCCAATATAGGAGGAAAGCGTTGTTACACTATCATTCACTCCTCCAGTGGAATTATCAGGAATTGTGATTTTCAATTTACCATGCCTTCAATTTTTCTCAAGTGAGATGCCGCGTGTATAGCCACGACCGCAACGAGCCAATTGTTCATCAACTAATAGATGATAGTATAATTTTGAAGGTTATATATATTATTTATTGAAACAAAGATCTTCAAGTATATATAGTATTAACGTAAACATTCCTTACCGGTAGGTGTCGACTGTGCATCGTTCTCTGTAATGTTAACTTCATCTTCGGGAACAGACTCCTCAGGTGGGGAGTCCTCAATGGGTTCAGGACTTGGACTCGGTGGAGGAGGCACATTTCTTCTTTGTCTTTTTGGCAGCATACTTGGAAATGATTATATATAACAAAAAAATATTATTAGAATGAATTTATATTTATTATAAAATTCTATAATGGCTGTATATGAATAAACTTTTTAGTACTTTTAGTCTTCATCTTCGGATGTATTTTCCATGTTTGTTTCAGAATCTCTCTGTATAACATCTTCGTCATCATCATCAAGCTCTTGTTCGTCATCCTTATCCACTTCCCCCCCGGATTCTTGTTCGTCTTCTTCTTCTGACTCTTCTTCTGTACTTTTCTCACTTTCTTCAAATGAGTGATAATTTAATGAAGACGGGTCGAGATGGATGAGTGGGACGTCATCTCTACATAAGGGGAGCAACTCGAGTGCACCGAGGTCAACAAATAAGTTAATACCCCCTCCTCCATCTTCCTGGTAGGCCTCTACATTTAGAGTGTCATCTTCATCTCCACTATTATCGTAATCTGCACTCGTTCCTACTTCATATATATTTCGAGGGACAAATTTTTGTACAACTTGCCAAGTTATCTCTCCACTATCTTCATCAGCACTTTTCATTGGATCAATCAAGTAATAGATTTGAGTAGCTTGACAAGCCAGTACGAATGGATCATCTTCGTACCATTTAGATGCAGTATTGACACTCGTAAAATGATTATCCCTATATATCGAATCCCGACCACCGCCTAGATCCCACCAATCACATTTGAAGACATATGTTATAGACCCACCCAGATATTTTAATCCGATAATATCACGAATGACACCATAATAATCAATATCATCTGTTCCATGACTCCCCTCGACCAAGACACCACAGTTTTGAGTTTTTCTATTACGTTCATGGTCCAGGGTATAGAATCTATAACCTCGAACTGTGCATGCAGTGTATCGAAGTGCTATGTTTGATGGACCACGGGCCAATGCATACAATTCAAAAGAGACTGATCCGGGATCACGAGCACGTTGTTCCAATATCTAACAATTTAAATAATGTCATTTATTAAATATTAGTTAGAGTTAAAACTTTCATCATGTAACATATAGTATAGAGTTTAGTTCATACACGTTGTTCAAACCATCCAGAAAATTCTGATTCGTGTCTTGCCACTATATCCTCGACGCCTTCCATCTTAAGTTTGTCCATGTGCTCACTGTATAGTATATATTATCATATTATTTTACATAACAATAGTTAAAGTTGTATATAATCTTTAGAATTATTTAAACCTTGTACAACGACATACCTGAGATAGTGATCAATCTCCTGACAATTATTTAGTACGTACCACCGAATTTTACCCAACTCTGTATCAAGTAAATCGTAACCCGTTTGTGCACCCAAAGGTCGTACATTCTGAGAAAACACTGATAGCTCACGAGAAGGCGGAGCAACAAGATCAGCATTTCGTTCTTGACGAATAAATCGTGTCTCAACATCACGAAGATATAAATAGCAAAATGTTAACCATTCATCGTGTATATAGGCCTCTACTATTGAACCCTCAGCTCTGGCTTTATTCCCAACAGTGCGCTTCAGTCGACCTAAATATCTTTCAACTGGATACATCCAACGGAACAGTACTGGTCCACCCAACATGATCTCCCGGGGTAAATGTATTGCTAAATGGACCATGACATCAAAAAATGACGGTGGAAAGATTTGCTCAAATTTACATAGTATAGTAGCAATGTCTTCTTTCAGTTTCTGCAGCATATCTCGCTTCACTACCCAAGCACACAAATCCTTAAAAAACATACACAGTTCAATTATGGCAACACGTACAGCAGATGTTAGCTTCCCACGAATTCCCACCGGTAATAACTTCTGTAAAAATACGTGACAGTCATGACTTTTCAATCCACCAATTTTCCAGTCATCATGACTTATGCATCTACTGATATTTGAAGCATAACCATCTGGCAACTTCATACCTTGCAACCATTTGCAGAAGTCCATCCTCTCCCCCCTTGTCATTGTAAAACATGCATGCGGCATGACCACCCTCTCACCATCCACTCGTAAATGCAAATTATGTTTAATTCTCATTCTCTCAAGATCTTTCCTTGTCTTAATCGTATCTTTCGTCTTTTTATTGATGCTCATCAATGTACCCAGTATATTATCACAAATATTCTTCTCAATATGCATTACATCCAAACTATATCGCAACATGCAGGACAACCAATACGGCAACTCAAAAAAAATACTACGCTTTGTCCAATTCAATTCTGCTACGCCTCGTTTTCTCTTGTTCTTTCCCCGACCTTTGCCAAAATTGTTCGCTGCCACATGTACCAATTGTTCCAGGATCTCTTCCCCAGACAACTCATTTGGCGCAATTCTATCTTCTACGCGTCCATCAAACTTAGCGGATTCTGTTCTCCATGCATGATTAGTTGGTAGATAACGTCGATGACCCATGAAACACAACTTTTGAGAATATTTTAACCACTCACTAGTAGTTTCTTTATTACACGTCGGACACACTAACTTTCCTTTAGTACTCTAGCCAGAAAGATTCCCATATGCCGGAAAGTCATTTATCGTCCACATTACCGCAGCATGCATCTGAAAAGTTGTTGATGTGGATGCATCATAAGTTCTAACACCTGCTTCCCATAACTCTTTCAACTCTTCAATCAACGGCTGCAAATATACGTCAATGTCATTCCCAGGTGATCTCGGGCCGGGGATAAGCAAAGTTAACAAAAAGTTGGGCGCCTTCATGCACCTCCATGGTGGAAGATTGTACGGAATCAACACTACAGGCCAAGTGCTATAACTTGTACTCATATTTCCAAAAGGGTTGAATCCATCAGTTGTGAGTCCGAGACGCACGTTCCTTGCTTCTAGCCCAAACTCTGGATACTGATTATCGAAAGATTGCCACGCAAGTGAGTCAGCAGGGTGCCTCATAAATCCATCATTTTGAACTCTTTTCTCTTTGTGCCACTTCATATCGTGAGCTATTTTCTTACACATGTATAATCTTTGCAACCGGGGTTTCAATGGGAAATATCGTAATACTTTAACCGGAACGTTTTTCTTATCCTTCCACCTCGACTCTCCGCATACAGGACATGCTTGTTTCTCCTCGTTCTCATTCCAAAATAAAACACAATCATTCTTGCACGCATGTATGGACTTATACTCAAATCCTAATCCCTTTCTCAACTGTTTCGCTTCATAAAAGTTCTTCAGCAATGCAGATCCTTCGGGAAGCACTTCGTTAAATAAGTCTAATACCATGTTAATTGCTTTGGTTGACATTCCACACAATGATTTTATGTGAAGCAACCGCACAATAAACGACATTTTAGAATGTTTTGTACAACCTGGATAAAGCTCACGCTTTGCATCTTCCCACATTTCTGGAAAATTATCTGAATCATTCCGTCGCCCACTTGAGCCATTGTCGTCAACCTCATCCATAAACATCCCAGCTCCAATGTCACTCAACATCTCCTCCATCTCATCTCGCTCATAATCATCATCCACGTTGTGCAAATTTTCCCGCTGACTGAATAAGTCATCCGCTGATTCAGCATACGGCTCACCATGCAGTACCCATTGAGTATAGCCCAAATCCATACCATTCACAAATATATGACTTTCAGCTTCATCCAATCCTATCGCGCACAAATTTTTACAACCTCGACATGGACACTTAATGTAACCACGACTATCAGCAGACGCCTTTGGAAAATCAATGAAGGCCCTTACTCCACGCGCATAGGGTATGTAATATTTTCCAAGTCTATCGCGTAGACGCATCCAACTTTTATCCATTTCTAAAAACATCTAATTTTTTAGTAATTAAGGTAAAGTTAAATACACATGCATGTCATGATACATCATGTTCAAAGTACTCTTTCTCAAGGTAGTTGGTCATATCCCATTCGAGATTATATTCTCCATATTGCACAAGTCCCGTCACTCTACTACTTTGAACGTTAGTAAAAATTTCGACAGCACTTCCCCATAGTTCTCCAAGTATACATGTTCACATATAGGGATTATGACCCTAAGAACAGTATACCCGAAGAACAAATGAGGAAGACATCGAAACTTCATACTAAACGTTCAAAGTAAGAATAACGTTTATGTGCAATACAGATAATATAATCTCAAACTGTCCACACTGGACAATTCAGGAATTAATGTACACCTAAATGTACACTAATTCCCGAACGGGTCTAAGGTTATTTATGCAATGTTATACAATATCTAACAAAAAAGTCTACAAATAAATTAGCGCACATTGTTTGAATTATCCCGATGTGCTAATAATATTTATATTATTAATGATTGATAACACTTAGAAATTATTTGTAGACTTATATAATTCCTAATTTATTATATTATATGTCATTTATCAGCTATATAATATATAACACTACTATAAAATATCTTATAATTACTATTATAAGTTACTGATAACACTTATATTTTATCTGTTATTATATAGCATAAAATAACAATTTTTACTTATTTATCTCGTATTTAATATAATATATAGTAAATTAGATTATAATTACTAGTTATACTATATATTGATAACACTTAATTGTTATCAGTTATTATATAATTATTACTATTATTGCCAAAATTATTATAATTATTATAATAATTTTTATTATTAAATAAGTAATTATTATTATAATTACTTATCTATTTCTTATTAATCATTTTTTAATACTATACATTACATGATAATTATTATTATGGATTAATACTAATATACTCTATAGTATATATTATTAGATAAAATATTTAGGATTATTGAGCTATTAGATAAATAAGTATTATTATTTTACAATACTTATTTATATTATCATTTTAGTAATACGATTTTTTATATATACTATATAGTTATGCCTTATTATTGACACTTAGTAATATATGATAATTTATTATATTAGTTATTTAACTAATTATATATATAATAGTTATAATTGTAATATTATAATTTATAATCTTCATCATCCAATAAATTATATTTTAAAATTTTTATTCTTACACAAATAATCACACTATTTATTTATTAAATAAATTGTTATATATATATATTCTTTTATAACAACAAATTACTAAAATAGACACATAAACTAACAAATAATTATTATTCAAAAACATACACTATACTAAAACATTATCACATTAAGAATAAACATATTCAATAACAATAATTTCTCTTTTTAATTCATCCAAACAACACAAACTTAATCACAAATTATATCCACAATAAAATGTAACAATAGAGTTTAGTATATATACCTTGTGCTTTAAATAAATTCTTCTTCAAAAATCACAACTTCTCAACAATTCACAACAAATGATCCTTCAAAAAATACACAATACTAGTTAGTTAAATATATATGAAATAAAACATTGATAATTATCATGTATATTACAAATAAAAAATGAGAAAAACCATTTACCTTATTGCTTAAAAAAATACCTTTGCAACCTCCCTCTCACTATAACCCTCCACTTCTTCTCTTCCTCTCTCTAAAACTCTCTGTCTCTCCCCACTGCTTTCCACTTCCCAGATCCATCTCTCTAAAACTCTCTCTGTCTCTCACTCTAACACGCACGGAGGAAAGCAAAAATGAATCTGCTTTCCCGTGCGTGAAAGTTTTTGTTTCTGCTTGTTATGCGATTAATGTTCGGATGTTCATTAATGAGCGTTCGAACGTTTCATTTTACGTGCGAACGTTTACGCATTAACGTTCGAACGTGAAATTATCCCGCCCAATAATTATACAGTACGTTCGCACGTATTATTGTACATCCTACGTATTCGTCAGTAACGTTCGAACGTTTATATAGTACGTTAGAACGTACTGTGCAAATTTGGTTTAAGCGGGAAATTTCCCTCCGAATTTATTATAACGTCCGAACGTTTCTCATTAAGGTTCGAATGTTAATATTATTATTTACATATTATATATTTAGTATATTCCTCATAATATACTTATTAATTAAATTATAAATTATACAATATTAATTAATATATAATTTGTACCAGTTATAATATATATAACATAAGTATTATATAAGAACGTACTATATATATTATAACTTTATATAAACTAATAATATAAAATATATATTATATTATAACTATAATATATAATAAGTATATTATATATTATAGTTATAACAAGTATATTATAATATATTATATAGGAAAAATTGTATATTATCCTAGTATAGTATACTTTAATATAGTATATCTAATAACTATATTAAAGTAATATAGTTATTAGATAATGTAGTATAAATATTATATAATATATATACTATATTATAGTCTATAATATAGTATAAGTATTAAATAGTATGTTATCTATATATAATAACTATATAATATCGTATAATATATTATATAGTAAATATATTATAGATATAATATAGTACTAGTACTATGTTATATATACTACTTGTATATAATATAGTATATAATATATATTATAATAATATATTATATAATATATATAATATAATATATAGTGTAAAAACGTTCGGACATTTTGATTGACGTCCGAACATATACGTTATACGTTCGCGTGTTAACACAACGTCCGAACGTACAAGTTATACGTTCGCACGTATGCTTTTTCGTCCAAACGTAATCTACATAATGTTCGCAAGTGCAGTTAACGTCCGAACGTTAATTAATTAACGTTCGGACGTTAACTGTATATAAGGCCAGGCACGACGGTTTCCAGGCCATAACTTGTACTAAACCGGTTATAAAACTCAAACTCTCTCATCCTCTCCGCCACGCACGCCGCCACAACCGTCACTAAAAGGTAATGTGTCCTCTCCCTCTTCTATTTCCTTGCTTTTAATCGGTGGGTTTCAAAAATTCGAAACCCACCGTAGCCCGGTTATAAAACTTGCATTTCTGGCCACCATTCGTAGTAAAATGATAGAATAGGACCGTAGAAACATTCCCCATCTTTTGAAATGCATATTTTGGTTGTTTGTGGCTTCGAAACATGCGTTTCGAAGCTTTCGGTAATGGCTGAGTCGACTCAGTGTTTCCGTGTCGTAACGTTCGGACGTCACGACACAACATCCGAACGTGTGACCTTTTGTATTCTTTACGTTCACACGTTATATTGTAACGTGCGAACGTATTAGTTTTATGTGCGAACATTTTTATCCAATGCTTTAACGTAACGTTGGATAAAATGTTCGAACGTAAACCGTTGGTCTTCTTCGGCTAGTAAGAACATCCGAACGTATGACGGTTCAAATTCATTACGTCCGAATGTTTAGATAATACGTTCGGACGTAATGAACTTATTCGCACATTTTTATCGAACGTTTGAATGAAACGTTCGATAAAAACGTCCGAACGTATCATCTTTGTAAATTCGCACCTATTTTAACGTGCGAACGTACATTGTATTAACGTTCGAACGTTTCCTATAAAAAAATTTTTATATTGTTTCTTTTAGTTATTATTATTTTATATATTGAAAAGTGAAATTATTTAAAGATTTTACTGGCAAAATTATGTAAATTTATAAGGATGATATTTTAATTTTTAGTATAATCCATATATATCATAATACGTATGTATCTGTGATTATAATCATTTTTTTTAAATGTTATAACTTATATATTTATTTTTTTATTTTCAGGATATGGCTCAGTATATGACGACAAGGAAGCGAGGGAGGGATGGAGGCAATCCGGACATCGCTCGACTGGGGGCACGAACTGTTATGGGGGAACGAGAAATCCTCATTAATGAGTTTGATGAGCTCAGCTGGGAGCAAAAGACGTTGAGAGACGTCTTCGTCACCAGAGGCTGGGGCCCCATATGCACATTGAGGGGAAAGATTTACCCCACAATGGTTCGAGAGTTTTACATTGGGATGGCCACCATGCCTAACGATGCATCATCCCATACTCTCAGTGTACGCGGTGTACAGTTTCAGCTCTCGGCGGATGTTCTCGCTGACTTGCTCCAGATTCCGCGTATACTACCTGAGTCGACAGCTGCTCAGGCTGATGACATAGCAGCTGCATTTTCCCCGGGCATATTCGAGGCAGATCCAGCCGCTTCTGCTTCATCTTCGGGCCCTATTGAGTTTATGCCCAGTCATGAAGAAGATCGACCCGAGGGCGATCCTATTGCTGCTGAGGTTGGTGATGATGAGCAGGACCAGGATTTCTACATCCTCACTGGCACAGACCGCACAAAGCTCGATAGGCCAAACTCCTTCAGCCAGAATCAGCTGCTGCCTTTCTTTCGCATGTTGCACATTTTTGTTGCAACAAATGTAGACCCGATGGCACATAAGAGCACATTCAGTCGGGCTCGTGCACAGTTCCTGATTGGCTTGGCACGTGGTGAGCCCATTGACTTGCCCCTTGTTATATTTTAGCGGATCCGTTACGAGGCCAGCATCGTTACCATGGATAATCTCCCGTACGGAGTCATCATCAGCCGCTTATTACTAGCCAGGGGAGTGCCACTCCAGGCAGAGAAGATGGTTATAAACCAGATGAGCCCTATCGATATAACCACACACCGCCGGAGCATTGGACAGGGGAGAGGCTCAACTCGGTGTCAGTCTGGTCCTACGCCAGATCTTGTTCCCCCGACTGAGTCTGGGGCCGATGTTGCTCGCTCGTCGGCGAGTACTAGTCAGCAGCCGGGAGTTACATCTGCTGGGGATGTGCGACCTGCTTGGGTTGATACAATGATGACAGATATGAAGGCGCATATAGACCGACAGATCGATAGACAGATTGCACATATAGATCAGGCTGTCGCACATCTTGCACATCATGTAGATGTATTAAACAATAAAGTTGAGACATTGACTGAGGAGTTTCGATCTTTTGTAAACCAGCAGTTCTGAAAGTGATTTGTAAAAATTTATCATTCGAACGTTTTTTATTTTCGACATATGTAATGGACACAAATATTTAATGTATGTATTGTGTAGCTTAATTTCTACTCTTAATGTTTTTTTAATATAACGTTACTCAACCTTACTATTAAAAATATATATATTATGGTTAATTTATGTAATTTAACATATAACGTTCGAACTTTATCACATTAACGTTTGAACATTGGCGCTAATATATTCACGTTCGCACGTAATTATGTAAAACGTTCGAACATTCGCGCTAATTTTTTTTACGTTCGCACGTAAATATACATAACATTCGAACGTTACTTTGACGTGCGAACGTATTATGTTAAACGTCCGAACGTTTTGAAATTCTTGCCCAACATTTAGTGACAGTTCTCACAAACCGTCACAGTAAATACGTTTTAGTCACAGTTTGGAAACCGTCACTATTTATAATCTGTCACTAAAAGCCATATTTGTTGTAGTGTACATAGGAAAATGCTAAAGTACACATCAATGTGTACACCAAATATGCACTGTAAATGAGTTTTTTTGTTTTCTTTTCCTGTTTTTAAGTGTTTTTTAAACATTCTTAATCATTAATAAGAAAAAATAAAATATAAATATAAATTTACTAATAATCACTTTTTTAATTATTAAAAAAATTAAAAAAATATGAGTAGGTATATATATAATTACCTTTGACAGTCACGGCCGACAAAATGATTTGAGCTGATTTAAAATTGAAAGTATCGTGAATAAATACTTTTGGACGAGATGATCAAATGCTAGCTAGGGAAGAGAGACATGCATAAATTAAACAAAAAATTAGAATAATTGACGTACGTACGGTATTAAGTAGTCTTAAGAAATTTATAATCTCTCTGACGCAACAAGCCAAGCTATGCGGCCTATTAATTAATGTACCAATCATGATGGCATGCATCATCTTGTAGAATTTGTCTTGGAGAAAAACTTCAAGCCGAATGGGTATAAAAATTAATTTCACACTAGTCAGTTATAATATGCCACGTAGGTTTTATTTTTTACATTTTCCTTTTCTTCATTCACTGATGGCATTCATTTTCTACATATTCACTGATGGCATTTATTTTCTTCATCTTTTGCTGAAAATATTAAAACCAAAAATTAGTACTGAAGCTATTTGTGTGTTGTAATTTATAAGTGAGGTCAGAGATTCAATCAGGACCCACTGCCTTAGCTTGATCCTACAGTCTTAGTTAAAATCGCTGCAAAAAGGCATTTAAACTGCTGCATATACTCTATTCCAACGATTTTAACTTCCTTGCAAGTTCGCCAAAATAATCGCGTCTTTTTTGCCCAAAGCAGTGATAAAAAAAAAATTCGCTGCTAAAAATACATTTACTAGCGATTTTTTTCCTTATTAATACTCCCAACATCGTTGTAACTGTCCTCATGCCCATAAAGATATATCGCTGAGAAATCTCAATTACAGCATCTTAAATCTTTGCAAATACTCTCCAAATCGCTGGAATTGATGTTTGTTAATTCCAACGATTTATTCAAAAATTGTTGCAAATGATTATTTTCAGCGTAATAGAAATGCTGAAAATAAAACCAAAAGCGCTGCAAAAATGTAAAAAACTGTTGCAAATGTAGTCAAGGCTGTAAGGAAAATTGTTGTTAAAGTGTAATTACAGCATTTAAAAGTGCTGCAATTACTATAAAATCGCTGGAATTGAAATGATTAATTCCAGCGATTTATTTAAAAATTGTTGCAAATGATTTTTTGCAGCGTAATATAAATGCTGAAAATAAAACCAAAAGCGCTGCAAAAAGATAAAACTGTTGCAAATGTGGTCATGGTTGTATAGAACATCGTTGTTAAAGTGTAATTGCAACAGTTAAAAGTGCTGCAATTACTATAAAATCGTTGGAATTGAGCTGATTAATTTCAGTGATTTATTTAAAAAGTGTTGCAAATAAGGTTTTGTAGCGTAATAGAAATGATGAAAATAAATCCAAAAGCGCTGCAAAAAGGAAAAAAAACTGTTGCAAATGTGGTCATGGCTTTATGGAAAATTGTTGTTAAAGGATAATTACAACATTTATAATCGTTGCAAAAGCTATGAAAATCGCTGCAATTAACTTTTTGGTGTATTTTTTTTTTCCCTCTCCAGTTACGTTGGTTATATATATAACCATCATTTTCGAACTTGATCTGAAATATAATTTTTAAAAGCGCTGCTTATGTCAGTCACTAAATAATTATTTAATCAATTTATTATCTAGCCTGAAATAAACAATTAACTTTTTTTTAATACCTTAAACTTCACTTAATTTAAGTCATTTAATTGTTGTTAAATCATCATTCATTGGCATCACCACAAGTTTAATGATCTTACATGAAACGATCACACATAAACATATGACCAATTCTATTCCATTGCTATATAACACTTATAATTTATCCAACACCCAATTTAGAAATAGGAAACATAAGGGAAAATTCTTAGCACTTTCATTATAAATCTAACCTTTTTCATCGAATATAATAAATCAAACACATTCATTCATCTAAACCTAGTGGAAAATTCACATTAATGTAGTTATGGGCTATATACATTGGGGTGGACCAATTTCTGCTTACAAAACCTACAACTTACAAACTACTAAATATATAGATCCCAATTCTTGCTTCTAAACATTAATTGAAAATGTCCACATTCATGAACAATTGTTCAAATGTCCTGCTCCTCTATGGACTAAAATTAGTTCAGGTCATCGATAACAATGTGCACCTGGGCATTGGGTAGAACAGTTTCAACACGTCTGCATCATGTGGGGGGGGGGGGGGGGAGGGATTCATTGTTCAACATTTTTTAGCCTTTCAATCTCTCCAACTCCAATCTGTCAATGACCATATAGAGAGCCGTTACGTAAACCGATTATTTTAATAGAGCAAACATTGATTAATGAACAAGAAAATAATACTCAATTAGGAAAATAACTTCAATGTTCATTCAGCATCGCCAATTGCCAAAATGGCAAACATAAGGTCAAGCTAAAATCAGTCATATCTTACAACGTATTTAAGCAAAACACTCTTCAGCTAAAATAAATCTTTCTGCCCAATTGTTAGCATTTAAATATATATATATATTTATATATAGGGAAATACTACACATCATCCTACACCACACACTTTATATATTAAAATATTATTTTTTATTTTTTATTTTATTTTATTCTTATTAAACTAATTAAATTATTTTATTTATCATCCACACACTACATATTTATTATAGAAAAAATGAAAAAAAAATTAAAATAAGTGTGGTGTGTGAAGTGTGAGGATGACAAATAGATTTTTCCTTATATATATATATATAACTGAAAGTTTCTTGTTAACTGATTGGAGTTATAGAATTGAATTAATAATTAATGATGCCAAATTTTGGTGGGAACAATCCAGTGTGATCAATATTCTTAATCATTTCTTTTCTAAGACCTTTCCTTTTAGGTCAAGAAACTATGACAATGAAGAACTTTAGCAAGAAGATACAAGAATTCAAAAGAACAACATTTATCTCCCATCGATCATATATATCCAATGATAGCTGCCGTGGCTTGTCAACCATTTACTGAAAATAAATGGATTACCAAGTTTTTTTTTTTTTGTTTTTGATATGGGGATTTGGTGAGGGGATCGAACCCCAGACCTCACTTTTGGAGGTGGGGCTTCATGCCATCAGGCCGTTGGCCTTTGGCTACCAAGTTTTAAGTAGAGGAAAATTCTGAAACACACATTTAAACCTTTTTATTTAAAGATGCTAGAAGTACATGACAAAATAGAAACATGCTTCAAGTGGGTATGTAAACAAGTTAGACATATTGCAACGAACATATGATAGAAGCAATTTTGAATGACTCAATACCCTTATATATAAATGCTGACAATTGGGCAGAAAGATTTATTTACTAGCACTTTTAGCAAAGCTGCTTGTAAATAAATAGACTGTAAAGATGTTTGAAAGAAACACACAATCGCTCTATAAGGTTTTACTTGTGCTATACAAACAGTATATATAGTGGAGTAAATACATCATTTTCTTGTATCATAAGTAATGCATGTACTCTGGAAATATTCCTTGTGCTATGGTTCTAATCTATTGCAAATTGCCTCAAACATCGAAAATCATGAAGTAGCAGACTCTAACATAAAATCCAAAAAGAGACTATGAGATAGGATAATACCTTATCAATGTATGGCCACATATTAGAACTTGTATTGCATATCCAGTCTACCTGCACAGTTGTGCAAATGATCAACCACCAATTGAAATTTTATTGCTTTTAAGAGCAACCACAGAAAGAGGAATAAAAATTCTAATTATTGTATGGCAATACTAACTTGATCATTTCAGCAGTACACAACCCAGAAAAAGTGCTCCAAGGCAGCAATCTTAAATACAAGTTAGCAATCAATGATGGAGAATCTATTGCAGAAAATTTCAGAACTTGGAAGTGTGTTTGCTGCTATCTTTACAAGTGCTAAACGTGAGGTAAGAGAGGGAAAAATGATGGAGTTTTAAATTAAACTGAACTTAGTCTTCTTACAAATAAAATTTAAGCCAAAGTTCCAGCCTTGCAAATACAAAGGAAAAACCATAAAAAAAAAATAAGAAGAACATGATTCACATAAAAAGTGGGTGATAGAGCAATTCACAAAACAAGTTGACATTCATGTTAACTTGTTTTGTGAAAAAATATCCAAAGAAACAGTTATCTAGGCCATTTAAAATTAATCAATATCAGTCCCATTGTTTGCCTAGCTAGGTAAATAATAAATCGACTTAATACTAGAAATTGATATAATCACTATATGGATAGGAAAGAAATTAAAGAGCATACTCATCAAGTTTTGCAACTCTGTCAAGCGAAAACATTTTAGAGATGGGCTTCATAGCATCTATGGCACTTTTATGTGTCATATCCAAAGCTCCAGTGTTTATGGTAGTTTCTTCATAACTTAACTCACCACCTTTTCCTACCTAAAATTATCAAATAAATGAGCTTTGCACGCTCCAAAATTTGTGATCAAATTTAGATTAGATTACCTTTTTTTTTTGGGGGGGTTGGGGGGGGGGGGGGGGGGGAGTGGGTTGTGGTGGAAGGGGAGCAATTGAACCAATACCTCATGAAATGAAATTTGCAAGTAAAAGGAATCAATTGCATGGATACCATAAACTAACCAGAATTCCATGCTTGTCAACCAATGTTTTAAGCTCTGCCGGATGTTCTCAGTTCAGAATGTCCTTTACCAAGTCTCCAATCCAACAACTACATGCCACATGAAAGAAGGCTTTAGGTATTCTAGCTAGCTAATTTCTAAACAAACAATCCCTTTAATTTTGGGAATCTATTGCTTGTATATATTTAAGAATAATCTTCATTAATTCATAAAGATGCAAAATTACCTTACTAATGGGTAAGATAATGGAAAGAAGACCAAGACAAGCAACCAAACTAGGAAAGAGAGTTTTGCACCAACACTTAGTCCATAACTTGAACACACCACTTGTGGAATAATCTGGGAAGATAAACAGGTGTAATATATAAATAATTGTTTCAAAAAGTGGAATCGATAATAGTATATGAATTTAGTGATTATCATGATTTATTAGTTCATATTCTAAAAGTATAATCAGCCAATCCAAATTCCAAACGATCAGAAATGGTATTAGAAACAGCTAATCTTCTTGACTTTAGAGAAAATACTGATATTTGCAAATTCATTAATCTTGGGGATATTAAAAGAATAAAAAATCAAAAAAGGCAATAAACCCTATTAAATTCCTGCCAATTTTGGTATCACTATATTCAGAGTTTTTATCCAGTAATTTTTTGCAAGATTTCCTTCACTTTCTGCTCACATCCATCACAATGGATTTTAGGTTTTGAGAATACATTTTTGCATGCACAAGTAAGGAAAAAATAATAATAATAATAATGCAAAGGTAAATACTATTAAAATGGAATCAAATACCAAGCCTGTTAACAAAACGAGCACACATTTTATACAATGGCCTATCTGAAATGAGAAAAATGTTTGTTCACTAAATGCAGCAACTCTTAATACATAAAGACAACAGTTGAATTAACGTGAGACAAAGTCCATCATGGATCAAGTATATGGCTAGAATGGAATTTCTTAGCAAAGCCAAAGTAAATCTTCTTAGCACAGGACAAGCTAGAAAATATAGGCTTTTTTCATGTCAACACATGAATTCTATACTTGTTACTCTCTGTTTTTCAATAAGTAGAAGAGAAAAACTGTAAAATGTATGTGGCAACATTTGCTGTAGAACTTAAGTCACTAACAAGGAATTGTATACCTATTTCAATCAAAGAAACACACGCTACATCAAGGCGACAAGTGCAGCTCAATATAAAACTTCATGATCTTGGTTTATTTACAAGTTCATGATCTTGAATTTGGAATAAATCGGTCCATTAAATGAACCAAGGGTATTTTGTTTAAAGACAACATCAATAAAAATGCTACTAAATTAACACCCTCAGATGCCAAGTCCCTTCTTTCATCCACATATTCCACAAATTAAATAGAAAAGAGGAAGAAAAAGAAGAGAAGAAATGTTACATTGTGAAGTAAATCCGTGATGGTGGACTTATATGAAATGCTGCCTTGTTCTCTTCTTTTAATTCATGTTCTCTTCTATTAATCTCTCCACTTAAACATGTCCAGGCAAATCAATTATCAAGAAGAAAACATCAACCAATTGATTCATATGATCTACACAAATACAATTTGTAAGTTCTTTTTCTTGGGAGTTATGTGAAGAGACAACCTTTTCTTTTTTTTCTTTTTTTATAACCCACCTTGGCTATCCCCTTTTTTTTTTTAATAAGTCACCTAGACTATCCTGTTGCAACCAAACCTCCATTTTACTCCTATTTTTACTTGAATCATACCTGATCAGTATAGACTGGGTTCAGCCAAGTTTCCTGTCACATATTTTCATTCCTTTATTGCTTTGAATCCCCAATTTGAAAGAAAGGGGTCTTAACTTCTAGTATAACATTTTAGTATTTTTCAGATAATGAATTCATGCACCTATTTGTCCCTACAATAATGCCATGATAGCATTAGTGTATAGTGTTAAGAAAGAACCAAAGATATTTGAAACAAGGATATGGTGTTAAGAAAGAACCAATTTCCATCTATCCTATCTCCTCCAATAGGTTCTAGCTCTATCTATTAGCAAAAAAAGGTTCTACCTGCAAGCAAGAAAAGCACAATAGTCTGTTAACAAATAAAAAAAAATACTAGTGAAACTGTATGGTTTTCATAGCCTAAAACCATACAGTTGTGAAGAGTAGCTATGCTGCTAATGTTGGAATACTGAACTTAAAAGTGTGATGTAAGTCCCCTTGAGAATAAAACCATAAACCACAAATTCAAACAAAAGACTTGTTACTTAAATGCAGGCAATGCGGATAGTTGTTCAAGCCAGAAAATGTTCATTATTACATGAACTTAGTTCAGAATGAAGGTTTTGGTAAAAACTCCAATAGTCTCTACTAAGAAGACACCATCCCTTGCAAAAGGATCAATGGCATCTTCTGAAAAGGACCAATATATATATATATATGTACTCTTATCTCTCATGTGTGCATCAGCTATTGCTGATAACACCACTAATGTTCTAAACCAGCTCTCCAAAAAGATGTATATATTACAAATTCAAATGTGTATATATACAGTTTTTTTTTATAAGTAGTATACACACACACACACACAATGACATATATATATATATAGCTCCAACTTAAAGGAAAAGAATTACAAACTCCAAAGAAATAATAGTATAGGTTGAACAATATGCCCGTACGATCACCACCACTGTTGCCTGCATGCCATGGCCAGAAAAATCACACACATACACACATGTATATATATGTATAAACAAGGGTAAAATATCCTATACAAAAACTGCTCAATAATTATTTCTTATTAGTATCGAGTCATACTCTAATATTTGTACTAACTAAAAAGTCATGTGTAATACCCAAGAACCAATAGATATATTCTTGTTGAGATTAACTTGAACTTTCTCTTTTTGTTTATGTTAATTAAGATTCGAGACGATACCTTGACTCTCCAAGGTAGGAGTTTGTAAGCTATGGCTGAAATATTATTATTTAACCCAGTTTTATCATTTCCAGTCATGATATTAATGTGACAGATTTTAGGTGAACCTTTTTATTTAGATGGAAAGCACATATATATATATATATATATATATATATCATGTATGAATAACCTATGTCCAAAAATTGGAAGGTGTTAGGGGGAGTCTTTATCAGAGGAGCAAAATGGGGAGCAGTAGAAGACTTTTCAGCAATCAAATTGGGTGAGAAATATATATCAAGGAACATGGGAAAACAAAGTGCTTAAAGACTATTAAAGAGGTTGAATCAAAACAATAGCCATTCTTTTTGGGATTGCTTAAACTTACCCTTTATAAACTTCATCCTTGTATCTTAGTGAGAAGATACGCACTGTAAAAGAAAATAATGTATGATCAGTTGCTTCGAAATTGTAATGAAAACTCACCAAGCATGGAAGCAGATCATAAATAGAAAGAAAGAGAGGAAAAAAGTTAAACATGTTGGACAATGACAATGTAAAACCTTTTGGAAAACCATGTATCAGTTACTTCTTTAAAAGGAATGGTATCCAAAGGAACAAAAATGCTAGTTATGGTTTGATCACTCAAGAGATAACCTAAAAGTTAGCCAACAGTACATGATCAATGACATGAGGATGATTGAAAAACCTTATAAAAGAGTAAGCGGTACACATCAACTATTTCCTGAAATAATGACAGGTACAAGAATAAACGTCAATCTTGAAATTGAAGGTTAGTTTCAAATACATAGGAAACAAAAGAAAGCCTTGCAAACATGGGTCTAATTTAGAATTTAACATATGTCTGTTATAGTAGTACTGTGTTAATGTGTTAGAGAAATAAACAAATTAATGTAAGACAAAAGTGAAATACTATTAGCAAAACTCAGTTAAGTTTGTTGAATGGAAGAAGCATTTAGAAGATAGAGTGGCATGCCTTTTGGAATAAATGATGATTTAATAAAATATCGTAACAAAGTTGTCAACTTCAAACTTTAAATTCACACTTCACCTCATTTCAAATAGATATCTCACTTCTTGGATCTACTTATTTAGTGGAAGCCTACCCACATATGTGAAGGAATATTAAATTTTAAATTAAATTATTAAGCACATGTCTTCCTTTCATTTTAAGTTTTTAGGGTAAATGATGATATAGCACATTAAAAAACAACACCTCCCAATGATAACATCTAAAAGAAAAAGTATAGGAGAAGTAATAAATAAGCTTTTGAAATAAATTGTTGCAAATGACCCACCTTAATGCATATAGGTAACTTCTAAACTATTAACTCCCATCCCCACAAATCTCAAAGAATGAAAAAATAAAAAAATAAAAAAACAGGCTAAAAGAATAATGAAGAAAGCTGATTGGGCCAAGGAAATAGGGCAAATTGATGCTCTAACTTCACTTACATTTTCATACACATTTTAGTTTGAAGATCACAAACAAGAGGGTAGTACTGTTTTTTCCGACTAAAATTAAGTTCCAAAAGTAAACATCCAGGAACATCATGTGTAGATGTTGTGTTACGTGCTAAAATTGGTATTTGCATTGCGCTATGCTCGGCGAAGTTCACCCAAGAAGTCCATAGGTGATCCATAAGGTCCAGCATCAACTGGAGCCATCAACTGAAAGATAAGCAATGCAAATATGAGAGAGAGAGAAGCGTAAATAGGAGCAGTGAGAATTTTCATATTCACCTGATGAGGAAGTCTAAAACATGCTGATGGGGCACTTCCTGCGTATATAACTAGTCTCTCTGGAAAAAAAAAAAAAAAAAAAAGCTCTGAAAACGAAAATAAGCCCACTTAGATATTCACAACAAGGTAAGCATGCAATTCAGTCATATCATCACATGCTAGATTTGCCAAGAAGAAAGTGTAACACCAGTGACTATGTTGATGTGGTTTTTTTTTTTTTTTTTTTTATAAGTACCTATGTTGATGTGGTAGACAGTCAAACAGCGTGTTTTCACCCAGCTGATGTGAAGCATATCAATGCACGACACCTTAATGGTGCTACCCAATCTCCATTCTCATCTATCAGTCCTTTTTACCTGAAATTTATAAATCACTCACCAAACTCTATCTTTCGCAACTCCCATCCAAAAATATAAGGAAATTGGTAAGAGACCAAAGCATCATTTAGTTTGAAACTCCGCTGAATCAACTGGACTCTACCAGAGTACATCATTGTATATTAAAACTGAATACAGCTCTTTCATCCTTTCTAATATCTGATGTTAAGTGGATAACAACATATATATAGTCCACAAAGTGTTGGACGCGATAATGGTTGATGGCATCTCATCTGTTTTCACATGCAATAGCGGACTAAATTTGTTGTTTGATTAGTACATGCCACGCTGTAGAACATACAAATAAAAGTAAAATTTCATAAACAATTCCACACACTAAATCGAAAAACTTGGTAGATGTCTATTTAACAGTTAAGCAAACATAACTGAAGTTGATGGTTCAGTTATGGTGAAATATCATAACTGAACTAGATGGAAAATCACTCATATTCATAGCCTAGTTGTTTGATTAGAGGCTATTCAAAAAAATAAAAAAGGTTAAAATTTAATTGAGCTAAGATGGTGTCATCTTACAATATCACATTGCTCAATTACATTTTGTATCTTACTCTTAAAATTTAGGTTTTTGTTAGCCAATAAGAAAAAGAAATCAGAACTAAGAAATTGTTTGTGCAAAATTGATGATTTCAAATTGTTAATCAGTTATATCCACTATACTGTTTAGTATATTGCATTAAACTCTGCTCAATGACAAACTAATTCTAGCAACTCGAATTTGTCCTAGGTTCCATCATGATGGAGTGCACAAGAAAATGGTAAAAGTTCATCCACTCACTAGATAAATCTATTGATGGATTATTGTAGCAATCCAACGCAGCTGCCCAGACAGAATTTGAAGATACACGAAAAGTGGACATAACAAATAGCAGCAATTAATACTTTTGCCTTTAGGTATTTGATCGGAAGACAGAGGGATTCATGGAAGAGTTAATTGATGGAAAGATTGTTATGTCGATGAGAGCTATCTACCAGTCAAACTTGCTAACCCCACCATATATGCTATTCCAGCCAATCACAACACAAAGCAGGACCTAAAGTGTCTTTGTTGCACAGAGAAACCTAGGTTTCCTTCTTCACATGTATCTGCGATATAAAACCTAGATTCTTAATTAACAAAAAATTTGAGGAAGGAATTTAAGCCCCAGTCACACTCTGGTTTCGATTAAGAAAGGCCAGGAAAAATTCCCTTCCAGCATTACAAAGTTTGGAGAGAGAGAGAGAGAGAGAGAGAGGTGCTGCGATTACCTCCCAATGTTGCCGATATGAAATGCTTCGCCCGAGTCCAGTTCTGTAGTGCAGCTGAAGAGGAAAATATGCAAGAGTGAAGAAGAAATGCTATGCCTGAGGAAATGCCATGCGATTTCTTGGTCGTGAGCCAACATAATGAGGTGGGTTAGTTTGTAGGTTTGATGAAAATGGAGAAGAAGAAATTGGGAAAGAAAGATGGATTGGGGATTTTACGGGCTAAAATCGAGTTTGTTGGGTGGGGGGAAATAATAAGGAAAATCGTGAGTTTTGGCGTCGAGTGATTTGCTCTTAAAAAACACCAATTCCAGCGGGCAACTGCCGTTGCAACAAATTTTTATTTTTTGTAGCGAATATTTTTGTTGTAAAAAGTCAAAAACTCGTTGGAAAAGGAAACTTGAATATTGCAGCGAATGTTTTCATTGTAAAAAGTGAAAAAATCGCTGCAAAAAATAATTTCAAAACTTAATGTTAAAAGTCCGCATCGACATCAAATTCGCTGGAATTAATATGCAATTGCAGCGATTATATTTGCAACAATACTAAAATCGCTGAAAAAGGCCTAATTTCTTGTAGTGAGAAAACGATTCTGATAAGGACTAGTGCAGACCAAGATCTATAAACTTTATGCTTATCTTGCTACCCAAAACTTGTTTTTCCTAATCATTGTAGTTATATTAATGCATGCAGTAAAAATATTGCAAATGAAATCGAGTTGCAACTAGATAAATAGTTTGAGTGCAAATTAGAACATTGATGCATTCACTTAAATTATTGCTTTTAGTACTGTAAAAAAATGATAGTATAACAGCCCACTTGCTATATATATATATTCATCTAGTGAGCAACTTTTCCAAATTTAAAAAAGAAACAAATCCAGTGGCAAAACTAACTCGAAAGAGATTGGAGGATATTTTGAATATATAATTTTATTACTATAATATTCAAATTATATGTTTTGATTTCTTCTGTTGCATCGTGTTCTCCGAAGTGTTGAAGAGTATCCTCCACTTGCATGGCATGTTGCTGCGAAGAGTAAAAACAATGCACACAACATGTTTGATGAAATGAGACAAACCACTATGATCAATTTAATGTCTTTATATATTTTTATTCTTTGGGCACTGCATTGCGTTTGGTAATCATATTGAGTGCTTCATGATGCAACCATTGGTTGATGAAGTGGTTTTTTTCTTTCTTTTATTGCAACAATATGGAATGTAGTGGAGGAGACATCATATCTAGCATACGGTCTTTGAGGGCAAGAGATGATGTGATATTAGGATCGAGACTGATACATTATTGCGGCATTCCCTCCAAAATGAGGACGTTGGGCAACTTAAAAAGTTTTAGAAGGCAATTTTTCAATTGTCCAAATTATAAAGATAAAAAACCGTGCGACTTTTTTGAATGGGTTGATCTTGAAATGGAATAACCGGATTGTTGTAAACGAACCCTCGAATTAACACATCGAATAAATGAAACGATAGCAGCTAAACTTGCAAGAATTGAACACATAAAATTTCAATTGATGAAGAAAAAATGCAAATGTGTATTGATTGCATCTTGGATTCTATTTTTTGCATTATTTCTTACTTTGAAATTTTATGAGCTTTCATGCTCTCTAAATCGTTTAATGCTATATTAAAATGTACATGGCTTATGACGAAGGTGTATTTATTTTTCTTATGGTGTGAGCAGTTTCATAACTTGGTCAATACTTTTGGTGTCTTTATATTTGATCTTTTTTATGGTGACCCACTCATCATTTTGAAGTTGTCTTTTGTAAACATATTGTAAATCTAAGCTCCAGTTAATAGCTATTTGATCCTTTTGTGTTTCATTTTAATGTTAGAACTTGTTGGAAGCCTTTGTCTTTTATAGTTTTGTTTTTCTTTGACCAAATGAAATTTGAAAGAAGAAAAGGCTGATGGCAATACTTTCAAATTTGAGAGAGAAAGGCTGATGACTATTTATTAGTGAATCCTGGGTTTATGGGATACAAATTGTTGCTTAGGTGAATTCAAACTTGAGAGAAAGTCATGTTTTATAGTGATGGATACATCATGTACTGTTGCTACCCTAGTTATAATAAAATCTCCCAAGACGAACAACAGTAGATTATTTTCATTAAGTTTAAAAAACAAAATGCTCACGTGCCATAAAAAATCATTGTAGCCACCAATTGTTTTTTCTCAATAGCACCTAAGTGGTCATAGTTCCAAACATTAGTTTTAAAAGTAGAAGCAATTTCATATTCTAATTAACAAAAGCAATTTTCATGAATCTATTATAGAAACAGCCAATTTACAGCCAACCAAATTCATCATTACAGCCAACAAACGTATCAAGGGTTCCATTGTTTTATGGCTACAAAAGTATAATAGCTACAAAATATTATGTGTATAAAAAATATTGATTCTCTTCAACAATGCTCCAATAATTTAACGAAAGACCACTCCATTAGTTACCCAATAATTAATTCTTTTATGAAAAGTCAAAATTTCATGATGCTCCAAACTCTTCATCATTTGACATTGCGGATAATTGAATATTCCTAAAAACCAAGAAAATTTTTTGGAATAAGTGATCAAATCAAACATTTAAAGATTAGTATTCATACATATCAAATGTTGTGGACGTAGTGGTCAAGTGTGAAGGTAATGTAGTTGAACTTGGTTTGCCCTACCACTATTAAAAAAAATTCATCAAGTTAAAAGCTTCACGCAAGGATCATACGACATCATTAGAAACATAATGAAATCATTGCAAGTACTCATGTGATGGACATTTCGTTCTACCATGCCCTTCTTGTTTGCAAATGTTGCATTGTCGCTTCTTTGTTTGCACATTTTCCTTTGGATTCTTTTGTCATAAAGTCTTGGGCCTACCTTTAGAAACAATGATTGTGGGATCTTACAATGACAAACTGTTGACTTTTTGGCTCTAGACCACATGTCCCTCCATGTTACCACCACCATCATCATCACTCATCAAGAGAAGCTCTTGATGATTAGTCTCTACTCCCCGTGAAACATGCTCATATTTCTTAATAGATAATGACCCTATCTCAGCAACTATATAAAAATGTCTCATCAAACGATGTTTCTTAAAAAAATGTAGTTGGGATTGTCTCCAATGGCCCTTCATTGACACATATCCCTTCTACCATGCAACTCTTTGCATTGATAGTCCACCTCTCTAACACATACGATTGCATTACAAGGTCCAAACATTTTTTCTTGTCAAAACATGTTGGATGTGCCAGCATAGGAAGCCAATAAATTCAAACTTAAGACATGTGCAAGAAACAAATTTTTCTCGCTCCCAATTGTTACTTCATATGTCACTTTTCTCTCCCATGAATGGCCACCAAAAACATTTTCCTTCCATCTTTCTCACGTATTTTGTGTGGTTTGAATTGTTGGTTACTAAATAACTCTTCTTGAAAGATCATAAAGGATTTTCTTGTATAGAGCTTGGCCACTGCCTCTTCAATACTTCAATACTGTAAAAAGTTTTCATAATTGGCCTCGATATTTTTGTCTTTACATCTTTCAGTTTCTCACTTAGATAATAGGCATTTAAAGCTTTTTCATATTGATGGATGATCTCATTTATCATCGTACTTGAACAAATATAGTCTTTACAAAACTTGTTCATACTCTCACTTAGTTGAGTTGTGGACATTCCAGCGCAAAATATAAATCTCAAGTAAGTGGGCACCCACTTTTCCCTCTTCACATAAATAGTATGCTACGATCTATTTTCTTCCAACTTGTACTTCAATAAGATTTCAGTCCACTCCAACTCAAACTCCTCAATAGTTAGTGTCTTATAAATACAATGGTTAAAATCATATTTAATTTGTGGATATTTATTGTAAACATGAGCTAGATGTTCAGGAACTTTTTATAGGATGTGTCATAAGCACAATTTGTTAGTTGTATTGGGCAATACCTCCATTATGGCCTTAGCTATTGACTTCTCATCATCAATTATTATTGTAGAGGGAGTACGACTAAGCATCACTTCTAGTCAAGTTTTCGATAACCATGTGTAAGACTCGTTGTCTCATTTATCAATAACGTACATTCAAACATCACAGATTGACGATGATGGCTAACTCTAGTGAATGGGACAAAAGGTACCTTGTACCGATTTGTTAGGTACGTAGCATCAAACGTAACAATATTTTCAAAATATTGATATGCAGCTCGTGATCTACCACTTGTCCAAAAGTAATTTCCCATCAACCCTTCTGTATCAACTTGGATAGAGTATACAAAGCCTGGATTATTACATTCACTTTCCAAAAAGTACTCATACAACTTTTGTGCGTCTCCCTCTTCAAGACCTTGCTTCCTTCTATTGCCCAAATAATTCTGAATGTCCGTAGGAATGCAACCAATATTATCATCACCACCGTGCTCCTTACTCAAAACAGATATTATTTTTCGTGTTGGTATCCCCGACTTATTTAGCGTGTCTATTAAATTTTTTTGAACTGGTTACTCTTCTATGCCCACGATGCAAACTTGTATTCCGAGATATCAATAACTCATGATTATGATGGAGTACAAACTTAGACACAACCCATTTTCCTTCATTCTTCTTTATTGTCATCATCACCTTATACCTGCACTTTATTTCTAGAGCCCCAGGTCTTGCTCTTTCTTTAAGTTTAAGATTATACTGACGGAACCCTTCTCTCAAACACACATAGTCTACACCAATTAACGATTTGTCTATGCCTAACAACCGAGTATGATTTATTCGGATGCTAAAACCAATTCATTTGGAGAATGATTTATAGCAACTAAGTGCATCCTCTATGTCATCAAACTCTAGCCCCACATACGGCTCCACATATGAAGATGACATTGTACTCATCTATGTCATCAAACTCTGGCCCCACATACGGCTCCACCATCCTCTCCAAAATCTCAACATAATCTCTTGATGTACTCATAATTCACGCAACCTTATATCTTGAGAATTGGTGAGTAAATCTTCTTGCATAAGGAACAGTGAAATTAACATATAAGACAGAATTGCTCAAATTCCTAACTTATAAATTAAAATAAATCTATCAAGACACTTGAAGAATTACCCAAGTGTCCAAATATGAAATAAATATATTTCTTCTCTCCACCAATGATAAAACGATAAAATTTTGGAAGGTAGGAAATGACACTTTTGAAAAGAGAAAACTTTTTGGTTCTATATTAAAGGATCTTGATATGAATTGCAATCGTATAGACTACTAATAGTATATATGAAAATTCCAAACTTTTTGGTTCTAAGACTATAGGGCCAAGCTATCAAGTTGGCAGTGGGTCCTAATTGAATCTTTGACCTCACTAAATTACAACACACAATAGCTTCACGAATCATAACTAGTTTCAGTATTTTTAGCGAAAGATGAAGTTAAAAGTTTGTCTTTTGAGCAGTAAATACTGCAAACGCTACAAGTATAAAAAAAGATCAAATGCCTGCATCATAATCATAATTAATAACAGTTACAATAATGAGTCTTATGGCTTAATTTTCTATTTAATCTATCTGTCATTGGCTTATTTAAGAAGCAGGCATTAGAACCAAAGCACAATTAGTCACTGAGAACTGAGAAATGGCTTCCAAAGCTCTCTTCCTCTTTACTTTGTTGTCCTTAATCCATTGTGGGGTTAAGGCAGTATTCAGGAATGCCATCAGTGAATGAAGAAAATGAAAATGCAGAGAATAAAACCAAAAAGTGAGAGAATAAAACTCTAAACACAGAGAATAAAATGCAGAGGAGGAGGGGGCGAGACTTAGAGGAGAAAGATGGGGATCGGGTGTATGCTTCTCCTTTCTGGGTTTTCCTGAGGTGCCTACATGGCATGTTATAATTGGCTGGTGTGAAATTAGTTTTTATAACCATCCAGCCTAAGGTTTTTCTCTTTTTCTTGCATGGCTCGCTTGTAGAGTTTTCTTGACGTACGTACGTGATGATCAAGAAAGACCACGTACACAACTCAATCAATTAGCATATAATAAACTATCGCTCAGTAAAACGCTATGGTGATTTAAGGCAATTTTTACTTGGGAGTATTTGTTCTTGTTCAACAGACAAGTTTTACTTTCTTGTATTTGCTGGCCTATTGTGGGCATTCTCTCTTTCCGTAATGGTAGAAGATTTATTACTCAGTACTGACGAGTTACAGTTGTCTGCAATAGAATTTGTGGAAATCATGGTTGCCAAACCATATCTTGAGTTTATTTTTGGCACACTTTACAGAGATTGCGGATAAAACTTGTGTTCTTCGACATGGCCCACGGTTTTTTTTTATAAAAGTCTCGTATTGATGGAAATTGCCGGATTTCTACTATCTACATACATTATGCGTCTCTGTGGATTTGACTTTATGATTTGTTGTTCGATTAATGCATGAATACTTTAGTAATCCAAATCATTGGTAATTCTAGAGGATATCAATTTACCAGAATCAACACCGGCCTAGGGAGAGTTATGTAGAGTCCGCATTGAATTGAATATTTGTCAACCTTTTCCACGCATTAAACATTTGTGTTTATGCAAATCCGAGATTATGGGTGAATTCGGTCTGGTCCAGTCGATCCTTAGGGGGTTTTGTGGATCGAATCGAACCTATTCGGTCCAAGATTTTTTCACCTTGGACTAGACCGAGTACTACATAGGACCGGACAAGACCGGTACCTTTTGGTTCGGTTTGGTCTGGTCGGTCCACTTGGTTTGGACCATGCCCAAAATGGGCCACTCAACCCAATCTAAATTTCCTTTTTTTTTTTTTTTTGGCCCAATTTCAATTATTTTCGGGCCACTTCACATTTTGTAAATTTTAAAGCTAAAAAATACTAAAAAAACTTGCTATTGAAAACAAATGATAAAAGAAAAATAATCTATATAAAAAATAAGTAGAAAAACCAAAAAAGAAGAAGAAGATAATGCAATTTACAAGAGTAGACTCCAAGCGTCCAAACAAAAGAAAATAAAAAAAATAAAAAAACCAAAAAAAAAAATAGAAAAGTTATTACAAATTACTATCTAAAACACTCTCTAAGTTACTGCAATGTCCACATGTAGACACTAATGTTAAATAAGATGAGTTAATAACATAACATAACTAACAACTAAGAAAATACAATTATAGGACGATCCAAGCAAACTCAAAATGCTAAAAGCCAAGTCCCTTAGCAGTCTATTTGCAAAAACCAAGCCAAGTCAAATTCAATGAGTAAAAGCAAAATAAATTTATAAATTGTTTAATTAATCAGCTTATATTGGAACCCACCGACTGGTCTTTCTTTCTAATAACCATGCATGATCATTGATAAATGAAAAGTTTCTTTTTCTCCTTTGGGGTGGGTGCGTGCAGATCAGACCTATAAATGGGTTTACAATTACATATGTTAATTAATACAACTGATGATGATCTCACTATATATGATTGTCAGACAATAGTATAAATAATGATGATTCAATACATATGATTAGAGTTTTAAAACCTAGGATAAAGGTAATCATAATGGATTAAAAAACCAACAATATCATAAACTAAATCCAAGATATATCATAGTAGCATTGAGGATGTTGGTTTTGTGAGTGTTAATCTCAAACGAGTAGGATACATTGAGGAACATATGCATTAATTGTGCTACCATTTCCAAGTCATGAATAGGGTCCTCCTAACATTTATTTCTGCTAACATTTTCCTACAATAAATGGCAACTAATATCAACAATTTAAATATCAAGCAATTATAAAACATATAAAGTAGAAGCAACAATTTTCCTCACTAATTTTCTCACCTCTTTAGTCTTTAATCGGCATTGGGTGTAGGGCCTGTAGGCATTGAATTTGACGCCTCCACATAATCATCAAAGTCCCCAACAAGTTCTATCCATAAAAATTTAAAACAAAACAAGTTAAATAAAGTTACATAACATAGAAGATAAAACGAAATAAACCACAAAAGATATCAAAAGTAAATTTATTACATACCCATATCTAGTTGTTTCTAAAATTTCAAAGTCAACATATCGCATCATGTAGTGAGGATCAAGAAGAATCCCAACATACATCAACATATTTTGATTATCCAAGTTGTCCCAATACTTTTCATATTTTCTCTTCATATTTGTGGCTATTAATTCCACCACGGGACTTTTTATCTTCACACTCCATGTTAATGGCATCTTTAATAGTAACCAACTCTGGGAAAAAAATATAATGCAAGTTACATATTCACTCCTCAAGAGGCATAAAGTTGCATCATAAAATAATTGAAGAAACCTTACAAATAACTTTACCTTCTTCCAATCGGATGCATTGGTAGGCCCTAACTTTGTCGACTTTTTTCTATTGACCACATCATCTTCGTCATCTCCAATACTACCAAGGAAGCTCAGATCTTCTTCCTCCAACCAATCAAAATCCTTTCTAAATTTTGAAGCCCTCTCTAATATAAGATAACTGGAGTTCCACTTAGTCAAAACATGGCTTTTGGATTGAATTTTTTCCAACCCCACACATTTCTTGAATGTACTTCACTTTTGAGGGGAGGATTTAACATACTTCACAACACTCCTCACCCTCACAATAGACTCTTCATATTCTTTCAACACCTCACGGACAATTAAGTTCAAAATGTAGGTACAACATCAAACATGTAAGAATTCATGCTTCATCCTATACTAGATTGTCTTTTTCAAACAAGAAATGACACTATTATTAGAACTTGCATTATTAAGAGTGAGTGCAAGTAATTTTGGTCGCCCATTATCATACAAATACATCTCTATGCCCTTACCAAGTGTATCACCCTTGTGATTTTCAACCAAAGAAAAGGAAGGAATCCTCTTGTGTAGCTTCCAGTCATCATCAATAAAATGTGCTGTGAAATACATATAGTTGAGGTTTTACATGGATGTCCATGTATCCGTGGTGAAGGACATTCGTTACCCTTGAAGATCATTTTTCAAGTTATTTTTTCTCACATAAACAAATTAAAGCAACCCTCATACGGGATGTAATCCCTACCCATTTAGGGAAAATCACAAGCATAAACTTCTTAAAACTCTCCCCTTCAACAAACTTAAAGGGCAACTCATTAAGAATAATCATCTTTATTAAGGCTTCTCAACAAGGCAAAACACTAAATACAATGGGTATAAGTTCTACTACTTCCTCTCTCCACCTTCCAACCTAGAGTTGTCTGGGACTTATCCGTCTTCTTAAATGACCATTTCTTACATTGCTTCTCAATGTGATTCTTCATAGACTTCATACCATTAGTCTTCATATCATATACATATGTAGCTCCATAATAATTACATGCAGCCCAAGGTTTAGTGTGATCACCTTATAACATTCTTGTAAAGTGATCCCAAACCATCAACCTAACTCTACCACTTCGTGACCCACCAACCGCTGATTTATTACTTACATTTGATGGGGGTGGGGGTGGAGGCATATCTTGACTTTGTGCTAACTATTACATATCATGTGTAGAAGACTCCATCTAGAAAAATAAACAACCAATAATTAGATTAGATATAAAGTCAACCACTACAAGAATAAACAAATCACAAACTCATAGTCACAGACAAATCCCACATACTATTTGTAATTTGTCCACTGTCCAGCATTAAAACAAATCCCCCATACTATTTGTAAATATAAATATCTACTAGAGAAAAAAAAAAAACTAAAGCTTATTTTGGATACCAAATTTCACAATTTCACATGCTCATACATGACTTATGAGATACCAGATTTCAAAAACCTAAATCTCGGATACATTATTCTAAAATTTCAAACTAGTATTTATAAAATCAAATAAGTGCAATCAAACAAAATAACATAGAAAAAATAGAAAATTAGAAATAATGAAAAATCCCTAAAAATAAAAGCCTAAACCCTAAAAATATTATTGCAAATTTATATACCAAACATATATGATCGTTAATTCTGTTACAATACAAAGGGTAAAATTGTAATCTAACTACACTAAGTAAGGACAACAAAGAAAATACATCTTCATTAATGGGTCACGTGTTGTCCATGTGCTATTTACTTCTTCGGCCTCTTACCCCATACCACATGAACCCTCCTCATTTCCTCCTGGGCCACTCAACACTTCTGCACCTTCATAGTTTCTCACAACCATAACATCCTACCAAGCAAAAAGAATTTGTGACTCAACCAATTCAATATAAGTCTTCCTCTTCTAATTCTCCCTTTAAGCATCTGAATGTGCTAGTTGGTTGTGGTGATGTTAATTCCCTTATTGATTCTAAGAGGCTTTGTCTCTCTTATGATATATGTTTGGTGGTAGTGCAAGTATTATCGGCTGAGGCAGATTTTCAACCTCCTCGATCACCATGAAACTAATAAACTAGAGCTCTCGTGGGCTTGGAAACCCACAGACACTTCCTGTTCTTCGTGATGTTGTCCGAAGAAAAGTTTCTAAAGTGTTGTTTGTGATGGAGACAAAGTTGTTAATTTGTAAGATGGAAAATTTAAAATTTACTTTGGTGTTTTTGGACTGTTTAGTAGTGAATTGTGAAGGCTGTAGTGTGGGTATAGTGCTTTTTTGGCATCAGGATGTTAATATGGAAATTGTGTCATATTCTAAACAGCATATTGAAGCATGGGTCAGTGATTTGAACTTAAATTGTAAATGGCATATGACTACTGTGTATGGTCACCTGAAGGTTGGGCACAGAAAAGGCATTTGGCAATTGTTAAAATCTACTTCGGTCTCTCCAATTGGTCCTTGGATATGTTTTTGGAATTTTAATAGAGTGGTGTCTAATTCTGAATGGCAAATGCGGGATTTTAGGGATGCCATTGATTCATGCAATTTTTAGAGTTTAAGAATAGAGGGGCCTTTTTTCACATGGTCCAATATGAGGGAAGGGAAGGCTTTCATTCAGGAGAGGTTTCACAGACTTCTAGCTAATCTTGAGTGGATGTTCAGGTATTCCTCTACAAAGGTCAGCAATTTTACTCTTACTCATTCTAATCCTAATTTTTTATTCCTTGATATTTGCGGGTCTATTTATACCCTAATAAGAAAAATGAAGTTTTTTTGCATTGAGTCTATAGGGATTGAGGCTTACGGGTGTGAGGACATTATTTGCAATTCTTGGAATCCTCAGGCTGCTGAGAACATTGTAGTTAAGTTGCAATAGTCTATTTCTTAGTGCAGGAAAATTTATAGACCTGGAAACATAAACAGTTTAGTCATATTCAACAGCAAATGATTACCAAAAGGGCTGAATTGGAAAGATGCTTTTTCTTGTACTATGGTGCAAAATATTATACATGACATTAATTTACTTTTGGAAAGGGGGGGAGATGATGTGGAAGCAAATATCTTGAGCTTTATGGTTACACTCAAGGGACAAAAATTCTAAGTCTTTTCATTATAAGGCTTCTCAACGATGGCGTTGAAATTATATAGATAAGGTTAAGGATGACGAGGGGATGTGGAGAGACCATGGAAATTTGGAAAATTTAGTCGTATTGTATTTTTCAAATTTATTTGCTTTGTCTAACCCTAGAGATATGGATGTTTTTATAGTGCAGCGCCCAAGGTTACCTCTCATATGAATGAGATTATTTTGCAACCATATATGGCAGGGGAAGTAAAGGAAGTCTTGTTTTAAATGCACCCTATGAAGACGTCACGACCAGATGGTATGTCTCCAATTTTCTTCCAAAAATATTGCCATGTAGTTGGAGATTTATTGGTGAAAATAGTGATGACCTCTTTGAATCATGGTCTTATTCCACTTGCTTTTAACACAACTTATTTAGTCCTTATCCCGAAGTAGAGAACATTTGAAAAAATTTTAGATTTCAAGCCTATTAGTTTATGTAATCTGGTTTACAAGATAATGGCGAAAATGATCACTAATAGGTTGAAAATTATTTTGCCCCAAGTTAATTTCCCTTACTCAAATTACTTTTATCTTGGACCGACTTATCACAAATAATGTTCTTCTTGCTTAAGAGAATGTTCATTCCACCAGAAAAAGAATGAGGTGTAAAACATGTCTATTAAATTGGACATGGGTAATGCTTATGATATGGTAGAATGGAAGTTTATTGAAATGGTGATGCTTTGGTTGGGTTTGATTCTAAGTGGGTTTCTTTGATTCTATCATGTCTATCTTCAATCTCTCATCAGATACTCCTTAATGGTATTCCTACATCATCTATTTTTCCTTACCGAGGCATCCAACAAGGTGATCTATTATCTCCGTATTTGTTTGTTTTATATACTGAAAGGTTATCCTCTCTTATTCAAGAAGTTGAGAACCAAACGTTGATAAGGGGGTGTACAAGTATGTAATGGTGCTCCAATGCTCACTCACTTATTTTTGGTTTATGACAATTTGTTGTTTTGTAGAGCTAATGTGGTTGAAAAATATGCACTAAAAAAATTAATGAATATTTATGCAACTTCATATGGCCAGCAGTAAATTTGGAGAAAATGGAGTTATTACTTAGTAAAAATGTTGGTGAGGAAGAGTTGAATGCTATTAAGGCATTTTGGAATGTATAATCCATCCAACACCATACTCAGTATTTTAGGTTACCATCTTTTGCTGGATGGTCTAGTTGTGCTACTTTCTAGGATCTAAAATCAAGAGTCTGTAACAAATTACAAGGGTGGAATAAGAAACTTCGATCATAAGCTGGTCGTGAAATTCTCATTAAGGCAGTGGTGCAAGCATTACTTACATACACTATAAGTTGTTTTCAACTACCAAGATCTTTTTGCAGGGAATTGAAAAGTATGTTTGCTTGATTTTGATGAAGACAACGTGGGTCTAAGCATAAAGTTCATTGGGTTAGTTGGAAACAAATATGTGACTCCAAGTTGGTTGGCAGTATGGGTTTTCGTAACTTGGATATTTTTAATTTGTCCTTACTTTCTAAACAAGGCTAGAGATTATTACATATTCTAATTCTTTGTTGTTCAAGGTTTTTAAAGCCAACAATTTTCCCAAAACAACTTTTTCACTATCACAACTTGGATATCATCACCCTTTCTATGTGTGGAGAATCATTTTCAAAGTGAAGGATATTCTTATTCAAGGTTGTAAATAGTGAGTTAGGACTGGAGAAAACATTAATGTATGGGCAGATTGTTGGGTTTTAGCGAGTTTGGAGCCTTCTAGTTCTCAGTCTTATCAACTATTACCCTTAAATGCCACTGTTAATATTGTATTTAACTCTTTTTTAGAACTTGGTATGAAGATTTGATTAGAAATACTTTTCCATCTTATGGTTGTGCAGATTCTCCATATTCCTCTCCATTATTGGTCAGTTGATTAGCTTGTGTGGGGTGCAAATAAATCAAGTATATATTCTGTAAAATCTGGATATCATTTTACAATGGAGATGGTACGTAGGACTAGTAACGTAGGGAGTTCACATTCACAATACCATTTGGTTTTGTGGAGGAAGTTATGACATTTTTCTCTTCCTAACTACCATATTTTTTTAAATGGTTCCCTTTTTGTGTATAAATAAGAGGACTTTTGGTTCCATTCACATCTTTCATAACCTAAATCTCATGGGTAGAGAAATTTCATTTCAACCTCATTTTCCACTACTTTTTAAATGGCTCATTCGTTCCTTTGCAAATTGATGCTTAACTTATCCTCTAAAGATGAGTTGGAGATTACATTGTCGCAATCGCCAACGTCATAAGTATGATCATATTCAAGGGCACGAATGACTATTTCATGAATATTTTGCAGAAGCACCAGTATATCCTTGAATCTATTTCAAATGAGATTTTATGAGTTGTCCTCTGTTCTTTCGTATTTAACATGACATAGAGGCTTACGAGCCTTACTTCACCCAAAGAAGAGATCATATCAGAAGACTCGGTCTATCTTCCTTGCAAAAGATAACTGCTGCACTTAGAATACTAGTGTATGGAGTAACTATTGATTTTATGGATGAATATATACAAATTGTAGAAAGCGCTGCAATGGAGAGCCTAAAAAAAATTTGCAACTGCAATCGTAAATATTTTTTCTAATTAATATTTATGGTCTCCAAATGCCACTGATATTACTCAATTGCTAAATGTTGGTGAGCAACACGGGTTTCTAGAGATGCTAGGAAGCATTGATTACATGCATTGGAAGTGAAAAAATTGTCCAGTTGCCTGGAACGGTCTGTATTCCGGTCATTGTCGTGAACCAACTATTATACCAAAAATGGTTACTTCATATAGGCTTTGAATTGGCATGCATTTTTTGGACTACCCGGCTTGCATAATGATATCAATGTGCTAGAGCGATCTTTCACTTTCACTAAACTTTCCCAGGGCATGCTCCTCCAATAAATTACTCATTCAATGGCAATGACTACACTATGGAGTACTAACTTGCAGGTGGTATTTATCTAAACTGGTCAACATTTGTGAAGACTATTCCATCTCCACAAGAGAATAAAAAGAAATATTTTATAACAGTAAAGAAATCAACAAGAAAGGATGCAGAGCGTACATTTGGGGTCATTGAACAATGCTTTGGAATCGTCTGTGGACCTATTCGAATGTTCAAGATCAGGATTCTAATGAATATAATGAAAATATGTGTTATTCTACATAACAAGATCATCAAAGATATGCGTGATGATAATTGGGATCCCGAGTTTGAATACGGTCAAGTTGATGATGATCTTCCTCAACTCTTGCACAATCCTACAATCGAACTTATGGAATTAATTCAGTGTCACCTTGAAATTAGAGACACTTTGGCACATCATCAGCTCAAATCAGACCAAACTGACCATCAATGGGAATTATATTCCCAAAAGTAGAATAGTTGCAATCCACTATAATTTCTAATGTTATTAGTAGTGACTAGATATTTCTACTTATTCAACTTCTATTCCCTTAAAAATGTTCACTTGAGATAGAACATGCCAAGTAAAGATGTATTATGTTCATTATATGTAATAGTTTATGCAGTTGTAATGTTTTGTTTACCATCTTCTATCATTTTCTTAGACTACCAAAGTACAATAAAATTTCTAAGCCTTTTTTCACTTTGAAAGTTAGGAACTTCATTATTGAGGCATCTCCCATATAGAAGATATCCATCAAAGGTCTAACATGGGTTAAAAATACATGCAATCAGCCAATGAGAGTGTAGAATACTAGAAAGAATCAAACTGGTGATGGGACAAGACTTGACAAGAAGCCATCTTGTGGCTATTATATGCCTCTACTTTAAAAGAAGCCATGCATCTTTTTACAAACTTCCCACATTAATGTAGTTGTCCAGAAGGATATTCTGATGTATGTTTTCTTACCTCTTCTGTCTCTACCTTATTGTCTAGTACTTGGAATTCCAGAATTGAGAACTGAAACAGCTTCTAAAGGGATTATCTAGGAATGTTGTTTATTGATTCAACTCAAATAAGTTTATTGTTCTTCAGCTTGACTAAAATTTATGCTACTTCTTAATAATTGCAGGGGTGCTAAGAGACTATTGGTGAGAAATACTCAACTCAAACCATATATGAGGAGTTGTTTCATGTATCATGTATGGATCCCAATCTTTTGTTTATAATGGAAAATGTTTTCTAAATGGTAAGAAATAACTAGTTTAAATCCCATACATATATCTTTTTTCTGGTTTTAATGATTGCATGTTTTATAGGAAACTATGATATTATTCGGCAGCCCAAGAAAATTATTGAATACACCTTGTAAATAAGCTTGGACCAACAACGGCTGTTGAGAAATGCATTGATCGCATGAAGCAGACATATTATGTAATATGTATTGGTGGCTCTATGTAATCCATTTTTTATAAGTAATTTCATATTTTGTAATTATGTTTTGTAGTGTAATGTATAAATACCAAATAATATAATATTTAGTGATTGCAGATTTTTATTTTTAGATGCATTTAGCTAAAAATAATAATTAGTTTCGTATATAAAAGAATATGCACCAAATAATATAATATGTAGTGATTGCAGTTTTTTTTTTTTAGATGCATTTAGTTAAAAATAATAATTAGTTTTGTATATAAAAGAATATATATATGCTTTTCAACATTTTTTCTTAAAAATTTTGTAATAGAATGAATATATGCTTTAAGATAAAAACCAAATCCTTCTTAAAAGAAATTTAATAATATAGGCTTTTGTTAAAAACAAAAGGCCAAAAAAAAAAAAAAAAAAATCCGAGTACAACCCGAAACCGGATTTTCAGGTTTCAAAAAATCTGGATCCACCCTAGTTTCAGACTGGGTCATAATCGGGTATACTCGGGCCGAGTTTCGGCTAGCGTTTGAAACCAGGGTTCCGGGTCGGATACACTCAGGTACCCAATCCAAAACTCGGATGAACAGTCTTAATATCAATATAACATCATAAACTAAAATAATACATTATTATATTTATTTAATCCCTCTATTTTGTGTTTCTTTATATATTCAAATACATTTAACATCTTAATTTTCACTGAGTGATCATCACGTACGTACGTGTTCTAATTTTCCACTTTTTATAAAAGTCATTAATGCATATATATATATATATATATATATATATGTATGTATGCACCGATATATTATTAATTAAGAAATTGTTAATTACCAAACACAATTTTATTAGCAATATATACCTTCAACATTATTTACAACTATAAACTGCCTGTGTCACTATCACAAACATTAATACTACTTTCGGTTCTTATATATTTGAGAATATTCTACATTTGATCACCTGAAATCATTGCTTATTTATGAAACCTGAGCTGGCTTAATCTTCTAAGAGACTAATTGTCTAATTAATTACACCTTCTAATTAATGGCTGCGGTGGTTGATGATTTTTTTTTTTTTCAAATGGCTACAAAATTTCATCGTCATGACTTCAAATATCATATTCATCAACTATCATGCATATGTATCACGCTTCTGCTGTCAATTTTCCTTTTTTTTTTTTTTTGAGCAATTTCTTAATTAGTTCTGTATAATTCGAGCAAAATGACAATTAATGCATTCAAACGTCACTGCTTACCTAATGGAACAAAAATAGATCCCAGACACTAAATGGACCCTCCAGCTACCCAGCTAATTCCCTTCGCTTCTAGGCGTGGGGAATTTATGTTGAAAGTTTTACATATCCCTTTTTTTTTTAGTCGACATGGACCTTGTTATGGGCCCCTTTTTTTTTCAAGCCCTTTTTTATTTTTTTTAGCAGCCCCTTGGCCCATCTGCAAACCACTAACTGCCCCGCTGTCTCTTTATATTTCTTTTTCGTGCCGCTTTGCATTTTCAAGAATCAAGGACACTCATGATTTATTGCCGACGTGGTGACAATAAGGGTTTTCGTGCAACGGTTAACCTCTACTCCTATATCAGGTCATGATGCTTACGGCGGATGGCATTCCATATTCATCCCTTTCAAATACCCTTCCCTCGAGCCTCTTTTTTCTTCCCTTTGCTCATTTAACCTTTTCATGCCTTTCTTACACGAGCTCTTTTTCTATTCCTGTTTCTTTTCACTTACCTATTCCTTCTTCTTCGTTTACTTGCTATTCTCCTCTTCCAATTTCCATGGTTGAACATGGTGGCAATTCTGCACAATCATCTCATGCATTAGACACCCGAACTTTTGACAAATACAAGTGGTGCTCAACCCTTAGACAAAGGGATTTTCCAATGATTCAGGAAGAATTTCTCATTCCTAAAACGGCAATGCTGGATGCTCCCCCCCCCCCTGGGGATGTTGTGACAACAAGGGTTTCTCAGGTAGGGTCACCCTGACCATGTCCCTGCTAGCTCACAGGTTAAGACTCCCCTTATGTCGCCCTCTTCGCAATATCTTGGATGTGCTCAATTTGGCTCATGCCCAACTCCATCCCTTCGGATTGAGGGCTTATCTATGCACCTGCATAGTTTTTCGTATGGTCCTGGAGCCCCTTGAGGATCTTTATCTAGATTTGAATACTCGAGAATTTCTATCATTCTATAATCTAAGACTAGCCACCAAGGGCAACGTTGCTAACTTCCACAAGAAAAATAAAAGACCAACCTTGGCTCAATTTGAAACTTGGCATTCTAATGCCAAAAATTGGACTGGTAGGTTTGTCTCTATCACTGGCTAGAGCTGGGAGTTTCCCGCCCTTGAAGCCTCTTTAAGAGATTTTCCAGTTAGGGCGATTTGGAGTGCCCTTCTTGACGAGAAGAGTTCGTGGGCGAACATGGAACACTTGTCAATTCAGGAGTTGGCCCAAATTGAAACTGTCCATTCTTGGGCTGAGGCTCACCCCAACTATCTCTGGACCCATTTTTTACTGACGCTTGCCCACATCGATCACTTCCTGATGTCCCCCAATCGGTCCCATGTTCAAGGGCGTTCGTTCTTGATTTCGGCTATAATTCCCCCTTCTACGCTAGAGAAACCCTCAAAGAAAGACAAGAAGGACGGTCAAGCCATACAATAACAAAAAGAAAAGAAGAAGCAGACTGAGAAGAAAGAAGGCGAAGAGAAGAAAGAGAAGAAGAGCAAGAAAGAAAAGGAAGAGAAGAAAGAAAAAGAGAAAAAAGAAAGAAGGAAGAAAGAGAAAGAGGAGAAGAAGCAAAGGAAGATGCCGCTCCCCCTGCCCTAAAACAAAAAAGATTATGATCCCTACGGAGGGCGACCATGTCCAAGCATCCACCCTGCCAGTCAGTGCTTTGCTCCCTATGCCTGGTGGTTCCCATGTGCGGCTGCATTCCCCTAGCCTGGGAGATGCTAAAGGTTTGGCTAGTTTAGCCCTCTCAAACCTCGCTGCCACCTTCCGCTTGACACTACCCAACAGGCTCACACACTGGAGTCCAATTTTGTATTGGAGTTCCCCATATTTTAAGACCTGGTGGGGGAAGTTGAGCTAGACGTTGAGGTTGCTGCCGTCCAAGTATCGTTGGTGAAAGAGTTCGCCCACCTGTGATGGAAAGCCTTGTTCCTTCTGTCATTGGAGGTGTGCTCAGGAAATTGACAAGTGCTTCCCTAGTTGGTGGGGCGGACAATGCTCACACCCATATAGGAAACCTGGGCGAAGGGGCTGAAAACTTGGGTTCAGTGATTGGGGGCATGCCCCCTCACCACGAGGAAGTTGGCGAATAGGTGGAAGTCAGCGATCCTCGCCCAGGGACCTCACCAGTCACTGTCTCTGGGGGCAATACCCATTTGTTGAATGCCAGTGGTGAGTGTCTCTCCATTCCTCTTCTTTTCACTCCATCTTTCGGTGGAGACACTAAATACCTCCTTCTCGAGGGCTTGGATAGCTCAATGAGAGAAAACACCCGCCTAATTGAAGTTAACCTGGCCTATACCAGGGCTCCCTCTCGTTTACAAGCCTTGGAGGTTCTTGATAGGGAGTGTCGGACTCAACCCCAAGGCCCAATAAGGTTTCTTCGCAAGAAGGTGTTCCTAGCCTCAAGGAGATCTGTGGCGAAGAGACCAGTGGCGGTGTTTCCTCTTCTTCCGCAAATGCCTAAACTAAAGCCACCGCCCATATGGTTAGCCATCTAAAAGACTGACTTTCTAAGGTATCGTCATCATGTGACTTGCTTTCCTTCATTATGTGCTTACTTGTAGCCCTAGCTTGAGTGCTTTTTTATTTTTTGTAGGCCATTAATGGTGGATCAGGCCCCCTAAAGGAGGAGGTCCGACAGTGGTGAAGGTTGTGCTATGTCGCCAAGCTTTCCTTCGAGAAGTGGTGGGTGGATAGTATGGAGCTAGAAATTCTAATGGAAAAGAAAAAGGAGTTCGAGATCTTGTAAGTACAATTAGAGAGCTACTCCCACTCCTTACATGGCAATTCGAAGGTTCTTGAAAATGAAGTCTTTAAGCTTCATGATGCTTTATGCCATGCCCAAGAGGCGAAGGTCAGGGATGACTTCACCTTGAGGCTTCTTCAATCAGAAAGGGACTTTGCGAAGTCATATCTTTCTAACTGTCCAAAGGACTTCGAGTCTAAATTGGCCCACCTTAATACTAATCTTCTCGCCCGTAGTAGGGAGTTAGACCCAACCCGCCAGGAACTGACTCGTTTGTAGGAATGCAATCACAGGCCAGCACAAGAGTTGGCGGTCACTATGGAGAAGACACGTCTTACCGCCCTTGACCTTTCTCAGGGGCAGGGAGCCTTGGTAGAACTCCAGGAACACCATCAACAATATAAGGACAGTCACAAAAACTCAAATGAAGAGCTTAGGAAGTCAAATTTGGCTTTCCTTGCCAAGGCCAGTAGCTGACCAAAAATAGGAATGAGCTAGCTTATACTCAGGCAAAGATTGCACGCCTGCGTGGCCAGTTAGCCCTTGCCCTTACTATTAGGGATCGTGCCTTTGCTTATGGCTATGGTGTTGGCATCCCGAGGCTTAGGTCTGCCTTTTGACCGATCCTGCTACTAACCTCGCCGCTTTGGACCGGGGCTTATTCTTCCCTGAGGAAGTTACCCGTCGTCGAGTCAACACCTTTGGGCAGGAAGAGATGTCTAATGCTTTTTGGAAATGACACCCCTTAACTTCTTGGCCACTTCTTTTGTTTCTCGAACACTTTTCTTATAGGAGCCTTGTATCTTTTGTGCCATTTGTACTTTTTTTATGACATCCTTGTAATAATAAACTTTGGATTACTTAAAAACTTGCAATGGTGAATATTTGTTGACTTTTCTACTACATTTCTTTGGCCTTTGGCCTCTTGTCTTATTTGGATTGCTTGTCTTTGGCCTTTGGCCTCTTGTCTTATTTAGACTGCTTGTCTTTGGCCTTCGGCCTTACAAGTCATTAAGGCTTGTGATAGTTATTTAGGGGTGGCTTGGTCTAATGACCACCACTCCTGCAAGCTGCTAAGGCTTGTAATAGGTGTTTAGGGTCGGCATGGTTGTATGACCTTCACACCCTTTTACATAGCACCGCAAGATGCTAAGACTTGTCATAGGTGTCTAGGGGTGCCGTGGTCATATAACCTCCAAGCCCCTTTAGATGGCACTGCAAGCTGCTAAGACTTGTCATAGGTGTTTAGGGGTGGCGTGGTCTCATGATCTCCACACCCCTTTACATGGCACCACGAGATACTAAGGCTTGTCATAGGTGTTTGGGGGCAGCATGGTCTCATGACCTCCGCGCCCCTTTACATGGCACCGCAAACTACTAAAGTTTGTCATAGGTGTTTGGGGTCAGCGTGGTCGTATGACCTTCACGGTCCTTTACATGGCATCGCAAGCTAGTAAGACTTGTCATAGGTGTTTGGGGATGGAGTGGTCTCATGACCTCCGCGCCCCTTTACATGGCACCACAAACTGCTAAGACTTGTCATAAGTGTTTGGGGGTGGCGTGATCTCATGATCTCCACATCCTTTTCATTCTGTGCTCGCCAGTATTTGTACAAATGCCCACCGTGGGTGTACTTATTTATAAGGAAATAACAAATGAAATAGAGTGCAATAGGATTTAAGTAGTGATAAACGGATTCAAATGTTACCACAAACATGAATGTAAATGTAATAATGTCAACATGAAATAAACAACACTAATGTAAATGAAATCAATGTAAATGCTACTGATAAAATTTCCTTAAGTGCTCTACGTTCCATGGGTGTAACAGTTCCTTGACCTGGCTATCTTTCAAGCGGTATGACCCAGGTCTGTTGTTTGCTAACACCAAGTAGGGCCCTTCCCACCAGGGCTCCATTTTCCCTTCATCTTGGGTGGTCACCCCACTCTTCTTCAAAACCATATCTCCTACCTTAAAAGTCCTCGCCTTAGTATTTTGTTGAAGTGTTGCTTGGCATTAGTTTTTTCTTACAAAATTCTGGCTTCCTCTATTGCTCTTTCTTCCTCCAATAAATCGAGGTACTCTTCCATCTTCTTGTTATTTTGAGTAGCTGAGAAGTAGCTCATTCGGTAACTTGGGAGCCCTAATTTGACTGGGGAAACCACCTCACACCCATATGCCAATGTGAATGGGAATTCCCCTGTTAAAGTCTTTACCGATATTCTAGATACCCAAAGTACCCCTGGCAGCATGTCTACCCACTCTCCCTTTTTCCCCGCAACCCTCTTCTTTAGGATTGAGAGTGATGCCTTATTTGTTGCTTGTTCTTGCCCGTTCACTTGCAGGTGGCCTGGTGAGGAGTACTTCACCTTGATTCTTAACTACGTACACCATTCTCTATAATGGTTGGAATCAAACTGTCGTCCATTTTCTGTCACTATTCTTTGTGGGATTCCAAATCTGCAAACAATGTTTTTCCACATAAACCTTGTCACGATCACTAATGGCTCTGACTTCACCCACTTTATGAAGTAATCTACAGTGACAGTCATGAACTTTATGCTACCTCTCCCTGGTGGGAAAGGTCCAACCAGATCCACACTCCATTGGGCAAAAGGCCATGGTGCTGTCACGAATGTTAACTCCTCTGAAGGGGCGCGTGGTACTGGTGCGCATGTCTGGCACTTCATGCACCTTTTAGTGAATTCTCAAGCATCTCTTAATGCATTGGGCCAACAGTATCCTGCCCTTATTGCTTTCCTGACTAAGGTCCTTCCGCCAGAATGGTTTCCGTATATTCTCTCATGAATTTCGGCCTAGACATACTGCGTCTCCTGTAGGGAAATACATCGCAGTAACGGAGTTGAAAAACATCTTTTATAAAGGACTCCGTCGATAAGCATGAACCTTGCCGCTTTTCTCCTTATCCTCCTAGCCTCCTCCTTTCCTTCGAGTAACTTTCCCTCATCTAGATACTCGATCGCCCTATTTGCCCATTCTGGGATACTAGAGCCTAGGACTCCCACCTTCTTGATGGCTGGAACCTCAACAATTCTACTTTCAACTTGCCATGGGAGAGGCTCCTCCTCTATTCCTGATGTTGTACGTGACAACTTATTCGCTACTGTCTTATCTGCCCTTGATATTTGAGATATATTGAAATACGAGAAAAGATAGCATGCCTCCCAGACTCGTACTAAGTATTTCTTCAACTTCTCCCCCTTCATAGCGTATAAGCCCAACACTTGATTTACCACTACCTGTGAGTCTTATTTTGCCTCTATCTCTGTTGCCCCTATCTTGGCAAGGCTACCCCTATCTTGGCGGCTATAGAAAGTCTCGCCAAGAGTGCGTCATATTCATCATTGTTGGTTACTTTGAATGTTAACATTACCATGTAGAGTCATTCTTTATTGTCGAGGCTCGGCAAATGCATTCCCAAGCCCCTGGCCACTCAACAAGATGAACCATTTATAAAGAGTACCCATGGCTTTCCCATTGGGGCTACTATGTCTTCTTGGGGAAAACCCAAGAACTCTACCACAAAATATGTCAGTGTTTGCCCCGTTACCACCTTCCTTGGCATGTATTCTAAATCGAACTCACTTAGGTCAATCAACCACCCTACTACCCTTCGTGAGCTGTTAGGTTTTATGAGGGCTTTTGCTAACAGGCTCTTCGTAAGCACCCTTACTGTGTATGCTTAAAAGTATGGGCAAAGTTTTTTGGCCGCCCATACACAGGAAGCGAAGGCCAACATCTCGACTTGGAGGTACCTCACTTATGCTCCTCTTAGAGCCCAACTTACGTAATACACAGGAAGCTAGGTGGCCCCTTCCTCCTTTACTAGGACGGCAGACACAGCGTGTGGGGAAACTGCCAGGTATGCACAAAGTACATCGCTTTTTTCTGGCTGCTTTAGGAGTGGTGGGCTGGCCAGGTGTTGCTTCAACTTTTCGAATGTCTCATCACATTCTTCATTCCAGTGGTGCATCTTGTGCAATACTCAGAAAAAAGGGAGGCATTTTTCTGCCGACCTAGTATGAACCTACTTAAGGCGGCTACCCTACCCGTTAACCACTGCGTGTCATTCAGATTTCTTAGTAGTTTCATCTTGCGTATGGCCTCAATCTTTTTTGGAGAGGCTTCAATTCCTCTTTCAGATACAATAAATTCCAAGAACTTTCTTGACTCAACCCTAAAAGCACATTTTGCAAGGTTCAGCCTCATTCTGTAATGGCCTAAGATCCTGAACGCCACTCACAGGTCGTCAAGGTGCTCGGCGAATTCCTTACTCTTTACCAATAGGTCGTCTATGTATGCCTCCACAGACTTCCCAATATACTCCTTAAACATGTGATTAACCAACCTTTGGTAGGTTGCTCCTACATTCTTCAATCTGAATGGCAATACAATCCGCAATTTGTTATGAATGATGTTTTTTTCTCATCTGCTACATGCATTCGGATCTGGTTGTAGCCTGAGTAGGGGTCCCTGAAATTCAGCATACAATGTCCTACTATTACATCAACAACAACGTCGATGCGTGGTAAAGTGAAACTATCCTTTAGACAAGCTTTGCTCAGGTCGGTGAAGTCCATGCATATTCTTTATTTTCCATTTGCCTTTTTCACTACGACAACGTTGGATAACCATTCCAGATAATGAGCCTCCTTGATGAACCTAGGAACGAGTAGTCCCTTTACTTCCTCATTAATGGCAGCATATATCTCCACAAGTTGTAGATTCTGCTCATCCCTGACCTCCACGCCCTTTTCTAAAGTCACCGCCAAGGTTGGTGAAAGGGGCGATACGACTGCTTCACTTTGTTTTGCAACAACACAAACTTCACTTTGGATATTCCTTAATTCATATACATAATATTCTCGTGCTAGAGATTGTTCACCTCATGACTCTCCCACCTAGCCATCGGTCGGGAACTTCATCTTGAGGTAGTATGTGGATGTTACCGCCTTAAGATGGTTGAGCGTTGGTCTCCCCAATATGGCATTGTAGGAGGATAGAGCTTTTACCACTAAGAAATCGATCATGGTGGTGGCCATTCGTGTACCAATCCCAGTGATTACCAGGAGGGTGATAACCCTAACGAGCTATATTGTATCTCTAGAAAATCCATTTAGTGGCATTGGGGAGGGACTTAGTTTATTGGCATTGATACCCATTTTGGCGAATGCTTCCTAGAATAGTATATCTGTGGAACTTTCACTGCCAATTAGTACCCGCCTGGTCATATAGTTAGCTATTAAAAGGGTGACCACCAAAGCATCATCGTGTGGATAGCACTCATTCCTGATCCTCCTCCCTGAAGGATATTGTCATCTGGTTACTAAGCTTTTGGTGCTTAGGGGTCCTATCTGTCACATATACCTCTTCATATCTTGCCCCTAGTGCATACGCCTTTCGACTAGATGCAGATACACCTCTTCTAACAAAACCCCCTACTATTGTCTAAATTTCTCCTATGGGTGCCTATTTCTATTGCCTTTTGGGGGTGCTCTGTCCCTATTGCCTTGGTGTCCATCAGCCAGGTGTTGACGCTGCCACTCAAGACTATTGCTTCTTCCAGTACCCTACCCATACTCTTGGGACTTGGGTTTTAATCGTTTTGCAACCATTTACTCCAACTCTCTCATTCCCTCTAGTTCAGTTACTTTCTTCTTCATAGTTGTGTAGTCTTTGGTCTAGTGTGATCCTATCTAGTGCTACTTGCAGTAGCGACTGCCTATCTTAGGTTAATGTCATTCCTTGTTGTCCTTCTCTTCTTCCTACATGTTCAAATTGCTATGTATCAACCTTGGATTGTGGTCTAGCCGCATTTCCTTCCTTCTTTCTTGTCGAATCAATCCAGGCCTCTTGTCAACCTACCCACTCCCCGTTCGACCTTGTTGTCCTCATTCCAAGGATCCATCAACACCTATAATGTATCTTCGCCGTTAACAAAATCATCCGCCCTATCCATGAACTCCTTGAAGTTAAAAGGAGTCTTCCTATTTAGTTCTACCATGAAGGGATTTCGTGGCCATATTCCACCTTAAAGGGTGGCAAGGGTAATCTTCTTATCTTGGTCGTCTGTTGTTAACCTTTCTTTGTTGAAGCAGGTAAGATAGGTCTTCATGTTTTCATCCCCCTTTTGTTTGACCATTAGCAAATAAGCAGCTGAGCACTGACGCCTTTTGCTGGGCATAAATTGGGTGAGGAACTATTTGGCCAACTCATGAAAATTGTTTATTGACCTTGGTCTTAGGATCCCAAACCACCCTTTTGCTGTCCTCTTTAGGGTCAAAGGAAAAGTTCGACAAGCAATCTCCCCTAGAAAACCATGCAGTGTGATGCTGCCTTTGAAGTTCTCCAAATGGTCCACTGGATCTTGGGACCCATCATATATGTTTATTTGAGGTACCTTGAACTTTGGTGGGAGTAGCACGGCCATAATCTACTCATTGTATGGCAGATCAGTTTGGTTTCGCAGGCATTCCACCGAGGAAGATCCCCTCATCTTTCTTGCCATTTCCTTATACTTTCCTGCCAGGCTTTTTAACTCGTCATGCATTTTTTCTTCTTCGCCATTCCTAGGCTTGAATCTCCATTGCACTGTGCTTTCCCCTCACCCTGCTCACTATGACAGGGTATGGTGTTGTCGTTAGATTCAGCATTCTTTCATCGTAGGTCATCTTTTTCTTTCTTCAAGATCTCCATGGCCTCCAACGCCTTCTTTAGCTTTTCTTTAGTTGCTACTGGTCGTGCTTCCACTGCTGTTGGCAACGCATCCATCTCTCGATTTTCTAGGGAACGGCTTACTATCGTCATGAGAGAACCACGTTGATCTGTAACAAGAAACTAGATCCAGATCCCACAAATGATGTCACTATTAAGGATGTGTCCCACCACAACCACGAGCTCAACCATTCACCTGTACAAAGTAAGAAGACCCGGCGTAATACGCCTGAAAACATCCGATGCTTAAGTCAGTAAAATTTATTATCTAATCATTTAGAATTTAGAGATAGATTATATTTAGGATTACTTGGTATAATCTTCCAGTTAAACTAGATCAGTAATACATGGGAGCAACTCAATGGGATGCCTATCTTACTTAGTGTTTATCTGTTTAGATCAATCCTAAGTAACTAAATTAATCATGTACATGCATGAAACTCGTTCCTTCCCAAATAAGGCAGCATGCAGCATGTAGATCTTTGCTAGGCTCGGACTCTTTAATTTAGGTTGGTCAATATAGAGCCTTTTTCCATTGGGCCCAAACAAGAAATGGACCCTTCAGTTTGTTATTCAGAAAATAAAAACTTTGTAAAGTCACTTTTACGTACTCCTTACACATTTTATTAATATGATTAGTTGTATCACTTTGTTTAATATAAAATAAAAATTTTGGTCAATCACATCAATTGAATACGTAAAATATATGCAAAAATGATTATATGTAACATAATTTGAAAACAAAAACGGATCTCGTAAAAGCTACTTCATTATCAAATTGTCACGTAAGATTAATTCGGCTGATTATTAAAATAAAAAGGCTACAGTACCACTCATAATTATTTTAATAAATAACAAAAAAAAAACCATACCATGCACATACGTGGATCATACATGCCAGGTTGTTCCGCCTCAACCCAGGTACTGGATTTGAGACCACCTTGCTTGACGTGGATTATATTAACCCTTGTACAAGGTGGCTGCAGAATCACTCTATGGATGGCCGGCCTCCCTTATATTTTTTAAAAGAATATTTAAAAGTTTAATATGCATAATTTTAATAAACAAAAACTCTATTTACAATCAGTACTTTTACATACTCTTTGCACACTTTACTAATGTGATTGGTTGTGTCATTTTTTAATACAAAATAACTCTTTTGGTCAATCACATTGGTGGAGTACACAAGGAATACACAAAAGTGACTGTACGTAACATAACTCTGATTTTTAAAGTCTTAGAGTCATGTACTGCAAAAGTCTCGCACCCACCCTTTAAAAAAATGAATAAATCTGATATTTGAGTAAAAAAATATTTTTTTAATGGTGGACTCCATTTTTTTTCAAAATGAATATACAAAATTTACACACCCTAAAATTGTACCTAGATTACTTATTCAAAATTGGCCATGGTTTGCTGAACATTCCATACTGCTGGCCCATGCAGGACAAATAAAAAAGCTTGGCACTTAGCACAAAAGTTTTGACATGATTATAATATGTGCTTAGATGATCCTCATCTATATGGCATAATATTCTAACTTGAAGGCTCATTATTTGGACTTTAATTACCTAAAATGCCTACCTTTTCTTGCCAATAATGCCTTATAATATTATATGGTTAACATATAAAATAATTATTAATTTCCATGCACCATGCATGTACACAGTATGTGAATACAAAAAGAGTTACCAAGGCGAAGGCTAACATCTTGATTTGGGGGTACCTCACTTATGCTCCTCTTAGAGCCTAACATAATACACAGGAAGCTGGGTGGCCCCCTCCTCCTTTACTTAGACAGCAAACACCACGTGTAGGGAAACTACGAGGTATGCGCAAAGTACATCTCCTTTTTCTGGCTGCTTTAAGAGTGGCGAGCTAGCCAGGTGTTATTATTTCAACTTTTCGAGGGCTTCATCACATTCTTCATTCTAGTGGTCCATCTTGCGCAGTACTCGAAAAAAAAGGGAGGCATTTTTCTGTTGACCCTACTATGAACCTACTTAAGGCAACTACCCTGCTCGCTAACCTCTGCGTGTCATTCAGATTTCTTGGTAGTTTCATCTTGCGTATGGCCTCAATCTTTTCTGGAGAGGCTTCAATTCCTCTTTCATATACAATGAATTTCAAGAACTTTCCTGACTCAACCCCGAAAGCACATTTTGCAAGGTGCAACCTTATTCTATAATGGCCTAAGATCCCAAATGCCACTCACAGGTCATCAAGGTGCTTGGTGGGTTCCTTACTCTTTACCAACAGGTCATCTATGTATACCTCAACAGACTTCCCAATCTACTCCTTAAACATGCGATTAACCAACCTTTGGTAGGTTGCTCCTACATTCTTCAATCTGAATGGCATAACCTGGTAGCAATATAATCCGCGATTTGTTATGAATGATGTTTTCTCCTCCTCTGCTACGTGTATTCAGATTTGGTTGTAGCTTGAATAGGCATACATGAAATTCAGCATATGGTGTCCTACTGTTGCATTGACAACAATGATGATGCATGGTAAAGGGAAACTGTCCTTTGGACAAGCTTTATTTAGGTCGATGAAGTCCACACATATTCTCCATTTACCATTTGCCTTTTTCAGTAACACAATTTTGGATAACCATTCCGGATAATGAGATTCCTTGATGAATCCAGCAACTAATAGTCGCTTTACTTCCTCATTAATGGCAACATACTTCTCCACGCTAAACGACCTTCTTTTCTAGCACACTGTCTTGTGCACGGGATCCATGTATAAGCGATGTTCAATAATGTTGTTATCTATGCCAGGAATCTCTTCTTGACTCCATACAAACACATCCCTGTGCTCCATTAACAGCTTGCTTCAGGGTTTCTCTGTCCTCTAGTGGGACTTGGGTCCCAATACGTGTGGTAGTACCGGGGCGGTCTGAATTTATGGTCACAATTTCTAGTGGTTCATTGGCTTCGTCATGTTGTAGATTCTACTCATCCCTAACCTCCACACCCTTTTCTAAAGTCACCGCCAAAGGTGGTTGAATGGGCGATACTAGTGCTTAGCTTCGTTTTGCAACGACACAAACTTCACTTTGGCTATTCCTTAATTCATGTACATAACATTCTCGTGCTAGAGATTGTTTACCTCGTGACTCTCCCACCCAACCATCGATCGAGAACTTCATCTAAAGATGGTATGTGGAAGTTACAACCTTCAAATGGTTGAGCGTTGGTCTCCCCAATATGACATTGTAAGAGGATAGAGTTTTTACCACTAAGAAATCAATCATGGTGGTGGCCATTTGTGTACTAGTCCCAGTGCTTACCAAAAGGGTAATAGCCTTGACAGGCTGTATTGTATCTCCAAAAAAGCCATTTTGTGGCATTGGGAAGGGCCTTAGTTTATTGGCGTTGATACCCATTTTGGCAGACACTTCCCAGAATAGTATATCTACAGAACTTTCATTGTCAATTAGTACCTTCCTGGTCATATAGTTAGCTATTAAAAGGGTGACCACCACAACATCATCGTGTGGATACAACGCTCATTCCCGATCCACCTCCCCGAAGGATATTGTCATCTGGTTACTAAACTTTTGGTGCTTAGGGCCCCTATCTGTCACATATACCTCTTCATATCTTGCCCATCGTGCATACACCTTTTGACTAGATGTAGATACACCTCCTACATCAAAACCCCCTACTATTGTCCGAATTTCTCCTATGGGTGCCCTATTCCTATCGCCCTTTGGGGGCGCCTTATCCCTATTGCCTTGGTGTCCATCAGCCCGGTGTTAACACCATCGCTCAGGACTATTGCCTCTTCTAGTACCCTGCCCATACTCTTGGCACTCTTGGATTTTGAGCATTCTACAACCATTCACTCCAACTCTCTTTTTCCCGCTAGTTCAATTACTCTCTTCTTCATGGTTGTGCAGTCTTCAGTTCAGTGTGATCCTATCTGGTGGTACTTGCAGTAGCGACTACCTGTCTTAGGTTGATGTCATTCCTTGATGTCCTTCTCTTCTTCTCGCACGCTCAAATTTTTGTGTATCAACTTGGGATTCTGGTCTGGCCACCTTTCCTTCCTTCTTTCTTGTTGATTCAATCCAGGCTTCCTGCCAACCTACCCACTCCTCTGTTCAACCTTGTTGTCCTCCTTCCAAGGATCCACCAACACCTGTAGTGTCTTCGGCGTTAACAAAATCATCCACCCTATCCATGAACTCCCTAAGGGTGGAAGGAGTCTTCCTAGCAAGTTCTACCATGAATGGATTTCATGGCCATATTCCACCTAAGAAGGCAACAAGGGTAATCTTCTCATCCTAGTCGTTTGTTGTTAACCTTTCTTTGTTGAAGCAGGTAAGATAGGTCTTCAGGTTTTCATTCCCCTTTTGTTTGACCATTAGATGATAGGCAGCTGGGCGCCGACGCCTTCTGCTGGGCATAAACTGGGTGAGGAACTGTTTAGCCAGCTCTTCGAAACTGTTTATTGACCGTCGCCTGAGGGTCTCAAACCACCCTCTAGCCGTCCCCTTTAGGGTCAAAGGAAAAGTTTGACAGACGATCTCCCCTAGAAAACCATGCAGTGTGAATGTGGGCTCTGAAGTTCTCCAAATGGTCCACTAGATCTTTGGTCCCATCATACATGTCTATTTGAGGTACCTTGAACTTTGGTAGGAATGGCACGGCCATAATCTGCTCGCTGTATGGCAGATCAATTTGGTTTAGCAGGCATTCCACCGAGGAAGATCCCCCATCTTCCTCACCATTTCCACATACTTTCCCGCCAGACTTTTTAACTCGTCATGCGTCTTTTTCTTCTCCACCATTCCTAGGCTTGACTCTACATTGCACTTTGCTTCCCCCTCACCTTGCTCACTATGACAGGGTATGGTGGTGTCGTTATATTCAACATTCTTTCATCACATGTCATCATTTTCTTTCTTTAGGATCTCCATAGCCTCCAAAGCCTTCTTTAGCTTTTCTTCGTTGCTGCTAGTCGTGCTTCCACGACTGTTGGCAACATATCCATCTCTCAGATTGCTAGGGAACGAGTTACAGTTGACATGTGAGAACCACATTGATCCGTAACAAGAAACTAGAGCCCACAGACGGCGTCACTGTTAAGGATGTATTCCACCAACACCACGAATGCAGTCGTTCACCTGTACGAAGTAAGAAGACTCTGGCGTGATACACCTGAAAATATTCCGATGCTTAAGTCAGTAAAGTGTATTATCCAATCATTCAGAATTCAAAGATAGATTATATTTAGGATTACCTGGTATATATAGATTTCGAGTTAAACTTATTCAGTGCTCTATGAGATCACCTCAATGTAATGCCTATCTTACGCAATGTTTATCCGTTTAGATCATTCCTAAGTAATTGAATTAATCATGTATATGCATGAAACTCGTTCCTTCCCAAATAAGGCGGCGTGCAGCATGTAAATCTTTACTAGGCTTGGACTCTTTAATTTTGGTCAGTCAATAGAGAGCCATTTTCTATTGGGCCCAAACACTAAATGCACCCTCCAGTTTGTTATTCGGAAAACAAAAATTTTGTAGTCACTTTTACATACTCTTTACACATTTTATTAATGTGATTGATTGTATCACTTTTATAATATAAAATAATTATTTTGGTCGATCACATCAGTATAATACGCAAAATATATACAAAAAAGATTGTTTGTAACATAATTTGAAAACAAAATGCATCTCGCAAAAGATTACGGTGCAAACTAAATTAAATTCTACATTACACTACGTCATTATCAAATTGTCACGTAAGATTTATTCGGCTGATTATTAAAATAAAAAAACTATAGTACCACTCTTAATTATTTAAATAAATAACAAAAAGAAAACCATACCATGAACATATGTGGATCATACATGCCAGGTCGATCGACCTCAACACAGGTACTGGACTGGAGATCACCTTGCTTGAGGTGGATTATATTAACCCTTTTGCTAGGCGGCTGCGGAATCACTCTATGGATGGCCGGCCTCCCTAATATTTTTTAAAAGAATATTTAAAATTTTAATATGCATAATTTTAATAAACAAAAACTCTATGAACAATTAGTACTTTTACATGCGCTTTATATATTTCACTAATATGATTAGTTATTTCATTTTTTTTTAAGATAAAATAACTGTTTTGGTCAATCATATTAGTAAAATGTATAAAAAATACACCAAAATAACAGTACATAACAGAATTCAGATTTTTAAAGTCTTAGAGTCATGTACTGTACAAGTCTCGCATCCTCCTTTTAAAAAATGAATAAATCTGAGACTTGAGTGAAAAAAATATTTTTTTAATAATAAACTCTACTTTTTTTCAAAAAAAAATATACATAATTTACACACCCTAAAACTGTATTTGGATTACTTATTCAAAATTGGTCGTGGTTCGGTGAAAACTCCATAGTGGGGGCATAACAGCACTAGTTATAAAGATGGTGGTCATGACACCCCAGTGCTGGCCCATGCAGGACAAATAAAAAAGCTTGGCACTTAGCACAAAAGTTTTGACACGATTATAATATGATGCTTAGATTATCCTCATCTATATGGTATAATATTCTAACTTGAAGGCTCATTATTCGGACTTTAATTACCTAAAATGCCTACCTTTGCTTGCCAATAATACCTTATAATATTATATGGTTAACAGAGAAAATAATCATTAATTTCCATGCATGTACACAGTACATGAATACAGAAAGTCATAAAGTTGTAATTAATTAATTACTAACACCGTACGCATCATTCCCCTAATACAATTAATTGGCCCTTCAAATGGCCTGAACATGCATTGGATGTTCCAGCGATTAAGATTGGACCAGCCATACCCACCATCTATATATGAATTTCTTTTTCACGTATATATATATATATATATACTAGATAAAAGTAACGTGTAGAGCACGTTTGTCTTATAATTAATAATATATTTTTTTATAAAATTTATAAAAATAATTGATGACAGATATAGCTGAAAAAGACATTGCTTGAACAATTAAACAAATAATATAATAAATAGAATATTATAAAAAATAAACTTTAACAAATAAATTAACTATTACTATGCTAATTTCAAGCTATAGAATGTGGTTTTTAAAATTTCGAAACTAATTTCAACAAACCCAACTCTATGACTCTTTTCAGGAAAATTCAAACTCCAAAAAATTGGAAAAGAAAAAAGAAGCTTTTTCTCTTAGAACTCAAAACGCTGATTCTAAACTTGTGGGACAACATGATTTAACAAGCAACATGTTGCTTAACGAAACCAACCGGTTTAACTAATTGATTGATTGTGAGAGAGAGAGAGAGAGAGAGAGAGAGAGAGAGAGAGAGAGATACCAAATGTTGAGCGGAACCAAAATGCAGAAACAGCCAAAAAATGACTTCTTGTTTGGATATCTGACTTCCGTCTTCTTCCTCTTCTTTTTCTACTTCTTCAGCTTAAGCTGTTTTAGAAATAGAAAAGCCTACTTCGATGGCACTGATCCGGAATTCGATGTCATCCAAGAGAGAAAAGAAAGGTAGATCATTATTATCTCTCTCTCTCTCTCTAAAAACCACATTCCAGAGCTTTCTTTGATTTTTTTTTTCTTGTTTTTTGTACAAAGTGTTCTTGATTTTAGCCGTCAAGAACACGACGTTGCCTCTATGAATCTAAAGCTCCACTTTTCAGACTTGAGGTTTTTTTTTTTTTTTTTTTTTTTTTGTTCTCCTTGTTTGGAAATCTCGGCGAAACACAATTCTTTGATGGAGTCCGAGGAGGTAAACAATATTCTCTCACTAGTGAAGAGTGTCCTCATGGATATTTTCACTGCATCCAACCAATTCTTGATTTTAACTCCTTATTTCGAAATCTTGGTGAAGCAAGATTCTTTGATGGAATCCGAGGAGGCGAACAGTATTCTCTCACCAGTGAAGAGTGTCCTCGTGGATATTCACTGCATCCAACCAGTTCTTGACTTTCAACTCAGCACTTCCCATTCCATCTCGTTGATCTGCGTTAACTTTAACGGAAAATAATAAAAAGCATTCAAACATCCGTTAAAACAACAATTTCCGTTTGATAACCGTTCGATAGGCACTTTTTATATATAGAAGATATATATATACACATATATAGCCTCTTTTATATACTTACATTATTATACTTTAATGAATATTATATACTTACATTATATAGCCTCTGTTATATACTTACATTATTATACTTTAATGAATATTATATTATACTAATTACAGATTGTTCTATTATTCAGTGGCACTAAAAGTGATCTTTGCCACCAAATTAATGGAGTCTACTTTGAAAATGAATCCTTTTTTTTATAATTTGGGCCAACTTATGTAAGAACAAATTAAAATGATTTATATTTCAATAAAAAAACAAGAAACCTACTTCTCATTCAAGGAGTACGTTAAACATGTATGAGGTTAGATTATATTATATGGATATGTATTCCATCAAAATGGGATTTGAAAATAATATGAGAATTCCGAACAGATCAATGCATATCACATTCTTCTAATTTTTTTTAAGAAAAATACTTTAGCCACGAAAAGAATACATAAAAATAATCTCACAAACTGACGTAACTTCATGTGGCTCACCAAATTGTAAAGTTATTTTTATTGTATATTAGATCTAATTGATCAAATGAAACTACGTCAATTTTTAAAATTATTTTTGTGTAATCCTATTGTACTTTTAACCACGACCTCTTATTGTTTTTCACTAGATCCAGCCTCATCTTGATCAGATCCTTGGCTAGATAACTCATCATAGCCACCATCTTCATTATCACTAGGCCCTTCACGAAGCAACACATATGCTTGGCCCTTGAAATCTCACATCTTGTGATTCTTCTCTCACACTAGGGGATATAGTGCATTAATCCGGATTAGGGATTCATCTTTCAACCACTACACGGTCATTCTCCACACCACTGCCTCTTCGCTATTCGCCTCCTTGTTAATCATGCATAGACTCGGTTACACTTGTCTCAACCCCATCAACAAAAGCATTGTGCCTTAGTTCATTGGGACTAGGTGGTGGCTCTTGGCCACGCCCGTCAACGAATCTTCTTTCGAGGCTCTCTATGTCTTCTTGTCTTTCTCTCCTCAAACTTTTAATGGCCCTTCTATTTTCCTAGTTGATCATTAAAATGTTGAACTTGCAAATATGAACCTAGGGTACTGTGTTTGGAAACACAAGTATTCTCACCTATGCACAAATATTTTCAAATATTTTCTAACCAAATATCATTCAAACTTCAACTTTTTTACTAATTATTACCAAATCATTACAACTTTCTCAAACCCACACAAAAACACCAAAAATATTACAACTTTTCAAATTTCAAAACAAAAATAATATTAAAAAATATATTCAAACAATTTTTTAACTTTATAATATTTTTATTTAGTTTTTTTCCTCTCTTTTTCCAAAATTCAATAAAACATCTTAACTTATTCTATTTCACTACTATTCATTGATATTATGAAATATTCCAAACGAACCATTAATTTCCAATATTGCTTTTTTATTGATAACTAGATAAATCAAACTAATTCTGATCATGGAGGATGTTAGGGAAAAAGTTGACTATGTCTAGCCCATTGAAAAGCTATCACTAATAAAAATATTCCAAACTCCATCTCCCGTTAGAGTAGTGTTGTCGAGGTCCATCTTCAATAGGAATAGATTGGTCAAGTTCTCCTCGCGTTTATCCTAGCCGAGTGCTCCCAACTAACACACACCTTATGTGGCCCTAGTGCCCTACGGCTGAGTGACAAAGAGTGTTATGGGCAACAAAAGCAAATAACAAAAGGACTGTTTAGCCTTTCAACCTCACCTCGAAACTTCACGCCTCACTCAAGCATTGTCGAAATTGAATGCTTACCAAAAGTGCCTCCACTTGGATCAGGTTTGCAAGTCTCAAACTTATGATTTGTAGTATACTAACCTATTTAGTTTTTGGCAAAAACCTCTTAGGGCGGTCAAGCTCTGTCTCCAACAATAGTAGCACGGTCGAGCTCTGCCTCCCATCACAACAGCCCGATTGAGCTCTGTCTCCAGCAATAATGGTTGAGCTCTGCCTCTCATCACAACAGCCTGATCGAGCTCCGTCTCCTACAACAACAACACGGTCGAGCCCTACCTCACCTCATAGCAGCGCAGTCGAGCCCTGCCTCCTGCAACAACAGAGCAATCAAGCGTCTCCTTTAGCAAAGCAAGTACCTTGACTCGTAGGGAACAATGGCGATGACAATCCCTTGACTACTTCGACTCTCCCCATAAAAGTTAAGTCCCTTAACTCACTACAAACAATGGGCGGTAACAATCCCTTTACTAACTAGCCCTCGCACACAAAGTTGAATCGTTTTACTCGCCTTGAACAATAGGCAGTAATAATTCCTTGATTGTCTGGCCCTCACATATAAAGTCAAGTCTTTTGACTCACCACGAACTATGTGAAGTAACAATTCCTGACATGCAGCACATAGTCCTTCAACATTGAACGATGAGTAATTGTGTCACATCCGGATTTAAGCATTTTGTAGCCGCCATTTTAACTTTAGTTTCCTTTGTCGGCTGGTGTTTTCAAATATGAAATTGTTAAGTAATTTCTAATTTTGCCTTCTCAGTTTGATTATTCATGTGTTTTTATTTTATTTTTTTTTTCTTATTGGTTAAAAAATAACTACTAATAAATATGTGTGTTTTTTTAAATACTTGAATGTGTTTAAAAAGTATTTAAAAATAAAAAGAAAAAAATTAGAAATGCAGGTGCGCCTTGGGCGGCCACTAGCATTGTCCTTTCCAAGACTGGCATTGGATTATCTTATATTCTCAGATATTAGTTGAAACTTAGGTGGCTAGACTACTTTTTCTATTTTGGTTAAGCCCTATAAAATCCCATTTAGATTGTTTTTACAGTAATGTTTACTTCTAAAATTAGAAAGACAAAATTTTCTTCTAAACAAGATACGTATGAAATATTATGAGATAATTTTTTAACTTAGACAATTAAGAAAATACGTGGACTTTTATATATATACACATATATATGTATGTATGTATGTATGTATGTATGTATATAAACAATACACTTCATTCATACTTGAATAATCAAGAACAAGTTATCTTGACATGTCAATGACAACTAACATATACCAAACATTGACAAATTAGTCAAGGATTAGCATCCAACGACACTCTATTTAATACAACATCAAAACGGGTATGCCACCATTGAGCTGTATGGCCTCCAAAGCCTTCTTTAACTTTTCTTCGTTGCTGCTAGTCGTGCTTCCATGACTGTTGGCAACATATCCATCTCTCAGATTGCTAGGGAAAGAGTTACAGTTGACATGTGAGAACCACATTGATCTGTAACAAGAAACTAGAGCCCACAAATGGCGTCACTGTTAAGGACGTGTCCCACCACCACCACGAATGCAGTCGTTCACCTGTACGAAGTAAGAAGACCCCGGCTTGATACACCTAAAAATACTTCGATGCTTGAGTCAGTAAAGTATATTATCCAATCATTCAGAATTCAAAGATAGATTATATTTAGGATTACCTGATATATATAGATTTCCAGTTAAACTTATTCAGTACTTTATGGGATCACCTCAATGTAATGTCTATCTTACGCAGTGTTTATCCGTTTGGATCATTCCTAAGTAATTGAATTAATCATGTACATGCATGAAACTCGTTCCTTTCCAAATAAGGCGGCATGCAGCATGTAGATCTTTACTAGGCTTGGACTCTTTAATTTTGGTCAGTCAATAGAGAGCCATTTTCTATTGGGCCCAAACACTAAATGCACCCTCCAGTTTGTTATTCAAAAAACAAAAATTTTGTACAGTCACTTTTACGTACTCTTTACATATTCTATTAATGTGATTGGTTATATCACTTTTTTTAATATAAAATAACTATTTTGATCAATCACATCAGTATAATACGCAAAATATATACAAAAAAGATTGTTTGTAACATAATTTGAAATCAAAAATGCATCTCGTAAAAGAATGCGGTGCAAACTAAATTAAATTTTACATTACACTACCTCATTATCAAATTGTCACGTAAGATTAATTCGGCTGATTATTAAAATAAAGAAACTATAGTACCACTCTTAATTATTTAAATAAATAACAAAAAGAAAACCTTACCATGCACATACATGGATCATACATGCCAGGTCGATCCACCTCAACACAGGTACTAATCGAGACCACTTGCTTGAGGTGGATTATATTAACCCTTGTGCAAGGTGGCTGCGGAATCACTCTATGGATGGCCGGCCTCCCTTATATTTTTTAAAAGAATATTTAAAATTTTAATATGCATAATTTTAATAAACAAAAACTCTATGTATAATTAGTACTTTTACATATGCTTTGCATATTTTACTAATGGGATTGGTTACGTTTTTTTTTTAATATAAAATAACTGTTTTGGTTAATCACATTAATAAAATATACAAAAAGTACACAAAAGTGACAGTACGTAACAGAACTCTGATTTTTAAAGTAATCTTAGAGTCATGTATTGTTCAAATCTCGCATCCTCCTTTTAAAAAATGAATAAATATGAGACTTGAGTGAAAAAAAAAAATTAATGATAGACTCTACTTTTTTTTAAGAAGAATATATAAAATTTACATATCCTAAAACTGTATCTAGATTACTTATTCAAAATTGTTCATGGTTTGGTGAAAACTCCATAGTGGGGGCATAGCAGCACTAGTTATAAAGATGGTGGTCATGACACCTCAGTGCTGACCCATGCAGGACAAATAAAAAAGCTTGGCACCTAGCACTAAAGTTTTGACATATTATAATATGATGCTTAGATTATCCTCATCCATATGGCATAATATTCTAACTTGAAGCCTCATTATTCGGACTTTAATTGCCTAAAATGCCTACCTTTGCTTGCCAATAATGCCTTATAATATTATATGGTTAATAGATAAAATAATCATTAATTTCCATGCATGTACACAGTACATGAATACAGAAAGAGTTATTAAGTACTTGTAATTAATTAGTTACTAACACCATACACATCATTCCCCTAATAAAATGAACTTTGTGGTTTGGGTGCCAAAACTTAGTTCCACGCGAGTTCTCATGATCCCAATCAAATACTATAAAAAGATTGCAATTAATATGGGGTAGGTTTGGCAGTTAAAATAATTCTCATCTCATCATTACAATTTTTTTAAATTTTCACATAAAATATAATAAATAATTCAACTTTTTCAAATATCAATTCAACTTTTTTAAAGTCCAAAACAATGATAATATTAAAAAATAATATTTTATTCAACTTTTATCTAAAATTAAAAATTCTCATCTTACCGCCCATCCCCGCTTCATTGTTTGACAGTGTCAACCTATTCCGATTATATTTGGTCCTAACCTCGTCCAGTTATAAACTTTTTAAATCGACGTATTTCATTTATATATTCATTAAATTATAGTGGAAGTAAGACCCTAAGTTTACGTAACCATAATGATCACGAGAACGTTATCTTTCTAAGTAAACTATCGTCATAGTTGCATGAAATTTAATAGGTATTTTTATTTGCAAGACGGTACCCTTCATGACATCACTGATATAATTAATATGTTTTAATACGTAACCATAAAATGTAGTGTGCTTCATGAGTTTATTCTCTCATTTTAACCGCTCATATATTTTAATTTTTTTTTTTTTAAAAAACAAATTTTTTACTTAATGGTTAAAAAAATGACTTTTAATATATTAGTGTATTTTTTAATTTTTAAAAAATATAAAAAATAAAAAATAAAATTTATACTAGTGAACACCCCAAAGCCGGGCAGCACACTAACACCACCATATATATATAATGAGAAATAATATTTATAGTCATAGTTGAGTAAATGTCGTGTAGTCTTTTTGAAAAAAATAAATTAATACAGAACTCACATAAAAAAATAATTTTTTAATCGTGAACCTCACTCTTTTTCAAAGCGATTGCACTGCATTTACACACTTCATGACTGTATGTAACATGACACTGACTCATATATAATTAACCATGTCTTATATCTCTCGTCTAAGTCCGTACATGATCACTACAACATAAAGGTCCTTCTTAAATTAATTTTTTTAAAAAAAAAAATAGAAACTTCGTAAAAAAAAGTATTTTTGTTGTAATGGGGCGGTGACATCCTAGTTTTGAATAAGATCTTTGAGATCAGATACTTTCTCATATACAATCAAATCAAAAGGCAAGTGATCTTAATTAGCATAGAAAGTTAGAGAGCTGAAATGCAGACGCAAAATCCACACCTTACCCAGTAACTACCTTTTTAATTTTTATCAATACATGGCATATGCGGCCAAAAAAAAAACCCTACCTTTCATATGAGTAATATAAAATCAGGTGGATCACGGATGCAAATTTTTAGAGGACCCGTTGTCGATGAGCCTCATCGTGTTTATGTCACGACTCCTGGTAAGTATTTATCGTGGAAAAGTCATATTAACAAAGTCATCGCGAGCGTATGAATTATTTCATTTCATTTTATTATTATAATTTTTTTAAATTTTTATATAAAATATAATAAATAATTTAAATTTTTTTAAAATTTTAAAATAATAATAATATTAAAAAATAATATTTTATTCAATTTTTATCATTCATCTCAACTCATCACATCTCAACTCATTATCTAAAGAATACCTTATTCTTGTTCTAATCTTTCCCTAATAATTAATAAGGAAAGAATATTCGAATAAAGTTTGGCTTTGAAATAGCACACGATCCATATATTTTTAGAAAAGAAAACAAAAATTTTAAACCAAAACTAAAGATTTATAATCTGAAAAATGATATTTACAATCGTAAGTGTCCAAGCGTTGTGTAATCATTTTGAAAAAGTGAATAAATATGAAATTTACATAAAAAGAAATTAATTTTTCAATAATAGACCTTACTCTTTTTTAAAACAATTGCATGACGCTTGTGCACTCCACGACTGTATGTAGTATTACTCATTTAACTTTTTTAAATCTTAAAACAATAATAATATTAAAAATAATATTTAACAATATTTTATCCAACTTTTAATTTTCATCTAAAATCATCTTGTTTTATTTCACTATCTAAACTACACCTAAATTTTCATTGGATGCATTGCATAGGGGAAGATATAGTGACTCCATCTTGTTTTGTTTGAGCCTCACACACCACCTCCCATGTGTGGATTGCAACCACTCTACTATGGTCGAAGACCCCCCTAGTTGATGGAGGTTTCATCTCCTCTACACCACCCCTGATAAAGGGTGTTTTAAGAAACTTAATTGGGATATGATTCTATTATGTAGTAATGGAATGAGTAAAGCAACCTGGTTATCTAAAACTTACCACTCAGATAACCCTCTTAACGTACCTCTAAGTGCCACGTGGTTTATTTAAAAAAAATTACAAAAAAATATATTCAAATCAAAAAAACGTCTTAAAAATAGGCTCCATCTACCTATTTTCTGTTTGTATTTTTAATTTTTTTTTTTTAATAAATCAAGTGATATAACATGGTGTGTAAGTTTCAAATGACCAAATAATATTATTAACATGGAATTGTACCTAATAATGGAATATCAGAGATCACATGTTTGAATGAATTCCATCATATTTTGCATTTTATTAGTGGTGCTATTTATATACAGTTTGTACAACATCTAAAAGAATAAAAAATAATTACAAAACTTGAGAGAAAATACTAATAAATTTCCTATGGTTCCACTACAATGGCCTTGGATGATATATCAATATTCTCTATGTTAATACGGCATCTCGAGTTCAAGGGAGTGTCAACAACATTGAGACTCGTCCTTAGTTTGAAAAATATGTCAGCCACCAATGGTTTTGTAAAATTATCAGCCACTTGATCCTTAGAGCTTATGAATGAAATGTTTAATGTCTTTGCTACAACTCGGTCTATAACAAAGTGAAAATCTATATCAATATGCTTTGTCTGTGAGTGATAAACGGGATTGGCAGCCAAGTTAATGGCGCAAATGTTGTCACACCATAGTGTTTGAGCTTGAGTTAGAGGTAAGCCAAGTTTTGAAATAAGAGTTTGGACCGAAATAATTTTAGCTACCAAGAAAGTTACAGATTTGTATTCCGCTTCTATACTTAATCGTGCTACAATTCTTTACTTCTTAGAGCTCCATGAGATGAGGTGTTTGCCCATGTAGATACAATAGCCACCTGTTGACCTTCTATCATCTAGACAGCCAGCCTAATTGAGAAGGCTTGGAGATTGAGAGGAGAAGAACAGGTCATGGTTAATGGTGCCTTTTAAATATCGTAGTATTCTCTTCACTGCAATCCAATTGGGCAATTTTGGTATTTGCATGAATTGACACACCTTATTTACCACAAATGAAATGTTTGGTCTAGTGAGTGACAAATACTGCAACCTCCAACAATACTCCGAAAAAGAGTAACATCAACAAAGCTTGGTGAGTCAAATTGGGACAGTTTCAAAGAATCTTCCATAGGAGAAGTAATCGGTTTTGCTCACAACATGTTACTCTGAGACAATAAGTCTTTAATATACTTTCTTTAATAAAAAATGTGTATGCGGTCAAAATGAGCGGTACACTCTAAACAGCAAAATAGCACCGTCTTTTTATTTTATATTATTTTATCTCATCTTTTCGTATTTTTAAATATAATTCAAATATAAATTTTTTAAAATAATTATTATAATTTTTTCAAACTAATCATTATAATATTTTTAAATTTTTAAATAAAAAATAATTACAACTTTTTTAAATTTCTAAATAAAAATAATATTATAAAATTAAATTTTTATAATATTTTTTAGTCAACTTTTTTTCCTTTTTCCAATACCCAAAAAATATTAAACCCAATCTACCTCACTATTATTAATAAATTATTGACTATTATTTATAAAATTTTTATCTTATATCTCTCGAGACCATTCCCAAATCTCCCTATGAGACCTGGTTCCATTATACGAAGGAAAGTGATCCTTCCCACATTTTCTAACGTATTTTCTATTTTTTTAGAATTTATGTTTGTTCATATTTTAGTATGGTATTTTTTATTTTTTTATTTTTTAAATACACTAAAAAATACTTTAAAAAACTTTCAATGTAATTACCAAATTTATTACCGATTATAGGTGGATTTCTAATATTTATTTATCTTATTCTTTAAAATATATCATTGAAACTTATTTTTTCTAATTTTAAATACTGATTTTTACAATATACTATATATTAGTTTATTTGTTTTTTCTTAATATCATTTAAATATTATGTTTTTTAATATATTTTATTTTATTATTACTTTTTACCTACTTTTACTAATATTCTTTACTTTTTACCTACTTTTTATTATTATTTATTATTTTATTATTACTTTTCACCTACTTTTTATTACTATTTACAACTCTCTTCAACACTTCTCAATACTCAAACCTACAATCACCATATATGAAACATAAAGTACTAGAAAATTATTGGATATTTTCACCATACCAAAAAATAAAGAAAATTTTAGTTGCAAGTATAAGTGTGCACTAATATGTGCACCAATCTAATGTGATTGGTCAAAAATTAAATTTTATTAAAAACAGTACTAATTTAAATTTTAAATATGAAAAAATCAGAATTGATACGCAGATTAATACACAACTTTACTTGTACATAACAAAACTCAAAAAATAAATACTAGAGTACCCAATCCTCATATTCCAAAAATACCTCTTAATTATTTGAAAAAGCACCTCAATCTCTTCAATTTTACAAAAAAAAAAAAAAAACCCTACCGAAAAGAACTTGAGTTTCAAATCTCCTCTGATCTCAAATATGTGTTCAAGTTCGACGCTTTCCATCATTTTTTCTTTAGAAAAATCTAGTTATAAGCATAATTATGCATTTATATGTACACTAATTTATTGTGATTGGATAAAAGGTAGATTTTATTAAAATAATATTAATTTAAAATTTAAGTACGAATGAATCAATATTAATACACAGATTAGTACGCGACTTTTTTTTTATATATAGCAAAACTTTTTTTCTTTTGGTCTACACTATGCACTGTAGATATTCTCACGCTTACAAATTTGAGGACCAACAACTTTTTTTTACCTTTGACGAGGAACGACCCCACATAATTTGCTCTGCATTTTAATCTTCTGTTCCGCCACCAAGAGAGGGTTACAGAAACACATCCAGCAGAAGTGTGCCTTTTCAATATCACTCGGATGCTTCGATCCTTCTCTGTAAATTCTTCCCATCTCTGTACGTCTCTTGTCGATTCGTGTAAGTCGATGCGAATCTCTGCATTTCTTCCCGTTGAACTTATTCTGGGTTTCTTTGACGTCTGTGCTCTCACTATATATCATCTGTGTAATAATTGCTGCTTTTTGCCAGTCTTGATTGTATCTTTCTTTTTCACTGAAGTTTCTTAAATTCATCCCTAATTAGCAATGTCGTTGACCCCCTGTTCCGGAAAAAGATTATACTACGTTCGCTATTTCTCTGTTTCATTGTCCCGCTTTTCTTTTATGAACTGTCTTTTCTCCTTTTTCTTTGATCTTTGTGTTCGGACTGATGAATGGCTTTCCGTTTCATTTTCGTTCAATGGATGTTACTCTGTTTTGTTTACATCCAGACTGGTTAACCAACATCATCAAGATCTCAGTCTTTTTGCTGCGTATATCTCACTTCGAATCGATTATCTCTGAAATGGTTAAATAAACAGCGGCATTTTGATCTGCTTTCTGTTTCTTTTAGGTTTTCAACGTCCTAGTTTCATATACTTGTTGCTTGACAGTAGTAATTTCTGTGTGTCGAAGAAACTCGAAAAGGTGATCTTTTTTACCGAAATTTTTTCCTTGGCTAAAAGATCTTAAAAGAAAGGAAAAACTCCCCCTTCTTTTGGTAGTTTAATCCTTCATCTTTCGCTCTGTCTTCCTCTCTGTAAAGAGGCAAAACTGATGCTTGTCAAGAAAAACTCCCCGGCCAAAGGATGAACCTGGCGACTTCTCTCTCTTTCTTCTATATTATATTCAGAACATTTCTTTTCTTTTTTCCTTTTTTCCCACTTTTTATTACTCTCACAAGCTGTCTCCGTTTTCCCTGCAACTGGGTCTTTTATATTGCCGTCTATCTAAATATTACTTGTTTTCTCTTACCCGGAAAAATCTCAATAAAAATATGCTTTCGCAAACCCTCTTGTGTTTGATTAGTCACCCATTTTGTTTTTAATGGAGACTTCCAGTATTCAATTGATTTTTTCGCGAAAATATCTTGTCTTATAAATCCTGGATTTGTTCTAATCTACATTGGGATCACGCTCTCGTTTCAGAGACTAGTTCTTTGATTAGGGGCGATTTTGATTCCGTTTCAGTCACAGTGAATCAGCGATTGCACCTTGGCTCAATGAGAACTGAACGTAGGCGGATCTCCAAGGTACGGAATTTATCTCTATCTATGACATCGTTTTGCCGGCAATATATCGGCATACTAAAACAGGAAAATGTTTTACAGCAGTCTTCGTGGCCGAAAATCGTCGTGAGAAAATGGCTGAATATACAGAGCAGACGGGAAGAGTTCCACTCCGATAGTTATTCGTTAAAAGGTAACTCAATTTCGAGTTTTTGAGTAAATATATGTGTATATATATATACAAAGATTTATTTTTTAAATGTTTTCACAGACGTCTACGATTCATATCCTCCATGTTTCTGGTTTCGGATTAAGAAGTCGTTAGCCAATTCAGATAAAACGGAGATGAGGAAGAGGACGTATAGCTGCTGTGCGGACCAGGACTGCTGCGTCGTCGTTCCGAACGATTTTCCAGGTATTTTACTGTGCAGTGACACTTTTTATCATTTCGTGCTGCTGTGGTCTTTTACAGAGCCATCAATGGCTGGATTAATATGATTGGGCGTGGGGAAAGGGTTATGACTTGGGGATAATCGGGAATCGGGATAGACTTCAAAGGCCGCCCCTTGATTCTCTGTTTGTTTTGTTAGAAGTCTGTTTGATGGGAGCAAACAATGGGCCAGGAGTTGAGCCGGAAGTAGCAGTTGCCACAGAACCATTAAACCCCAGGTAAAGGAGAAATTAACGTTGGATTATATCTATCTGGGTACCTTGATGTCTTTTGAATAATGAATGGGAATTGTTGGGGGTTGTGTAGGATGTTCGTGGGGACATGGAATGTAGGAGGGAAATCGCCACAAGAGGAGTTGAACTTGAGAGATTGGCTGAGGTCCACCCCATCAGCTGAGATCTACGTTATTGGGTAATGCAATTTTTGCTTTTGTCTTTTTTAACCATAACAAGACAGGCAGGCAGACATCAGCCCAAGCATCTATCATAAGCATTGTTAGTTTTGTGTTCCGTCTCTGCCTTCCCATAGGACTCTGTAGTAACTTGCTTGGAGAACAGTCCTGTCTTTTCCCATAAATTTCCTCACCTACCGTTGCCATTATTGGCATCTTGTGTATTCCTGAAAGAGCAAGAAAATTTAGTTTTTATTTAAATCTGAGCCATGAGAAAGAGATATATTATGATATACAGAAGATAATTCAATATATTTGTTTTTGTGTTAATTTTTTAATTCCAACAATAATTTAATAGTCTTCTGGATTGAAAATCATCTCATTATATCTTATTTTATTATGAGTCGGGTTACTCTGTCATTTAGAGTAGACTACTCAATCATACCACTTGTTATTTTTTTTTTTTTCTTTTTAGATCTTTTAATATATTTAAATATTTTAAAAATATATATAAATGCACTTAAAATTACTTTTTTAATCATTAAGTTAAAAAAAAATCAGAGTGGTCAAATGGAGCGGTATGCTTTAGGAGGCATATTAGCTTTTCTTTTTTACTATTACAATTTTCTTAAATTTATATATAAAATATAATAAAAAATTCAATTTTTTTTTAATTTTAATTCAATTTTTTCCAAATCTCAAAAAAATAATAATATTAAATAATAATATTTTATTCAATTTTTATTTGAAATCATCTCATCCTATCTTACTATTCAAACAACTTTTTAAATAGTTTCATCGTTACACAAATTTGACTTGATGAATAGGGATTGAGCAGCCTTGACATTTTTTTTTTTTTTTTTTTTTGATATTGGGGATTGGGGAGGGGGATCAAACCCAAGACCTCTCTTATGGAGGTTGGGTCTTATGCCATGTGAGTCACATGCTCTTGGCAGTAGCCTTGACATTTCAAGCTACACAATCTCTACGCATCGCATTTTTTTTTAATTTTTATTATTTTTTTCTTTTATCAGATATTTAACATATAAATAATAAATAATTCAACTAATTTAAAAATAAATAAATTCAAAAAAATTAAAAAAAATTAAAAATTAAAAATTTTTAAAAGATATTATGTGTAGAGATTGAAAAAGTTGAGCAGCGTTACTGAAACGGAATACAGCTACTGTTTATTATTAACGAGCGCCCAAGAGCCATGCCCGGTCTTCAACCCAAGCGTTCTAGTCAGGGGACCAAGCAGAGTTCTTTTAGTTGTTTAAAAATACAACTATTCTCTTATTTTTAAACTATTTTATTATTATTAATAAACTATTTATTATTATTTTTATTACTATTTATAGATCACTTGAGATACTCTTGGGCCTTGTTCAGATTTAAAATATTCTCAATTCTTCTCATATTAATTAATCATTATAATTTTTTGAAACTTTTAAATAAAATATAATAGATAATTTAACTTTTTCAAATTTTAAAATAAAAATTATATTAAAAAATTATAGTCTAACAATATTTTATTTAACTTTTAATTTTCTATCTTGTTTTATCTCAATTCAATTCACCGTCCAAACCTCTCCTAATCTTATTTTTAGATATATACTTGGTCTGTAAAATTATAAAAAAAATTAAAAAATGAGTTAATTTATTATAGGGGCTTGCTAGAGCCACTGCTAGGAGCTCCCGCTAGACTTAAAAAATATCTTTGTTTTTTTTTTATGTTATTTTTTAATACTTTTAAATATTTAAAAAAATATAAAATTTACAATAATATTAAACAATTTTTTCTTAATCATTAAGAAAAAGAAAAAAAATACCGATCCGAGCGGGATGCCTAGTATTATTCTTTATTATAATAGATTAAATTATAAAATACTGATTATTATAAAAGATATCAGCCTATCAGATCAAACTACTTTAATTTATACATTTGTTTTGATAGAGACTTTTGTATATCTAGCAATTCTTAAACAAGATCTTTAGGTCGTTTCTTTCTGTTTTTTTGGTTAAACTAGGTTCCAAGAAATCGTCCCTCTAAATGCGGGGAACGTATTGGGCGCAGAAGACTACGGTCCAGCTACAAAATGGCTTTCCTTGATTCGACAAGTTTTGAATGACACCCAGAATGACCCCGAGCTTTCCCAATGTAACAACAATGGATCAGGCTCGGAGCATACGCCGCAAGGTGACCAGCGTGGGAGCTTGAAACCAAGAGTCAGCTTCTCAGACTTGCTTTACTTAGAAGACGAACTTGAGAAAGAGGACTTCCATAAAATGGTGAACTCAAATTCGAATGGAAGGTATGGGGAGGGTCTCTTGCCTTCCTCAACTTTCAGGTCGGGGAGACGAAACAGTCCCCCTCAGCGACGTTTCTGTCTGGCGGCGAGCAAGCAGATGGTTGGAATCTTCTTGTGCGTGTGGGTTCGAACGGACCTTTACAAGCACGTTCGAAACACGAAGGTCTCCTGCGTCGGCAGAGGCCTTATGGGATATCTTGGGAACAAGGTTAGCTATTTAAATTCTTTTTCACCTACCTATGCAGAGGCAGACAGACATTTATGACAGGCGTAAGAATTTGAGAACTTCAATTGAAAGTGAAATATGCATGAAGTAGGTTTTTGCGTTATTGAACAAATACGTATGAGTTAGCTATCTGCTTTATCTTAAAGAAGCCATTTGTTAGTGAACCGGAGTGAGGAATGTCGCAAGTAATTCTAGACTTGTGAGAAGTCGGCAAAATTTCTTAGTGGAGAGAAATCTCCTGCATTAGTATGGCAGTTACGTTAAATTATATAATGTTTCGATTTATATTGAAATCTCAGAAAGTTGTCTGATTTTCATTTCTACAGACTGTCCTTTTGATATCCTTATTTTTTGTTGTTAATAGGGCTCAATATCAATCAGCATGACATTGTACCAAACGACATTTTGCTTTGTGTGCACCCACTTGACCTCCGGGGAGAAAGATGGTCACGAGATCAGAAGAAATACAGACGTTGCAGAAATTTTGAAGAAAACAAGGTTTCTCCATTCGGCTAGAGGTCCTGAAGAACTACTTCCTCCTGATACAATATTGGAGCATGAGTAAGTCTATTTTCATATAGTTATATATTTATCTAATTACCTATATTTTCTTTTTTGATTGGAACCGGGTCTTCAGGAACAATGTCCCGACTAATCTTAGGGATGCACAGACCCTCGACAAGGAGTTTCCCGCAAGTGTATTTCGAGTAATTCAAGGAGTAAATTCCTCAGTCCAAGGCCTTTACCACTTGAGCCAACCGGGTTAATTACCTATGTATATATATATACATATATGGTTACCTTTTTGGCCAAGGTCTATTCTTCGCTTTATCGGTCTTTTTCAACAGTTTTGAACAAATGAAAATAAATTATCCGGCTGATGACCTTCTTAGAGGCAAAATTTTCATGCATTAGTTGCTGCCCACTTTCCCTATAAAAATATCTTTCAAAACATTTGACTGTCATTTTTTGTTTTCTATTCAGCAAGATTATTTGGCTTGGGGATTTGAATTATCGGCTTGCAGCTGGTTGTGGTGATACCCATGAGCTATTAGAGAATCATGATTGGCAGGCACTTCTAGAGAAGGATCAGGTGTGCTGAATATTCTTGACCATATTAGCCATAGACTCTCCTTTTGACTCTGGATTATTTTTATAGGATGCATATGAAATGGAATTTACCCTCAAAGACCATCATATATACCATCACAAAGCCTGTTTTTGACCAAATCTAACGTACGTGGTGATTAAATTATGTTGGCAGCTAAGGATAGAACAGAGAGCTGGTCGAGTATTTAAAGGGTGGGAAGAGGGGAGGATATATTTCGCTCCAACTTACAAGTACCTCCCCAATTCTAACAGTTATGGTGTCCAAGCATCCAAATCTAAAGAGAAACGACGCACTCCTGCCTGGTAAAATCCCAAACCTTCATTTCCCCTTTCCTTCTCTTTGCTAGGAAGTTTTTATTTTTTATTTTTCCCTTCTCTTTGCTATGGGATTTGTTGAATCCGTCGGACAAAAGAGAAAAAACAAAAACATAGAAGATCGAAACAAGACACTTTAAGACCGGCAATCGATCGGCCTAGCCGTGTAAATTAAGCTTCCTTAATTAATTGATATCGTTAGATATTCTTGCGCTGCGGTCACTTCACTCAACTGCACGGTCCTGGTTGACTTAAGCTGCAGTCTGTAGTATTTTGCTCTTACTGCCTGTTGTTTACACATTTCATTTATCAAAACTGAATTAGTCAACATAATACAATTAATACCACTTCTGAGAGGCATTATTTGCTTCATGAATATTATTATCTACAAGTGGATGGGAGAGAGATTTTTTTATTCTTGTTCAGGCAGAGATAATAAAATAAGCAGGACTGATCTTGTGGTGACGAATATATCAGGGTGGAACATATCCAACCTCTATGCTAGCTGCCCATTTGGATACTTAGATGTGAGGTCGATATTTCAATATCTTTTAAGTACGTACAGTTCTATCCTTTGAGAGAAGACAAGCAATAGGAGTGAGATATTTTTTATGAAATATTTTCTGTTATTAAGACATAATTATAAACAACATCAATCTGTACCATTTTTCAAAACCAATCACCGTCGCATAAGATGCCTTCATTCACTATATTTGCAATTTAGGTCCCTTTTGGTTGCAAGACTCAGTTAAAATCAACTCAGTTCAATCTAATTTTAAGTTGAATCCAACATCCAAAAACTCAACTCTAAATTACTAAACTCATCTCAACTCAAAACTTTCTTTCACGTGAAACTTACAACCTTTTTCAACTCAATACATCTTTATATGTAGGACCCACGATCTATTTTAATTTTTTATAAATAGTACTAAACTCATTTTAACATTCAAACACATTTTAGATTCATTTTGACATAAATAGTTAAATTCATTTTAGATAGGCTCCACATAACTCACTCCACCTACTTAACTCATTACTATTCATAAAGAATTCAGTTCAACTCAGCTCAACATCCAAATGTAGCCTTAGTATCGATTATAACTATTACTAACCTCTTGCAAGTTGAACTTTTGTTTAATAAATTAGTTAGAACGTGCATTTTTGTCTTATGAATAAATTAATCACTTGGTTTTATTCTATCCGATCAGTAAGATTAGAAAGATTGATACCTATTTTGATGAAAAAAATTATTGGTTTGTTTGGATAGAATAAATTCGTCTCAACTCAAAACTTTCTTTCACGTGGGACCCACAAACTTTTTCAACTCGACACATCTTTATATATGGGACCCACAATCTTTTTCAATTTTTCATATATAGTACTAAACTTATCTTAACATCCAAACACATTTAATTAAACTCATTTTAGATGGGTATCACATAACTCACTACACCTACTCAATTTACTACTATTCATAACAAATTCAATTTAGTTCAGCTCAATATCCAAACACAATCTTAGTATCGATTATAACTATTACTAACCTCATGCAAGTTGAACTTTAGTTTAATAAATTAGTTAGAACGTGCATTTTGTCTTATGAACAACTTGATCACTTGGTTTTATTCTATCCAGTCAGTAAGATTAGGAAGATTGATACCTATTTTGATTATAAAAATGATTGGTTTGTTTGGATCTTGATAGGTGTGACAGGATTTTGTGGAAGGGGGAAGGACTGAAACAAATCCTGTATTTGAGAGGGGAGTCCACATTTTCAGACCACAGACCCGTCTATTCACTGTTCTCAGTTGAAGTTGACGCTGCAAACAGAAGCAAGGAAATCAGCACAGCACCCACGTCCACCGAGTTCTGCATCAACAAACTATCAGCAAATGCTGTCTTGTCATCATCGCGTGCGGCCAAAATCCAAGCCGAAGAACTTTTGCTATATCTCCGTACACGATGCTGCGTGGACACTGCCTCGTCCAGGTTTTGAGTTAACTCTGATCACAGCCCACAGACGTTAGAAAGTGTGGAGTTTGATCTTTAACCGCTGACTTTGACAGACAACCTCGAAGACCGACAAGCATCCGACGTCTGATAACCGCCGGTGTTCCCGGTATTTTAAGTGGGACAGGCATGCAGCGCGGTGCCAGGGGTGCGATATCTATACATACATTGATATTTATGGTGAGAGTATAAATAGGGAAAGTGTTTGTAAGTGGCTGGAACTCTGGGCTCTTAGTCATGCGCGCTCATATATATCTTTTTTTGAAGCCGTCGATTTGATTAAAAACCCATAAGGTCCAGTGTTTTTACAGAGTTTAGTTCAGCTTTTGCAGAATAGTGGTTCGTGTGTTTATATTTTGTAGCGAAAAGGTGGAGAGAGAGTTAAAGTTGGAGCTGTACAGTAAAAGCTAAAAGGTCGATGCATGCATGGGTTTTATGGCTTTCAAATTTTTCTGAATGATGAAATTCAGAGTGCGTATTACGTCTACCAACATGATAATTCGATTTGTTGTCTGTTCATAATTGTATCAGATTATGGATTGCATCTCAGCAGCAGTGGGATTGCGTGACAAACGCCGCGAGCTCGAGCCCCCAACTCTAGAGGGAATAGGTCACGAACCATCCTCTCGCAGAGTAGGTCATGGCAATATATACAAGGGTAGGGCATGGCCACGCCCCAATGTGCGGTGAATTGAAATGTAATAACCTCTACCCTACGCCTATTGGATTAATCAAGGAAGCCTGCACTGCAACCTACAATTACTCCCCAAGCCTATACCTCAACACTCTTCAACGGTTAGTCATAGAATTACTACTTTATTACTACCCATCTACTATCCAAGCTCATTTCAATTTTTTTTTTCTAATCATTTTCTTTTAAGTACTTTTTAACATCCTTAATGATTAAGGAAGTAAATATTAGTAATTTTTTCTTAGTGATGAAGTAAAATAAAAAATTAAAAAAAATCAAATACAAAAAGAGTAGTAGATGGATAGTAGTAAGATAGTAACCCTATCATTATTCTTCTTCAACATACTCCACTACTATTCATTACTTTATTATTACTTTTCACCTACATTTTATTATTATTCATTACTTTTTACTATTATTCAATATTCTATTATTATTTTTTACTTATTTTTTTACTATTATTCATAACTTACCTCAACACTTATTAACATTCAAACCCAATCTAAACATGTACTTTTTCATTCAAGTACTCCCCAACTTCGATGGATTGCCGTATCGTCACCAATTAAAACGTATCGGGTGTTGCAACAGCTAAGGCAGTGAAGGCACCGCTAAGTTGTTGGGCTATGGCGGCCACCACGATAGTCGGGGAGTGAGAAGGATTTCTGGCATAGTTCGGTTCCAAGTTATCAAGGATACAAAGGTGTGCATGCATGCCTTTTCCTTCTTAAACCGATGGGAAGTTCTAAATTTCTAATTGGAGGGTATTTTAGCTCATGGGTTATGTTACGCCTCTTCCCGACTGAATTTATTTCCGGTTCTTGTCCTCCCTGTTTCCAAGAACCAGAGGGTGATGTTACCAACACAACGTCACTGAAATAAGTTCAAAGGAACATCGAGGAAATACTAGAGAAAAGAGGCAGGCAGCTACTAATCAACTCTGAGCATCAGAATTACGATTGCCAATCGAATAACTGTTATTTAGATCTATCAAGCATAAGAAGAATACTTTCGATGGTAAATAAATAATATAATTAAAATACGAAGATCTACCATTCACACCCAACTGAGCCGTATTCTTAAGATGCTAACAATACAAACCGAAGACATAGTTATATTGTTTTTCCAATCAAAATGGTAGCCCTGAAATTGTATCCTTGAGATCCCCATCTTCCACACGATTTGTTTAAGATCCACAGCAAGCTGATTTTTGTGCAGTTTGAGCAGCCCCTGATGCCCCATCCGGTTGGTTAATTTTAATCGTCTGCGGCTGAAAAAATCCAACAAGTAAAATTCCATTAGAACAAAATACAGAAGGATTAGTTCATCTGGGCATGGGTTCAATGCCGGGTTTTTATTTTGGTGTGAATTGTTGACAAAGGTACAGATAGTCACACAAAATGAAAATAACATAGGCGTGCAAAGGAAACCCATTTGCATTTCATCTATTTTTCACCATTGTGACTTCAAAGTTCAAACCATACCTCAGCCTTTGAGTCAGTATCTGCCAGTCTTTGCTTAATATCCCTAGCTATTGAAAAGAAAACCTCTTCCACGTTTAAATTTGTCTTTGCACTCTGCCATTCACAGGTTTTTCAGGGGAAATAAAAGAAGAAAATGAAAGGAACGAAAGACAAAACCAACTAGTTCGGTAAGTTTAACATAAGTGACAAATGTAACTCACTGTCTCAAAGAACTTGATTCCATATTCATCAGCAAGAGCTTGGCCCTTTGAGGTAGGAACAGCCTGAAAATAAGGTTTTTGTCAACTGGAAATCAATGCCAGTCAAGCAAACTAATAAACAGTGAGAGGAGGACTGACCCTTTTGCTTTCATCCATGTCAGCCTTGTTACCAACCAGTATCTTGTTGACATTGTCAGAAGCATGTTGTTCGATGTTACGAATCCAATTCCTAATGTCTGAATGTTAAACAAATTAGTTTAATTATCATTTAAAATGCCCACCATTAATTGAGGATAGGAAGCTCTAGAAGGATGTCAAGTATCAACACTACTGTCTAAAATACAACGTAAAATAACTCATTCAATTTAAAATATGCATTAAAGCAGAAGAGGGACCAATATGGGCATCTTCAGATATTGATAGTGAAGAAAGACATTACTGTTAAAAGACGACTCATCAGTGACATCATAAACAAGCAATATACCCATGGCTCCACGATAGTACGCTGCAGATGAAAGGAATAGTTAATCAACCTTCTAGCACTTAAAATCATGGCAGACACCACTCACATGTGATCAATAAAAAAAAGAAAAGTATTTATCGCCTACAGAAAAAGATCTGCTTAAATCCATGCAAATATTATCTTTGAACAAAACATATCACAAAAATGCTATTTTTTGTTCAAAACATTATTATATCTATGCAAACACAGCTCCTGCTGCAATGTTATCATTATACTATATTTGTATTTCAAAAACAACTTTGAATACATGTGAAAACAACTACAATTGTGAGCTTTGACAATGTCCTTGTGCCAGCTTAGACATACAAAATCAAGTCTTTCAAAACTTCTGATGACCTGCAAAAAAATGCAATATGAAACTGCACTACCCATAATGTGTTAAGACCATAAAAATAGCATCAGATTACATTCACAATCCTACCTGATATCATCTTTAATGCCAAATACTAACCAGTTGTAATTGTTCGAAACCTCTCTTGACCAGCAGTATCCCAAATTTGAAGTTTAATTCGTTTCCCATCAAGTTCTATGGTCCTTATCTTAAAATCAATTCTGTCAAAGAAAATCCAACCTACTGACATCAGAATCCAATTACTGAGAAACAAAAGAAAATTCTGTATATCTACAGAACTGAATAAAACACTTACCCAATGGTTGTAATAAAACTAGTGGTAAATGATCCATCCGAGAAACGCAAAAGAAGGCAACTCTTACCCACGCCTGCCATGTCACATAAGATGGTACAACTATAATTATCCAGCATCCTAACTTGAAATATTCAAGATATAAACGAGAGCCATTCCATGACCATCTCCCTTTATTCCCACAAAAAAAGCTAAGTGGCTTACATTGAATATCTTAAACGGAGAACAAGAAATAAATGGAAGTCAACCCTCGAAAAAAAACAAGGATGTATGCAATGAGAAAAAGATTCAAACAAAAATTTGGCCGTTATCAGCACAGCAAGCATCGAAGTAGGTCAAAATAGTGAATTTCCGCAATCAACTGACTCTAAATAACAAAGTGCACAACAGAATTTTTAGCATTCTTGGGAAAACTTGACAAATGCCCTTCTTTTAATTATTTCCTAAGGGCGGACTCACATCAAAACCCATCCTCAATCCAACAGCGTCTGCACGCATCTCTCAAGCTCTAATTCTAACTTCTCAGTCACCCTTTTAATTACACTGCGCTGAAATCAAATACTATAAAAATTTCCGCCAAAGGGGCACTTTGGAGTCAATACCAAACTCAGTTTTCGAAAGTGCATACTTAATAAACAGCCCATTGAACAAACAACACCTAGCTTACAATTAGCCTTCCCCAAATAATCAATCTGAAATGCATTTCACACCACATGTCAAGGTTCTATGTCCATTCCATTAGAAAAAGGACCACAATTGAAATGTAAGATTAAGATAAAAAGGACTGAAAATACATAGATGATAATTGTGCAACTTATCTCAAAAAAGGAGCAGATATCGAATCTTATCTGAAACGGAATCGTTTTTTTTTTTTTTTCTCTCTCTCTCTCTTTTTAATATATGAAATCAAGATCACGCTCCAAATCAATGAAATTATAGATTCCGAAGGATAAAAATGAAAGAGCGTACCGCTATCACCGATCAGGAGGAGCTTTATGAGGTAATCGTAATCTGCTCGAGCTCTAGCAGGTGGAGCGGCCATTGAAAACTAGCAAGGATCGGGAAAGCGAACCCTAGACAGAAATGATACAATAAACACCGAGAAAAGTGAATAGGGAAAAAGAATTCAAAATTTGAAAAATAGAAAGGGTAAAATGTGGAAAAAAAAAAAAAGGGTAATACCAGATCAGGAGGAACCAGGAAGGGGAAGAGTGGGGATCTAAGGAGATGAGATCATGAGACGAGAAAAAAGAGGAGGGAACGTCCCTGCTGCCACGTCCACACCGGTCGGCCTGAAAATAAAATAACATGAAGATATATGGAAGAGAAAAATCAAAAAGAGCCCGTATGCATTATTGCGTGCATGCCAAAAATTTGTTCCACCTTTATGGTGGTTTGGGCAGACGTGTTTGTTAAGGAGATGTTTGGAAGGGATATTACTCCCTCTTCAAAGGCCGGCCAGAAAAGACTGGGCCTAAGACAAGACTAAGTCCAACCTGGCCCAATCTTCAGTGAGGAATGATCGGGTCAGGAGAGATGTGGCCGGGCCCCCAACCCAAACCATGCATGAAGGGAGCATGTCACATTAAATGTGTCGGCGTGGTATGCGAGTAGAAATCCCTACGGGAGATTTGGTTGTCGACATGGGGTTTTCTCATTAAATATAACAACATAATAGTTTGAGGGGACATGACTCTACGAGCGGGGAATTTGATACAAAGAAAAAGCAGGTTACTCACTCAATCTTTTTTACTTTCACTCCTTCCTTCAAATTTGGAATTCTGACTGGCATCGGAGGCATCATTGCCACCACTAGCCACCTTTCATTCCATCCTCGTAGGTACCAGGGCATTCTTGCGGTTGGTGGCTACAAAACATGCCTCAACAATTAGCGCTGTCTGTAAGATCTAATATTACTTTGGTCTGACATCATTAGTGTGCCTTTTGCATGCCGACTGCGACCTACCCCCGAATATCTCACAACTAAGTGTGACGACCAAGATTTTTGCTAAGTTTTTTAATTCATTTCATTATATAATGATAATTTGGGCCAAGAGAGGAGAAATAACCATTGAGAAAATTTTGGTTGAAAAGAAAGCATATGAGGCCTTAAGGAAGGCCCAAGCCCAAGTGGAATTTGGCCTTGTAGTGAAATTAGGATTAGGAGCCCCTGGAATTAGGGCACATGCCTATCCTAGGGGAAAAAGTTCTTTCTTGCCATGTGTCATACATGCAAGAAGGCCCTTTTGTGAGATGATAGTGTGGTGACACTTGTTATTGTAGGGGAAAATTTCTAGAAAGAAGATGAAGAGGCATGGAAGTTGGAACTTGAGGAAAGCCTAGAGGGCATGCACAACAACCATAGGGAAAAGATTTGGTTTTTCCATGTGTCATACATGCAAAAATGGAAGGTGAATAGTCTTGCTTTGGGAAAGGGCAAAATCTTGTTGGGAAGAAAAGGCTACACACCTACTAAGGTTTCTAGACGGAATATTGTAGAGGATGTCACCATCCGGACGTTTCAATTTCCCCGTGTTCGGGCGTGGGGATTTTTGGAGCGTCACAGAGGATCCCTCAAGTTGGACGGCTAGGGCAAGGATATTGGTGCAACTTGTCACCCTTGTGACCAATCACACAATGTCCAAGACATTAGTGGAAGAAAATCTCTTTGGGAAAGATGGATGTTTTGGCCACCATGCACACACCCACACTCCTCACATGCAACTTGGCACACATGCACACATGTAGGAGGTTAAGGAAGATCCTAGATAGATGAAGGACCATTTTGTCATGACATCCATTGAACCAAGATACAAGATGAAGGGCAATTTGGGAATAGAGGTCTCGGTTTTGGAGTAGGGGTGCCACTTGTCCAAAAGTTCTATTGTGTTCCAACACAATCAAATGATGGGGAATGGAAAGAGGTGAAGGGTGACATGCCACTTGGCATCCAAGCAAATAAGCTTGGTTTGTGCAAGAAGTTTTTGAGTATATAAAAGGGGGAGAGTGCCGAAAAACTCATTCTTTTAGTCACTTGGAGGTTTTCTTTTGTAAAGCATTCGGCCATGACCTTCTCTCTACTTTCCATTACTTTCTCACCATCCAAATACTATTCACGTTACTCTCTTCTCTTTCAAATATCATTTTGAAGCCAAAAACCACCCTTCCATTTCGTCACACACACAGAGTCTTGAGAAGCAAGTTTTGGTTTTTAGCAAGTTCATCATGAACTCATGCTCACACACACACACACACACTTGAGCTACACTTGAACTAGAGGAAGTTAGCTCATGTTTTGTGAAGTTTCCCACATGAACTCCCACATATGAATAGACAGTTTTAGGGTTTTAAACGAGAGTTTGAGTTGATGCAAGTTTCGAACTTGAGGAGTGAAGGTCCAAAATATTGAGAGCTTTCTCCTTAGACTAGATGTTATGAGCTTACACGTGCACACAATGGGTTAGGGTTTAAATATCCAAACCTAATGATTTTCGTATATATATTTCCAGCTTGCTCGTTAATCAATTGTGGATTTTTATAAGTAAATTTCTAACTTGTACTTGATATTTTATGTATATGCAATATGAACTTACTTGTTGTCTAGTTGCACGATTATGCTTGATGAAATGATATTCTTCCACGTGTTATAATCAAATTCATTGTGTGGATGTCCAACTTATGATTGAAGTGGTTATGGTGTTAGCTTATATCATGAAAATGGAATGAAAGAAAATAACTAGTTCGGTGTATGATTTATATTATATGCTCATGGAGGTTATTGTATTACCAAATCTCTTATAAGATGTTATTCAAGAAAATGATTGCTTTTGCACGAAATATACTCACTCATATGTTTCGGCCATACATGGTGTTTCATTGTTAATTTATGTCATGAAAATGGAGTGGATGGCCATATTTAAGGTTTTGGTTTTTGCATGATTTTTAGAATGTTCATTACTTAATCTTTTAAAGGATTAAACTCAAAAAAAAATACTTGTTTTTCCCAAGCATACTCACTTATATGTTTCGGCTATACATGGGGATTTATGGATAAAGTTTTGTTAAACACATTAGAAGATTCTAAGTTTATGAAAATGGGGTAACATGTATTTAAGAATAAGAGGTTTCGGCCATGACTATAGATGAAGGGTTAGCATATAGTGATTAAAGTTTTGAAGGAATGAAATTAATTCTTTTGCACGCAAGAGTTGTTATGTTTCAGCCATTGCATGATGCATGTGAAATTGTGAATGTTCACTTCGTGCTTGTTGATTGAATGCTTTAGAATTTATGATTTATAACATTGTTGCATGTTCTAATATTTTTAAGCCGTAACACGAAATGTACATTGATACGCATGATTATTTGATAAATGGTCATGATTAAGTTTAAGCATTTGCATATATCCCATGAAAGCACAAAGTTTCATAGTCCATATTACATGCAATGAGTTTTGTGAACTTTTCAAAAAGTGAACAAATCTTTTAAAGTTTTATCACGACCCCAAAGACAAGGACGGGGAAATACCTTAATGAAACTCTTTTGTCTACTCAAAAGTGTCTAAAATGGAGTGGGAACCCCTAGGTCAAATAAATATAGTCGACGGATCTTGAATGGTTTCTAAAAGAAAATGATACTGGAGCAAGGTTATACCTAAAGGTAATGGGTGCCCTACAATGAACACAAAAAGTGAACTACCATAATAAGAATGATTAAAAGGAAGATGCAGTGACCTTGGTCAAAGTGGGCCAATGGTTAATACGGTAACTGGCGGGGAACACAAAGTACATAAGGGAGCCGTGAGGTATTCATTTATATGTTAAAAGTTAAAGATTAAGGCCTTGAGCTCCAAGTCATGCTATGCTATGTTATATGAACAAAAACTCAAGCTCACATATATGTTTCAATGAACAAGTACGAAATGATGAAAAAGTGTTTTACGAATAAGTTATGAAAAGTTATGATACACGTGGTATTTTCAAAGGTCAAATGCATGGGTAAAGTTTCATATCTATACATTCGTTTTGAGTTTGCTTACATATGCTTACAATATTTGTTGCATGTTATTTTTAACTTATTGAGATTTATCAAAATCTCACTGTGGTAGTTTCCACTACCATTGCTCCACCCAAAATGGTAAAAGTTGTGACAAGTACCCAAGAGGATAGTAATGGGGAAACGCAAGAGACTAGCTCCCCAAATCCCTAAGGAGACTCCAAAGAGACTCAAGGTCTCTTTAGAGCCGTATATTTTGGAAAGGTTTGAAGTAGCCGACCAATTCATTACTAAAGTGTTGCAACTCTTTGAGCAGTTAAGGAGGATTATGAATCAGGACAAGGCCAAGTGGGATCGGCCTCACTAAAGGACTTTTGTTATGTGACCCTTTTTAAGATGGATGATTTGTTTTGGTGACTGATAAGTGTGATCTTCATTATTGTTTTATTTATAAAAAGTGTCAGTTTTCCTTTAATTCTATTGATTTTATTTTATATTTTTCTTTATTTTCTTGGATTTAAAAGAATGAGAAGATTTAGTACAGAAATAGAGCATTTTGGTACAAAAGAAGAAACTACAGATCTATATTGACAAGAGGCGACAAGATCTAAAAAAAGTCAAGGAGATTTGGGCGAGGAGACCCAAAGGCGAGTAAACTTTCCTCTTTGTAGGTGAGGAGACCCAAAGGCGAATAGACTTTCCTCTCGGTAGGCAAGGAGCTAGACTTACCGCTCAGTAATTTATCATCCTGGTCAATAGTCTTTCATCTCGATCAGGAACCTCACATCTTAGCCATTGGCTAAGTAGACCAGTTATATTTAGCAAACACGGCATTTATCCGATGGGATCCTCTCGAGATCAGAGCTTTGCAAATCTAGCCTCTTATCATTGAATCTTCCATTTTTTATAATCCCATTATTCTTGGGATAATTTTCTCTTTTGTTAACATTTATCTTTAGAAACTATTTTCCAGATTTTCAGTCTAGATTATAGCCGTAATTCTCTGATTTCATATTTCAAATTCAACATCTATTTAATCCCGACTCGTGGGATAAATAGGAGATCTGGAGAGTCAAAAGTTTTTTAGTCTAGAGTCAACATTTAATTCTTTATTCAATTATTATTCTTTAAGGAGGAGGTGGATCTGGAGAGCAAAAGCGAGAGCCGCATGCTTCATCAACCGACTCTGACGAAGAACACTAGTTTTATTCTTGGTTTCATTATGAACTAATTTTATTTTCTAGATCGTTGATGTAGTCTGGCATTGAATATACAATTTATACCAAGTTATTTTATTTTCAATATTCCCATGATTGAGTGTTTATTCCTTATTCCTTATTTTTAATGATTGCAATTTTCTTACTAATTATTGTTTGATCTATTAAATTGCAATGAGACCAATAGGTGATTTGTGATTAGAGTTTTAGGATTAAACACCATTAGTTGAGCGAAAGTAGAGATACTTTACTGTGATTAGTGTGATTTTCAACAAAAATCTAAAGAACTTAGTGAGTCTCCAATTAGTTAAATTCACATAGAGATATGGAGTTATTAGTTGGAGATATTTTTAATATTATTCGAGAAAAGATATTGAATAGTTAAGGGATTTTTATCATCAAATTGAAAATTTTGAGATTTTATAACGAAGAAGAATAAATTGTGTGGAATTTGTTAAGTGAAATCAAACGTTCTAAATCTATTTTTATTATATTTACAATCTTAATTTTAACACTCTTTTCTTTAGTTTAATTTAGTTAACCTATTCTTTAAATTTTGTTTTCCAAATAGTAATTAATTTAGTAAATTTCAGTATTCAATGGCATAATTAATTTATGTTGGTTCGATATCCGTCTTCTTTAAAATACTTTACTATTTGTTACGATTCTGTGCATTTGCAGATATTTTTACCTGAACAAATTTTTGGCGTCAATGCCAAGTATCAATTATTTGTTATTGATATTGATACTAGCTAGACTGTTACTAATTTGAATTTGAATTTTATTTATTTTTAAAAACTTGTTCAAATAGACCTCAGTTTTGCTTTTCTTCTATTTCTATTTCAAGATTTAGAAGTGTATGCCCCAATCTAACCAGTAGAGCCCACACTTTTCGATCCCAAGATTGAAAGAATTTTACGTAGAATCAATAAAAAGAAAAAGTAAGAGGCTACTGCATCTGCATTCACTATGGCCGACCAAAATAATAAAGCTTTAAGGGACTATGTTATGTCCTCGATTAATGGGACTACATCTAGTATAAGGAGGCCGGCTATACAAGCTAATAATTTTGAGATTAAGCCAGTGATAATTCAAATAATACAGCAAACTATTCAGTTAGGGGGCTGTCACTAGAAGATCATAATATCCATATTACAAATTTCTTGGAAATTTGTGATACTTTAAACATAATGGAGTGACAGATGATGCTATTAGATTGAGAATTTTCTTTTTTCAGTTAGGGATTAAGTGAAGGCCTGGTTGAACTCTTTATTGCTCGGCATTATCACTACTTGGGAGGAGTTGGCACAAAATGTTTTCTTGAAATATTTCCCCCAACCAAGACAGCGAAACTGAGGAATGATATTACTACCTTCACCCAATTTGAGGGTGAATCTCTATATGAAGCATGGGAAAGATGCAAAGATATGTTGCGCAAGTGCCCTCATCACGATCTCCCATGGCTTCAAGTACAAACATTTTACAATGGTTTAGGAGTTACAAATAGACCCATGGTTGATGCAGCCACAGGAGGAGCTTTAATGAGTAAGATGCATGAAGCGGTCGATGAGCTTTTGGAAGAGCTGGCATCTAACAATTATCAATGAACTACAGAGAGAGAAATCCCAAGGAAGATAGCCAGCGTCGTTGAGCTTGACTCTATGTCTGCAATTGTAGCACAGTTGGCAAATCTATCCAAACAACTAGGTAAGATGAACGTTAATGCTATTCAAACTAATGTTGTTTGTGATCATTGCGCAAGAAACCATTCAAGTGTAGATTCCCAAGTGGGGAATCCTTTTGCCCAACCAAGTTATGAACAAACCCATTACGTGTCCAATTTCCAACATCAAAACAATCCTTATTCAAATACGTTCAATCCCAAATAGAGAAATCACTCCAATTTTTCATGAAGCAATAATCAAGGGCCAGCTAGAACCTCAACAGTTTCCACAGCAAGAGAAGAAACTGACGCTTAAAGATATGTTTATACTGTACATGCAAAAGACTGATATGGTGATCCAAAATAACTCGACTTCAATCCACAATCTTGAGGCTCAAATCGGTCAGCTCTCAAACATTCTTACCGAGAAGACTACAAGGACTTTGCCAAGCAACACTATGACCAATCCGAAAGAACATGTCAAGGCAATAGCCTTGAGAAGTGGGCGGACATATGAGCAACCACAAGTGGCAACTACCGAGCAGGAAAATCATGGGAGGCCAAGATGAAGGAAGTAGAGCAAGAAGTGGCCGACCAACAAACTGAGAAGACTAAGGAGCATAAAAGGGCTTCAAAACCCAAGAAATCCAAGAAGTTTACATTTGAAACTCATTCTCCTTCAATTTATGATCCACCAATTCCTTTTTTGCAGAGATTAAGAAAAAATAAGATTGATAATCAGATCTCTAAATTTCTAAGTATATTTAAGCAATTGCATATTAATATTTCTCCCATTGAAGCCTTAGAGAAAATGACTAAATATGCTAAATTTTTTTAAGGATATATTATCAAACAAGGAAAAATTGAAAGAGCATGAGACTGTGATGCTAACTGAGGAGAGCAATAAAATTTTACAAAAAGAAGCTGCCACCTAAGTTGAAAAATCCATGGAGTTTCACAATCCCTTGCACTATAGAAAACTCCTATTTTGATAAAGTTTTATGCAACTAAGGGGTAAGTATTAATCTAATGCCTTGCTCTGTTTTCAAGAAACTAGGTCTTTGAGAAGTAAAGCCGACCTCCATCTCTTTGCAGTTGGTGGAAAAATCTATTAAATACCCGAGAGGACTCATTGAGGACGTACTGGTGAAAGTTGATAAGTTCATCTCCCCGGTTGACTTCGTTGTGCTCAATATATGAAGACGAGGATATCCCTTTAATACTAGGCCGACCTTTCCTTGTGACGAGGAGAACCTTAATTGATGAACAACAAAGGAAACTCATTTTGAGGGTCGACGAGTAGCAGGTCACTTTTGATGTATTTAAATATATGGAATTCCCTTACAAGGTATATTTTTGTTATCAAATAAGCAACCGAGACGGGGTCATAATCGATGAGACTTATAGAGCTGAATTTCCAAAGCTACCACTTGAGGTATGTCTTACTCACTTTACATCTATGAAATCTGAAGAAAAAGAGGTTAGGGAATGTGAGCGATATTTGGAAGCTACACCATCCTTTTCTCTTTCAATAAAACCGAAAGTGGAAGAGTTAAATTTATCTCATCTGACATCTCTAAGTACAGAACCACCCAAGCTTGAGCTCAAACAGTTTCGATCAAATTTAAGGGGTAAGCTTTTTTAGGCCAAGACTCTACTTTTCCAGTTACGATTAACAATTCCTTCAGTAATGTAGAGGAGGAGAAGTTGCTGAGAGTCTTGCAGGAATATAAGATGGCCTTGGGTTGGACCATCTAGGACATCAAAGGAATTAGTTCTTCAATTTGCATGCATAAGATTTTAATGAAGGATAATTTTAAGCCAATCGTCCAATCCCAAAGAAGATTGAATCCATCCATGCAAGAAGTGGTGCATAAAGAAATACTGAAGCTGTTAAATGCCGAGATTATCTATCCGATTTGGGACAATGCATGGGTAAGTCCGGTACAAGTCCTCCCAAAGAAAGGTGGGAAAATTATGATCAAGAATGAAAACAATGAACTTATACCAACAAGGATGGTCACGTGATGGCGAATATGCATAGATTATAGAAGACTTAATGATGCAACTTGGAAAGACCATTTTTCATTACCTTTTATTGATAAGATGCTAGAAAGACTTGTTGGCCATGCTTAATACTATTTTCTGGATGAATATTATGGTTATAATCAAATAGTCATTGCACCTGAAGATCAACAGAAGATTGTTTTCTCTTGTCCGTATGGAACATTTGCATATAGGCGAATGCCTTTTGATCTTTGCAATGCGCCAACCACATTCCAAAGATGCATGATGTCCATCTTCTCAGATATGGTGGAAAAATTTTTAGAAGTGTTCATGGATGACTTTTCGATTTTTAAGTATTCTTTTGACAATTGTTTGTCTAACTCATCTTCAGTATTGCAAAGATGTGAGGAGACCAATCTAGTTTTGAATTGGAAAAAATACCACTTCATGGTCGAGGAAGAGATAGTGCTTGGCCACCAAATTTCCTTTAAGGAAATTAAAATTGACCAAGCAAAAATAAAAGTGATCGACAATCTCCCACCACCAGCCAATACGAAGGGCGTGAGAAGTTTCTTAGGACACGCTAGGTTCTACCATTAGTTTATTAAGGATTTTTTTAAAATTACTAAACCTCTCTGCAATTTATTGATTAAAAGCACTTGATTTGAATTTTCAAATGAATGCTTGCATACTTTTGAAACTCTGAAAAAGAAATTAATTTCAGCAACTATAATTAAGTCACCGGATTGGAATTTACTGTTTGAATTAATGTGTGATGCCTCTGACCATGCAATAGGGGCTGTTTTGGGGCAGAGAAAAGATAAAAAATTTCATGTTATTTAGTATGCAAGTAGGACTTTAACAGAAGCCCAACTTAATTATGCCATTACTAAAAAAGAACTATTAGCAGTGATATTTGCATTTGACAAGTTTCGTTCTTATTTGATAGGGTTAAAGTAGTTGCCTACATCGATCACTCTACTCTTAAATATTTGCTGTCGAAAAGGAATGCCAAACCAAGACTGTTAAGATGGATTTTTCTTTTACAATATTTCGATTTGAAAATAAAAGATAAGAAAAGTACTGAGAATGTAATTGCCGACCACTTTTATCTCGTTGTGAGCTTAAAGAGGGGGTTGGCAAGGAAAAATTCTCAATTAATGAGACCTTCCTAGACAACCAATTGATGGCTATACAAGTCGTTCCATAGTATACCGACATGGTAAATTATTTGGTGTCAAGAATTCTACCGTCCGAGATGACATATCAACAAAAGAAGAAATTCTTCTCCAACTTGAAATATTATTTTTGGGAGAAACATTTTCTATGCTAACACTGCGTGGACTAGATAATTAGGATATATGTGTCTAAATAGGAGATGAAGAGCATACTCAGACACTGCCACTCATTGGAAGCAGGTGGCCACTTTGGTGGAGCAAAAAGGGTAGCGAAAATTTTACAATGTAGCTTTTATTGACCGAGTATGTCAAAGGGTTGGCAATATTTCTAGGAAACATGAGATGCCTTTAAATAACATTTTAGTGATTAAATTATTTGATGTTTAGGGTATAGATTTCATGGGTCCTTTTCCATCCTCATATTCTAATAAATTTATTTTTATGGCCGTAGATTATGTTTCCAAATGGGTGGAAGCAGTCACCTGCCGACCAATAATGCGAGGGTCGTAGTGAATTTCCTGTGGAAGAATATCTTTTCCTGACTAGGCACTCCGAGGGCCATAATCAGTAATGGCAGGAAGCATTTTTGCAATTGCCAATTTGAAGCGCTATTAAGTATGGAGTTACACATCATGTGGCAACATCATACCATCCTCAAACGAGTGGCAAGGTTGAGGTGTTTAATCAAGAGTTGAAACGCATACCAAAGAAGACCGTGAGTATCTCTTGGATAGACCGGTTGAGAATGTTAGATGATGCTCTATGGGCCTATTGGACAGTATTCAAAAAACTGATCGAGATGTCCCCTTATCGGCTCGTTTGTGAAAAAGCATGTCATCTATCCGTGGAGCTGGAACACAGAGCCTATTGGGTGACGAGGATACCAAACTTTGATTTACAAGCGGCCAATGAGAAGAGAAAATTGCAAATCAACGAGATGCATGAATTCCGCAATGATGCTTATGATAATGCTCGGATTTACAAAGTTTAAACTAAAAGATGGCATGATTAAGCATATTTTTAGAAGGGAATTTGAAATCGGGCAAAAAGTTTTATTATTTAACTCAAGTCTTTGACTCTTCCCTAGAAAGTTGCGCTCTTCGGTGGTTGGGACCGTTTGTGGTGACCCGTGTCTTTCTCTATGAGGCGGTTGAAATCCATCACAAGACAAAATGGACATTTATTTCAAAAAATGATAGAGATTAAAACCCTGTGTGGATGGAGACTTAATTCAAAAAATGTTCCATCGATCTTGCCAATGATAAATGATGAGAGGATAATGTATATCTACAGACTTTAAATAAAGCGCTTTTGGGAGGCAATCCAAGTTTTTATTTTTCTCTTTAAATTTTATTTTTGTTTAATCTTATTCTTTTGCTTTATTTTGAAGGAATAAAGAGGCCGGGGAGATCTCTAAGGAGTACATCACTGCACCTTCAATGAAAATATTCAATTAAAAAAAAAAATAGGGGAGCATTTCTTAACTTCTCCCATCCTCTTTCTTATTGAGGACAATGTAATATTTAAGTTTGGGGGAAGGGAATTTATTTTATTTTTATTTATTTTGAAAACAAATAATAATAATAATAACAGTATGGTTTGATGAATAAAAAGCCTATGATAAGAATATGATTGAAATTGATTATAATTTTTAGAAAAAATTCTCATTGCTTAAGTCTAGTTGTTAATTCTTTACTTGATCGTGCTTAATTTGATATTTTCTATGTTCAATGAATGCTTATGATGATCATTAATCTTTTTGCATACATAGAGAAATTTTTATGTGAATTTTGTGAATTTGTATGGTCTCAACTTACTCTAGAACTTGTTTGATTACACTCGAGGCGAAATCCTAGACAGAATATTATTGGGGAGATGATTAAGGCATTCTTTGGACCAATTGAGCCTTTCAAGCTTACCTATTTATTGTCTTTATCTTTAGTCACCCCTTTAAGCTTTATTGAATTATATTTTAGCCTTATATTTTTGGTTCTTGTAAACCTCATATTCCCTACCCTATTTGAGCTTAAACACTAATTTCCTTACCTTTCAAGAGAACTAAGTTTATACAAACTCACAAGAGCATGAAACGCAAGAGAGGTAGAAGGTCAACAAGTAAAGTTAATTATAATCATATTATCAAAATCATAAGTTTGAGGGTGTGAAAAATAAACTCGCCTATTGTGTGGCCGACAAGGTCGACCAAAGTCATCCGTAAAGGCAATTAAAAAGATATGATTTATTTCCGAGAGAGAGAGAGAGAGAGAGAGAGAGAGAGAGAGAGAGAGAGAGAGAGAGAGAGAGAGAGAGAGAGAGAGAGAGAGAGAGAGAGAGTTTGACCTGGCTGAATAGAGGGGTAAACAGAGAGATATTTGAAAGTACAATAAAGAGAGGTATGTGGAGAGATTCACAATGATTGAGAAGAGATGTTTGTGTTAGAAGTGAGTATGCTCTATTTGTTCTGTTGGTGTTCAAACTTATGTTCTCTTGCTTTGTTTGAATCCTACATTTTTCTTGTAGCCCTTAACGTAGCCTTACATTACAAGCTTAATAAAGGCCTATTGATCCATGGTGATAGTTTATGTTCTATATAAGTGGAGAGTGATTTGAAAAGCAAGCTTATGGAGTTTCTAGAGATGCATTATTTATTTACTTGTTTGCATAAAGCCATCCCAGAGCTGATGATGAAGTGAAAATAATAGGTATGCATGAATGTGAGGATGGATAATGCAGTAGAATTGAGTTTTAAATTAACTTTTGGACTTGGTTGATCTTGAACGATTCATTTGAATTATAAACTTTGGGCAATCTTTGAGGCAACAAATTTTATGAATCAAACCAATGCTTGTTTTAATTGTTTTCCTTATTATACTATACTATAGTAACATTATTATAATATATTATACTATATTATACTAACTATACTAGACCAACATACTATACCAATATTCTAACCGTACTATACTAACTATATATACTCTAATGTTATTTTTATTAATTTATAATGAATCCTATATACTACAGTTAAATGATGTGATCCTTTTATCATATAATAACTATTTGTTTTAATATTTAATATTAAAGCATGTAAAATATTAACATCAAATAATAAAAGTAAATAATTAGCATAACAATATATTATATTATACTATACTAACTATACTTGACTAACATACTATACCAACATTCTAACCATACTATACTAACTATACTCTACTATACTAACTACCCTCTACTAAATTATACTAACTAGACTATACTATACTTTTCTATACTACTATACTATTACTATACCAACTATAGTTTACTATATTAACATTCTAACTATACTATATTATACTAATTATACTATACTATACTCATCATACCATATTAAGTTAATAGATTCCTACTAAATTCTACTATATTTTCTGGTGCGTACTGGGAGAACATCAATGCCAGTCTAGAGAAGAAGACTGGTAGGTTTATGAAAAGTCAGAATTTATGACCCGCCTTGGAAAGTGTAATGGATAGGCATTGACACGCAGCTTTTGCACGGATCAAGATCTAAATATTCAAGAAAAAGTTTAGGACGAGAAAAAATCTAATTATAAATATAATTATGTATTAATTAAATGTAATTGATCAAAAAATTGATTTGATTAAAAATAATATTAATTTAAATTTTAAATATTAAAGAATTAGTATTGATACGCAGATTAGTACGCGACTTTATTTATATATAACAAAATTCTTAAAATAATGATAGCCTTATCACTATTCTATTACTCTTCTACTACTTTTTTTAATTTTTTAATTTTTAAATTTTTTTTTACTTAATAATTAAGAAAGTGACTATCAGGAAAATTATATATTTTTTAATTTTTTTAATAATTAATATATTAAAAAAATACTTAAAAGAAAATAAATAAAAAACAAATACACTATTAGTAGTAAAGTGATGGTGAAAACGTGGTAAGTTTATCATTATCTGTTCAATAAAGTTGTATACTTTTTTTCTTAATAACTAAGTATACAAAAAAAATATTTAAAAGAAAATTTAAAAAATTTTTTTGAACTAGCGGTATGTCCAGCGGTAAATGCTGGGCAGCCCGCTAGTAGGATCCTATTTATTATTATTAATATTATTATTAAATGTTGAGTATTAAATATTTAAATATTAAAATATCAACTTTAAGTGTCTATCTTTAGTTTTAAGAATCCTAATTGCTAATATTAGTTTAGCTAATTTATATTTTATAGGCTGTTTGAGTTTAAGATTAAAAAAAAGAATTAAATAAATCTAGACATGTGAAGTAATCTTATTGATTAATGCTCAATGGAATTATATTTAAATAGTTATAAATGTTCTAATTCATTAAAAAGTATCTCTAGTGAACGCTGAAAAGTACGATGATAATTTAAAAAAAAAATAATATTAGTTACAATCATCAATTATTTAAGTATCGTATTTTAATTTTTAAAAATAGTGAAATTTATTATTAAAAAATTAAATTTTTATGTAAATATTATATTTATTCAAGTTTTCAAAAAATAATATACAGTACTTATATATTTTATGACTGTAAATATTATTTTTCTTTTAAAAAATGTGGGATATAAGTTTACTTAACAAGAACAAACTTTACACTTAAAAGCTCTATCATTCAAAGCTCTATGACCTATATTAATCTCAAATAGGCTTCCCTTTTGATTTTCAGTTTGGAACTTTAAAAGGCAATTTAACAGATTAGAAGTTCTTTTAAAGAAAAAATAGTATGATTGGTGAATGAGCAGTACTATTCATCATTTCATGATGTGGAATGAAATAGTTGAAAAATATATTTATTATGTTTTATTTGTTTAACAATTATTTGATACTATATCTTAAGATGATAAGAGGAAAATGATATTTTTCTTAATAATTTATATAAACTTTAAACATCCAAAAATAAAGTGAAAACTCACTTTATATAAAGCTCTAAATTGAACGTCACATTAAAAAACATGAATGTGTGACGCCATCATATATATATATATATATGAATACTGTTACATCAATAAATGAACCACACAAAATCAATTATATAAATAGATGTGACTTTATTTGATTCATTAGATCTGTTTTAGAATAAAAATAATTTTACAATCTGACGAATCATATTAAGCCACGTCAGTTTATAAAATTAATTTTATGTAATTTTTTTATAGCTAGCGTATTTCTCCATATATATATATATATATTCACATTCTGCACCACTTCGGCATTTTGCACCCATAACATGTGAAAGTTGTGACTTTTTCGAAGTCTATCAAGGTCATGACTTTGCCACCAAAATTGACTTGGTTCGGTTATTTCCATTTCTCTCTATCTACGGGGAGATGGAAGCTCGAAGATTAAGTTTTGTTTTTGATTGAAAAAAACCTTATTTCATTTTCTTATTATATATATATATATTTAATATAAAATATAATAATTATTTCAACTTTTTAAAATATTAAAAATATTAAAAAATAATATTTTAATAATATTTTATTTAATTTTAATTTAAATCATTTCATCTCATCTCACTATCTAAATAACACTTAAAGAAAAACTTAGTCAAGTTTTGAATATTTAATTAATAACCCCCTCTCAAAAAGAAAATAAAATGGTCTGATTGGCTCTAATGGCTAACAGGCTAATCCCAGATAATAATCATCTAAGAAGTCATTAACATTTGAATGCTCATAACACGCTCGATAAATGCTCTTAAATAAAATTTACTTTAAAATATAAAGAAATTTGTGCAAGAGTGGCGTTTAATAGATCTTTTATTTCATATTTATTTTACATTTTACTACAGTACTTTTGCTATATGTGGAAGAAACTGTTTATAGGTGTAAAACATATTAAATTAATCTCTCTCTCCTCTCCTCGTGACTATAAACATCTCCCCAGGACTTTCACTATGCTATAGGCTGCTGTGTTGGCTGGGTGACATTCATTGATCTATATATATAAAAGTAAGCATGACTTCAATCGGTTTGTATATCCTTATTGATTGCAAGAATCCCATTGTATATACTTTTAAGAATATTTTTATTATATAATTTCTCTTTTTTATTTTTTAAATTAATTTATATTTTAATTTAGCCTATAAAGTTGAATTAAATTAAAAGATGACATAATTATATGACATTATATATAAAAAGATATTATAAATATAAAAAGATACGAGGATATCATTTGTAATTAGAGAACATATTTAAAATGAATAAAAAATATTAAAAAATATAATATTTAAATAATATAAAAGAAAAATATATAAACTAATAGATGATATATTGTAAAAGTTAGTATATAAAATAAAAAAAAAATAAATTTTAATAATTTATTTTAAAAGATAGAATAAATAATCTACTGTGAGTGCTTTGAAATATCATGATTTATATATTGTTTACGTAAGATTCTATGGAAAGTTGCTTTTTCTAAGAGTATTTTCAACTTTTTAAAAAGAGTAATATTCGGTATAACTACAAGTTTCTAATAAACAAATTTTATATAAATTTTTTGTAAAAACAATAGCTTCAACTAATAAAGGATATATTTTTTAAACATTTTTAAAGCGATATTCACTTTTTTATAAGAACTTATCTATTTGAGATTTATATAAATTATTTATTTTTATTTAATGACTACGGAAGTATTTTTTAGTAATATTGTGATTTTTTTTAAAAAAATTAAGAATATAAAAAAATAAATGAAATAAAATTAAAAAGTTTTTTGCCTTCTTTGGTGGCAATTGGGGTTACGATGTCAGTACTCTTTAAAAATATATAACTACACATAAATCTTTCCTAATAGAATTTTTTGATGAGTTATAATTACATCCATTAGATTATATATATTTTTATTATAAAATAAATTTAACAAATTATATTAAATGATATCAATATATTTATATATAATTTTTATGTGTATGTACACATAAAAATTATACCCCACTCATGTGAAATACCTCGAGACTCCCAAAATAAACGGCAAGTGGTACTCGACCGTCCCAGGCTTTTATGATAATGCGGTGACCAAACAACAACCACACGACCGTTAGAAGCTCTTCCCATCCCGATCTTTCCCTCGAACAAACGTCACTCTTGTCACTCACTGATCTAAAAATGTTATTAACTATGAAAGAAGTATTGCTTTAATTTAAAGAAAAGATTCTGTAGAAATAAATTTATCTAATTTTATTTTAAATTTAATTTATACAAAAATAATATTTACAGTCCTATTATAAATATCACGTATTCTATTTATAAAAAATAGGTAAGTATAAGATTTATTTAATTTATTTAATAATAAATCTCTCTATTTTTTAAAAAGAGTGTGTGGAGTTTGTACTTATTATAACTATGCCTAATATTATTCCATTACAATAAAAATAATTTTATAATATGTCGTATCATATTAAAATTCATCTTTTAGTCAAAATATTTTTTAAAATTAAATTAATCAATCATTTTATTTATTTTTATAAATGAGATAAGTTGAAATAAAAATTAAAAATTAAATAAAATATTATTATAATATATATTTTTAATATTATTTTTATTTTAAAATTTTAAAATTTTAAAATTTAAATTATTTATTTTATTTTATCCGTTAGTTTAATAAAATTATAATAATTAAATAAAAAAATGAAATTGAATTGAAAGGTCTTGTAACTTGTAAGACGAGGCCAAGTAAAAGAGAGATTCGACAGTACTCGGCCACCGGATGGCGAAATGGCTGGAGCCACGTAGTGCTGAATACACGGATTGCATTTCTCTGTATGGAAACGTACGTATTTTTCGCCCAAAAAAAAAAAAAAAAAAAAAAAAAAAAGAAACGTAAAGACTTTTTTCTGCCTTAAATGGCAAAGACTTGAGGGAGCGGGAACACGTAGTGCCGCGCCTTTGCTCCCTCTTTCCAGCGTCTTCATCTTCTCTTTCGTTCTTCCGTTCCATCTTGACATCATTTAGAAACTAGAGCTGGATCCGGAGCTTGAACCAGACAGGTACTTCTCAGGCCTTTTTTTTTTTTTTTTTACCGAATCGTACATAATCCTGTTCCAGGTTTCTCTGTTGTGGACTTGTTTTGAGATTTTGATTTTGTTTATTCTCGTGGATCCGCTTGTTCCACCGTTCTCATTTTTTTTGCGTGATATTATAGTACTGTGTTTGTGCGTGTGACGCGTTGCTTACCAACAAAAAAAGGTGTGCGTTGCCGTTGATCTTCTAAATTGATTTTGATTTTTTTTTTGGTAAGTGTCGCGGATGTTGATCTTGAGAGGTATTCATTTTTATGTCTTTGTGATTGTTGAATGAAAGTCTGTGAAGTCTTTGGGGCTGTTTTCAGTATATAATGTGGATTCTACTTTGGCAGATCTATGGCTGTTTTGTAATGTTTTAAGTTTTGCACAGTCCCTTTTTTCATTATAGGTTTCAAAATGCAATTGTTCTGCGTTTTAGGTATAACAAACTGGATACACTTTTCCTTCACTTGTTTTCCTTTCATTTTCTATCTTTGTCGGTGAATCAGTGGTTAGTCACGTTGTTAGAAGTTCACCTCAAGAGTGGTTTGGATCCACAACTTTGGGCATTTTCCTGTTATTTCCGTGCTATCTGATCTTTATACCGATTAATTCTGGTCTAAAATGTTAGATAAGCGACTTGACAGAAAATAACGCGTAGACCGGGTACCGACAATGCCAAAATTTGTTCAAATCTCAAATCTGAATCGATTCTATCATGTTTGTGCCTCTCCGTGTACAAGATTTGTTTAAAATATTGGTTTTCACTTTTATTTTAATATTTTGTCGTTTCTTCTTGAATGTTGGTTGCCATCATCTTATATTTTTCAGTCTCTTGTAATGTTATGGTTGCGAAGACAAATAAGTTTTGGAATCAGGGAGGAAAGATGCTCAAGTCTTCATGCAGTGTAATACATCTGTATGAACCATATATGGCAGTCTATCAATCTATATCTTTTGAATTGAATTGGAAAGATTGAGATAAATCAGTATCTGTCAACTTCTTTAAACGAAATATTTGCCATGCGGATCAGCCCCTGCATTGCTATGCTAAGGCATTAAGTATCCCGCCTGGGCTCTAGAAATCAGTTCTTTTGTTCTATTAAATGCATTACAAAACATATAAAGGTTGATAAATTAACCCATTTATAATTAATCAGTACCACATCAAAATCTTCTATCATCACTGAAAGAGTATATTTGACAATTCTTGTTTTCATGTTGCTTCAGTTATTCACACCAAATGCTTTAGGGCCTCCTGACGCTATTATGTCCTATGTCTCACGCAATGAATACTTCGATGATGTAGCTAGAAAATAAAATGCTAGAAGAAACATTATTGGCTTTATATCAAAGTGCTGTGTTTTGAAATATTCCTGCATGCATTTTAGCTTGCAGCTATGGAAAACACAAACAAAACTTCCGATGCTCATCGCGCCCCACATACACCTCTTAATGAGAGGATACTTTCATCCATGACCAGGAGATCTGCGGCTGCACACCCTTGGCATGATCTCGAGATAGGTATGTAATGTTGTAGTAAACCATGTGAAGTTAATGCTTGATTGTTATTTTCTATTCAATCATTATGGTAAACCTATTATGTAACCTTCTTTCCATTTCAAACAGGACCTGGAGCTCCAAATGTGTTCAACTGTGTAAGGATACTCCCCCTTTCTTGTCATCTGTTCCATCTTTCTGTGTTGAATGGTTCTACAATTTCTTATGGTTTGCGCTCACTTGACAACTGATTCCTGCAGAGTGTGTAAATGTTAAATTATGATGACCATTTAGCGAACACATAGCTATTGGACAAACCAGTTGGAATGGTAGATCTGATAAATTCGTATCAAAGAAAATTCATATTAAAATTATTTCAGGCCTGTGAAGGAACTAAATTGTGACCAAAGGGGGGTTGCGGCCTTTTTTTTTTTTTGGTTTGGGGGGGGGGGGGGGGGGGGGGGGGGGGGGCTAGGGCCCTTTTTTTGTTTGGAACAGAACTTCCTATTCTAAACTAATGATATGCGTGTAGGTTCTGTGGGAAATATAGGAAGTTGAGATTTAAACAAAAATAGAGAAAGAGAAAGCATATGCAGCATATTTAGGTTGCTTGATTTTAATGGCTTCAATCTTAAGTTTTAGTACCACATACTTTTACCAACTGAACGATTTTGACTCAGTTGGAGACCTATTAGAAAAGAAAGAGAGAGGGAAAAAAGTAAAAGCTAACAAAAAGGACTCTAGAGAAATAGGAGATTGAGGATATCTTTTAGCTTTTAGTACTGAAGTGCACACAGAAATGGAAATACTGAACCCTGGAGCTACTTCAGCCACAAAATTTTCTGCCATCAATGCAACAGTCTGATGTTTGACGTGGTTCCCACATCTTTCTTCTGCCTTGTGAGCTGATTCGCCACTGTCACTTTCATGTATGGTTTATAAAATCTAAATATAAAGACACATCTTGATTTATCTGCCACATTTTTGTGTGATGCTGCTCAACATAATCTTTATAATTAGCTTTCTGATATACGCTAAACTGGTTCACATACTTTTAATATCTACTCCAGAACATACTATCTCAGAATTTCTTTGAACATGTAGTTTTATGTTACTTTATCAGCAGCAGATAAAGCTTGCAGCAGTTAGAATCATTATTATTTATAAGGGGAAAAATTATGCATTCAACATTTTGGATTGACCGTTCTTGTTGATGGCCAATTGATGCAGGTAATTGAAATAGGGAAAGGGAGCAAGGTGAAATATGAACTTGACAAGAAAACTGGATTGATTAAGGTAATGGAGTGTGCTATGCCTTTTCATTATCTTCTCCACATATATAAATCGCTTTCTAAATGGTATATAAATTTTCAGGTCGACCGTGTGCTCTACTCATCAGTTGTGTACCCACACAACTATGGCTTCATTCCTCGTACTCTTTGTGAGGACAATGATCCCATGGACGTCTTGGTTATCATGCAGGTGTGCGCAAATCTGTAATGATTGTCAAACTTTCTCTCTTTCTTTACTTTCATGTTTGCAACAATCATGCGTATATATTAGAAAGCACCAAGTCTCCTCTCACAATTTTGTCTGTTTGATGCATTGAAAATTTACCAGAACTCACAACCATTAGAGTAGGTATCATCAATGTCTTTTGTATCAGGTGCATGTACATACATATATATTTTTTTAATAAGTAAACGATTGTATTAATAAGAATAGGCATACAAGATGGTATACAAGAGGTAACACCTATCTAGGAAGAAGAAATAGAAACAAGAAAATTATGATAATCAAGGCCATTGAAATCAACAACTTTGGCCCATAAAACAAAGTTCTAACAAAGAATATCTAAGCTCCTCTAATGAGCGCTTCTTGTCCTCAAATGTCCGGTCATTACGCTCCTGCCATATGCACACCAGAATACAAATGTCTAGATTTGTCCAACTGGCCAAAAGCTCAACTATTGTAGTAGGCATAACCTAGGCTAGCTCTAATTGTCTGAATACATCTTCCCATAATGCTCTAGCAACCTTACAATGCAGTAAAAGATGATCCATAGTCTCATCACTGTTTTTACACATATAGCTCCAGTCTACTATAATCACCTTGCATTTTCGTAAGTTATCCATCGTCAAAATATTACCCAGAGAAGCTGTCCAAGCAAAGAATGCCGCTTTGGAAGGCGCCTTATTTCTTCAAATCCTTCACCATGGAAAGTGATTGTTGATCGCGTGAGAGATTTATAGAAAGAACAAACCGAGAATATACCTTTACCTGAGGGTACCCACCACAACATGTCAGATCTTTGAGGGCTCAGTTTTATGGAGTCTAAAGAAATCTTTGAAGCTGTCAACCTCCCAATCTTGCACTGCCCTAGTAAAGCTCACATTCCATTGGACTAGGTCACAAGATTTCTCCATTAGTTCAGCCACTAAAGCTTCTTTCTCACCTACAATCCTGAAGACAGGAAATGAGTCCTTGAGGCGTTATCTCCACACCATAAGTTGTACTAAAATTTTATTCTTGAGCCATCTCTTAGCATAAGTCTAGTGTGACGACCAGCCTCCAAACTCCCACTCCATATGCCCCTTGTACCTCCATAGTGCTCCACCTCCCCCACATACCTCCATACTTGCAGTCAATCACCGACTTCCATAAAACTTCCCGTTCCTTATTGTATCGCCACAAACATTTCACAAGAAAGGCCTAATTGAAAACCCTCATGTTTCTAATACCCAACCCACCAGAAGAGATTGTGGAGCATACCCTATCTCACTTAACTAGATGGAATTTGAATTCATCCCCTATACCACTTCAAAGGAAATCGTGATGAAGTTTCTTAATACGGGTTGCCACACTCGTTGGAATTGGGAATAAAGATAGAAAGTAAGTTGATAAATTTGACAGGGTGTTAAGGTGATCCTGCTACTTTTCGACAAGTACAATCTCTTCCAACCTGCCAATCTACTTTCAATCTTCTCAACTACTTCAAGATATGCATAGCCCTTGGGGTGGCCCCCAAAGGAAGACCAAGGTAATTAATGGGAAGAGAGGAAACCATATTCACAAGACTAATGGGCCTATAGTCCTTCACCTCCAATGCCCCAATCTTCTTGGGAATAAACATAATAAAAGTGGCATTGAGGCAATCGAAAAAAATTCTTGAAACACCTTAATTAGGTCTTCCTTCACCACATCCCAACATGATTGAAAGAATCTCATACAAAATCTGTATTAAGGATTCTACTTTCTCCTGCAGTGCCATCAGATGTGATGTCATATCCAGGAGTGTTCTGTGCATGCCATCCTCTGCTAGACCGACATGGAGCCTGCCACCACCTCCTTTCCACTGAGTACTTGTTGTACCAGCTATATGAGGAAATTTTCTGGTTCTGTTTCCATTGCTGTGTCTTACGGTGTCTCCTATCTGAGCTGCCATAATACCCATTTCTCCAGCCTTGCTCTGCTCATGGGACTGCACCAAGGCCTTGTATGATCGAGATTGCTGTTGATTCACCGCCACCAACGGCCTCGAAAATACCCCACCTCTGTTACGACTCCTATTTCCTACCTGTTCTGTGAACTCCCACAATGCCTCTGCCATCCTCCTCCATCCTTGACCCTCCCTCTCTTCTAATATATATATAGCTACGTCTACCACCACTACCGTATTCCACTAAAGCCATGTAGTGACTGCAGGCATTTGAACACCTTTGTGCAATGAAGCTTTAGTTCCCCTCCCTTGCTGCAGTGTAAAAATCCTTTATTTTTGCTCTTCAGACAGCCCCCCAATGTTTTGGAGAACCAATGCACTGTGGACATAACCAGCCTCATCTCTTTCACTACCTTCCAGCTCCTCTTAGTGATAAACATGGAGTTTTCATCCTTTGACAATGCCAACACTTTTGATTCTATCACTAAATGTTTTGGGAATCGCATAATCACACTAATCTCACCTAAAACTCAACACACAAGCCGTAATCTCGCCATTGAAACCCACCATCTGTCTTTGAAATCTTGGTTGTACAGAGAGAAAAACTCAACCCATACACTTGTGCTGTACATACATATATTATTATTCATGCCTGTTTGTTCATATGTAGGTAGAACTGAACATAATTGTTGGACTCAATGTCGCAACTAGATTTCAAAATAATGGTTTTAATGTTCAACCTATCTGATATATTACTGCTTGGCAAACATCGACAGGAGCCAGTTCTTCCTGGATGCTTTCTTCGCGCCAAAGCTATAGGCCTCATGCCTATGATTGATCAGGTAAATATTCCAAGACAAAAGTACAAGGTTATTATCCTTAAATGGAGTGTTAATTTATTTAGCACAGGGTGAGAAAGATGACAAGATAATTGCTGTTTGTGCTGATGATCCCGAGTACCGACACTACACTGATATCAAGGAGCTCCCGCCACATCGTTTGGCTGAGATCCGCCGCTTCTTTGAAGAATGTATCCTTTGTCTTTCTCAGTTCCAGTCTTTAGTAGGCACTGATTGTGAACATCTGCAAACATAAAAATTATAATGTTCCTTTCTTTCTGTGAAGCCCAAATAACGATATCTAACGGTTCCTTGACAAAATAATCAGACAAGAAAAATGAGAACAAAGAAGTTGCGGTTAATGACTTTCTGCCTGCCTCTTCTGCCAATGAAGCAATTCAGTACTCCATGTAAGCAATGCTCTCACTTTACTAGCTCGCATGCACGCACATACACATCATTGAGAAGGGAGGGGGTAGGGGCATCCATTCAGATTGGGCTGTCATTGGTTTTTTGAAGTTTCTTCTTCTGATTAAACTGGCCAATAATTTGATAACTTAGATATGAAAAATTCTATATAGTATGCCCCCATCCTACTCATATCCTACTTTCTTGGTGGACATTATCACTCAAGAATTAGATTTATTAGTTTAAAAAACTATAGCTAATCCAAAAGGTTAATAGACAATATCACATCAACACAATGTAACGAGAATGAGATGAGACTGTAATGTATATAACATAAATCTTTATATAGAAGGGAATGTTTCGATGTTTTAGGTCCAGAAGATGTACTGATTTTTGGGTAATTGACCTAGATGTGAAATTTTTAGCAATATCTATTTTAATGGGTATTTCTACTTCGTATTCATTCTTTGGACTAACTTCTTATCTGACAACCATCATCCCAAAGTGCAAATCCATAGACTTTTGTTCTTTTGCCGTTTAATAATATAAGCATTTTTTGCCCATCTCTTATGCATATATGCCCATCCCAGGACTCGTAAAATGTTTTTTCTTTTTAATAATTCCTGTCTGGAATCTTTACATCAAAATCAGACTTCAACCATAATTATTATTATTATTATTTCTTTATTTTTTCTTTCTGGTGAAGGAATCTCTATGCGGACTACATAGTGGAGAGCTTGAGGCGGTAAGTCGTTTGTGCAAAAACAACGGACTCTGGGATGTGATCCTGTTACCCAGGGAAGTCGCTGGCCTCTCATATAAGTTTTGTTCTTTGATCCAAAGAACCTCTATATATCTTGCTGCTGTGCATACGGACTTGGCCTCACAAATGTGTGCTAAGACTGCAACATCTAAATTGTTTGGTTTTTATGATGCTTGGCTTACGTACCCAGGGAATTTCTTTTGTTTTAAAAGAAAATCAAACGGGGAGGGGAAAATTAGTACGCTGTTTGGAGAGTACCTTACTTACCGTATGGCTTGTCTTTTGATCCTCAACTTGTCAACATTGATTTTTGTAGGACCCTGGAATTTATGCTATCAAACTCTTTAGTTAAAAAAAAGGTGCATTCTCTCGTCGGTGGATATATCTAAGGGGAAAGATCTTCCTAATTTTTATTTGAAATAGATATTATTTTGTTTTTTATTAAGAAGTGAAATAATTAAAATATCTGGTCATTTCATCTGTTTAATTTGTCCCGTAAGAATTGAGTTTCTCATGAAGTAGGGGAGTAGGGAATCAGCCAAACCTTTTAAACCCATTTCACTTTAGCTGGGTGGTTTCCATCATGTTGTACTTTTAGGGATTGGCTCTTGCTTTTCTCTGGTCTCAGTCCCTCTGAAATAATAGCTATTATTATTTGAAATTTTTCTAGATTGAGAAACTAGCCATTACAATGCGACGAGTTTCAGAACATTTTTCCATTGAATCAAATAGAAACTTAGATTGAAAACGTCAATCATATATCATGCCTCCCGCAAAAACCGGGTTCTGCTTGGTAAGCAGGATGAAAATTTTGAGTTTAAGATGAAATATTAAAATTATTATTGTTTTGGGATTTGAAAAAGTTGAATTATTTATTATATTTTGTATAAGGATTTGAAAAAGTTGTAATGATATGAAAATTTTGAGTTTGAGATGAAAATTTTTTATTACCAAACCATACCAAATTTCTTATACATATGTGAAAAACCAAGGATTCAGGTCCCAATCACTTGAAGGGATAAATAAGCTTACTGGACTATTTAAATTAATAATCAATCAATTAACCAACCAACCAATCAAATCACAAGAAATAATAAACACAAAGATTTGAGTCATGAAGTGGAAATTTATTTGAAGAACGTCTTCAAAATTTAAAATTGTTACAGGTGTAAGTCACAGACTAAAATCTATTATAGAAATTTTGTTATAACTAATATAGAAATGCTTTCAAGACTATTGAAGTAACTAAATTCGGCTTCTAATATTACGAGTATTCCACTAGATGTCTGAACGTGGCAGTTCAGGAAATCTTTTTGTCCAACAAACATATCCACACAAATAGATTTCGCAATACGAGCATGCAATACAATGGAGGTCTGTTTATCAAGAGAGAATCGATCTTCAATGTGTAATGAATTTCTTTAGAATTTTATCTCAATAATACAATAAATCTAGCAGCTCAAACCTCTCTTCATGCCCTAGAAGTTGTGCATATTGTTCTATATAAACTTAGAAGTAGACCATTTATAGAGTCTAAACCTTAATAAAATAAATCATTCTTGAAATTTTCACTTGAGCAAACTGTTAAGCAGAGTATTTTATTCTATTTTTGATATAAAAGTTAGAATTTGAAGATTTTGTGAAATATGAATTTCTAGATAATTAAGTTAGCTTTCCAATGACACAACTATCACCTCAATTTGATGTGGGAATCAAAAGTTATGATTGATTTAGTCTAGATAGGTCGACATTATCAAATTTTGCGAATTTATAATCTTTGCGTATTTTGTTCCAATTGCAACCTAGGCTTTATTTTATTCAACATATTTACAACTCAACTTGACTAAATGGTACTTGAGAAATTAGATGAGATGATAAATCTCTAAATAGCAATAAAATAATTTGTGAATAGTGGTGAAATAGTTTGAATTAAGATGTTTTATTAAATTTTAGAAAATGAGAGAAAATGTTGAATAAAATACTATAAAGTTAAAATATTATAAGAATATAATGTTTTAGTATACATTTTCTTTTGGAATTTGAAAAAAATGTATTATTTTTTATGTTCTGTTTGGAAGTTTGAAAAAATTGTAATGATTAACTGATTAAATAATAATTAAATGAAAAAAAATTAAAGATTTGAAACTAAAAAGTATTTGTATTTGAGTGATATTTATGAAGAAAATTATTTTGAGATGAGATGAGAATAATGAGATGAGATGAGATAGTGTTAATCCCTAAGTTTGAATAGTGAGTTGAGATGAGTTGAAAGTTGAATAAACTATTATTAAAATATTATTTTTTAAATTATTATTATTTTGAGATTTGAAAAAGTTGAATTATTTATTATATTTCGTGTGGAAATTTAAGAAAGTTGTAATAATTAGATGAGATGAGTTGAGATCAACTCTAAATCCAAAAGTGAATTTTGCCATAAGAACATGCCAACATATTTTTTTTTACACTAAGAATATGCTTTAATTAAATATATTATTGAAGATAAATCATAAAGATATGAGTTTATAACAATTGAATATATAAAATACAGTCAAAATATGCAGTAATGCATATAATAAATGTATAATATAAAAATTACAAACTCAAACAAGTCTATTCAAATCTACATGAATTTTGTATAAAATACTAATATTTATAAATATATGATATATCAATCATTTAGGCCGGTTTGGATATTTGGCATTTCGTTATATTTATAAATAGTAATAAAATAATTTAAGTTAAGTGATTTTTATTGAATATTAGTAAAAGAGAAAAAAATTAAATAATAATATTATAAAGTTAAAAAATTATTTGGATATAATTTTTTAATATTATTTCTATTTTTAAATTTGAAAAAATAGTATTTATTTTTTTGTTTTGTTTAAAAATTTATAAAAGTTATAATGATTATGTAATAATTAGATAAAAAAATTAAAGATTTGAAATTAAAATATATTGTGTTTGAGTAATGTTTGAAAAGAAAATGTCTAAACATACTTAACGTATATTGTATTGCCAAACGAGACCTTAGTACATCAGCATCAAGTTTAGGACTTGTTTGGATTTAGAGATGAGATGAGATAGTTTTAGATAAAATTTAAAAGTTTGATAAAATATTGTTAGAATATTATTTTTTTAATAATATTATTATTTTGAGATTTATTTATTATATTTTATATAAAAATTTTAAAAAATTATAATAATAGAATGAAATAAAATGGTCTCTTAATCCAAACGAGCTCGAACTACATAGAAGTGTTACGGAGTCACGAGATTTCACGAAAATAAAGGGATAAATATAATTTTCCTAATAGTTCTTCTATATACAGTCGTCTCATGTAAACATGTGTAGTCGGCTGATGGGACGTCATGTCAGTTAATATTATTTTTTAATAATATTATTATTTTAAAATTTATTTATTATATTTTATATAAAAATTTTCAAAAATTATAATAATAGAATGAAATAAAATGATCTCTTAATCCAAACGAGCTCGAACTACATAGAAGTGTTACGGAGACACGAGATTTCACGAAAATAAAGTGATAAATATAATTTTCCTAACAATTTTTCTATATACAGTCGTCTCATGTAAACGTGTGCAGGTCAGTTAATATTTTATTGAAAAAAAATGAAAACGAATACGAAAAGGGGAAGAAAAGCGGATTGAAACCCATTTCTCTGGCTTCCCGCTTCTGAGGGTGCAAGACCAAAATCTCAAAGCGAGAACTGAAACTCATCAATCCAACTCCCACGAGCTTCTTCCTCTTGTGGGTGTAGAAGATTGGGGTGGGCATCTACTTTGGGTGGGTCAACGCGAGGTTGGTCTACGTTGGTGTGGGTCAAGCCCGAGCGTCGTTCGGGTCAGCTTGGTAGGCTTGGTCTGGGTCAGTTTCGTGAGCTAGCATTCGGGTCAGCGACGTGGGTTAACTTTGGTCATCTTCGTTCCCATACCGTCGGCACCACCACGGCCACCTCTTAGGTTCAGGTTTTGATATGTTCTTCTGGGAATGTATTGCTGTCTCTTTGATTGTGGATCTATCTCATTATGCTCCAGTTATGCGAGTGATTTGATTTGTTTTTGTTGAACTGAGACAACCTTTACAACATTTTCTATCACTTCTTCATCCTGCCAAGCAGAAGCCCTACCCTTTTATTCAAAGGCAAATAAAATATTGGAGGAACAAGGGAGATTAAAGTAAATTAGAGCACCTTTTGTAGCTCATCCACAGGACTATTCTCATCATCCCTGGTTTCATGTCTTGAAAATTTGCCAAGTCTTGGTCTTAAGAGTGTAACGGGTCCGGTTCGGTTCGATTTTGGATAAAATTTAGGACTGAATCGATATGTATCGGTTTTACATTTTTCAAAACCGATTACGCACTAGTTATCCTCTTAAACCGATATTCCAGTTTTACTGATTTCCGATCTGGTTCGGTCCTATTTTACAGGTTTTAATGTACTATATTGTATATTATATAATACAAAATTATTTTATATATAGTATATTATATTATAGTATATGATATAGTATAATTATAACTATTAATGTGTATCATATAATATTAGTATAACTATTAATACAATAAATAAAATAATATAAGATTTTAAAATTTAATATCATATTAGTTAGTAACTTATCATATAATACAAAATTATTTTATATATAGTTATATGTTATATAAATATTATATACAATATAAAAAATTAAAATATATATATATATAAACCGGTCTAGTTTGATTTTAAAAAAAGAAAAATTAAAACTTAATCGATTTTGATCAGTTTTAAGAAAATTAAAATCAGTACCGGACTGAACCAAACTCAAGACCGGACCGATCCCATCAGTTTCGTCCAATTTGATTGGATTTACCGGTTTATCGATTTTTTTTACAGTTTTACTTGGCCCTAGATAAGTATAGAGAGGAGGAATCTGAGGAGAGAGAAAAACAAAACGGTGCGGAGAAAGAATACGAAACGGTGCGTTAGGAACTTACGCGGCGCTTACGCCATCGACTGTCCCAGGAGTTTTTGTTTTCCAATACCCAGTAATTTGCCGGGATAAGAGTAAAGACCCCATCACGGGCCACAATCACTCTTTCTCCACAAGCCCCGCACCCCCTAAAACCCCTCGACGGGTACTTTTTCTTTGTTTCTGGGAGAACCAGAATCAAACACTATGAGCTCGTTCAACAACACCACCAATTTCGACAACCTCCTCCTCCAAACTCTGATGGGTCGCCTCCAAATCCGCCCTCCGACCAACCCGTTCAACTCCCAGTCCCTCGAGGACCTCCTCCTCGATGCAGCCAATCTCTCCGACGATAACGAAGATGATAGTAGCAACAAGACCCAGCTATCCAAAGAAGAATCCAAGCTCGAGAAGGAAATTGTTCGGGTAATCCTCAGCGGAAAGACTGATTCCCTCAAACCTAACTCTGGCCAGGCTGTCACCATCGGCGAGCACCATATTTGCGTCGGGTTTCACGAGGATACAGGTTCGGATTATCGAGTATGGGAGTGGCATGGGCATATAATGCTCTTTGACGAAGAGAACGGATACACGCCCGAGTATATATATGGAAATTACTTTGAGAGGTTGTTGGTTAAGTCGCGTAGTGGTGAGGAGGAGAAGGTGGAGGTGGAGGAGGAGAAGGAAGAACAGGTGGGGACCTTGGGGCTGAGGGACTTGATTGATGGTGGGGATACCGGTGGTGCTCGAATTCTTCATCGGAACTTGAATACTGGTTCTCCAAGGTTTATATGAGAAACCCTTTTCATTCCGACTGTTCTTTTCAATTTTTTTTGTCGAAGTTTTTGTTGGGATTTGTTGGTGTTATGGGATTTGTGGGTCTATTCTATTTAAATTTCTGCGAGGTCTTGGTTTTGTTTTTGGTTGGTTTAGTGCTATTGTTCTGGGTGTTAGAATTGAGAAGCTGCTCTGCTTTCTTGTTTTTGCACTTTTTTCAGCTTGATAATGCTACGTATATGGTCGTTTTTTTTTCCACCATGCATATGCTATGTCCGTGATTTTCAATATCATCTTCTTGTGTGCGCTCGTGGACTGCCGAAGGGTTTGATTGAAAAAACTTTGGTTTAGTATACACAATTGTTATTAAGGTACTAATCAGAGAGAGTTTTAGCATGGCCTAAAGTAATGTTTGCTTCTGCAAATTATAGCGCTGTGGCAAGCTGGAAATTGTTTTGGTGAGGGAGTTGGGGCTTTGGCAGTTCTTTTGACCTCTGAAAACAACTGTAAATTTTTTGTCCATGATTGCTTGGCTATGGTGCATTGGCTAATTATGTTTGGGAGTGGTTGGTTGATGTGTTGATGGTAAAGATGCCTTTTAGTCTATTTTGTGTTTCCTCGTGTATTTGTAGTTCAAGCATGATAGATGACTTTGCTTCAAGTGAAAGAGTGCTGTCTGTGGACTAACTATGGCTAGGAAACAAATATTGATCCTATGTTATGACCTCCCATGGAAGGATTGTGAAAGATCTGGGTGGACTCTGATGGGGGAAGAGACAAGAGGACTTGAAGTGTTCTGTCGTGTGAGGGAGAAGAGATGGGAAGTGAAGAAGGAAGACACAACTCAAAACGCAGCATAGAGTAGAGGAACTCACTGTTTCATAGTCAAAGTAAGCTTGAGCTAGGCCGCAGCGCACCGTTTCAATAAGCTGGGAACGCACCGTTTCAATGGAGCCAGACGCACCGTTTCAGTGGAGCAGCGTTTTAGCACCAGGAGTCTTTTGTCATTTTAATTTCCTTGTAGTTGTTTTTACTTTCTGTGGTTGTTATTTCAATTCCATGTGTCTGCAAGTTATTGGGTCAGTTAGTTACTTGTGGGAAATATGAGAGAAACAGAGAGGGTGGGAAGATATTCTGGACAATTGTTGATGTTGGAACTTTCTGGAGGTTTAAGGGATTCCCTCGAATGAACCCTAATGACAATATGAATTTTACTCTCTGCTTCCTTTTTACAAACATCTACCGTGCATTCCATTAAAACCAGTACAATCCTTTCCAGCATTCATACCGTGCATTCCATGAAGGCCCCTACGAGTTTTTGGTAATGTCTTTTGGGCTTACCAATGCCCTTGCCACATTCCAGGGGCTAATGAATACTATTTTTCAGCGATTTTTGAGGAGGTTTGTGTTGGTATTTTTTGATGACATCCTTGTGTACAGCAGTGGCATGGAAGAGCATGTGGGTCACTTAAAACTGGTTTTGGAAACGCTACCCCATAAATTGTATGCTAAGAGATCTAAGTGTCTCTTTGGAGTGGTTGAGGTGGATTATTTGGGGCATATTGTGAAAGAAGAAGGGGTAAAGGCTTACCCTAAGGACGTGGCAGCAATGTTGGAGTGGCCCGTGCCCAAAAACACTATATCTCTAAGGGGATTTTTGGGCCTAACGCGGTATTACAGAAAATTTATTCAGGGGTATGGCATTATTGCAGCTCCACTCACAGATTTATCAAGGAAAAATGCATTCAAGTGGGATGACAGGGCTGCCGAAGTATTTCAGAAACTCAAAACTGCAGTGACCGAACCTCTTGTGCTGAGGTTACCCAATTTTCTCAACCTTTCACCCTAGAATGTGATGCAAGTGAGGTTGGTATAGGTGCTGTCCTGATGTAGGGGGGGCAGCCCATAGCCTTCCTTAGCAAGGTTCTTAAGGGAATGGCTCTTGCCCTCTCCACATACGAAAATGAGTTATTGGCCTTAGTTACGGCTGTTAAAAAATGGAGGCCCTATTTATTGGGCCAGGCCTTCGTGGTTAAGACGGACCAACAGGCCTTAAAATTCCTGCTAGAGCAGAAAATTGGTACAATTGCCCAACAAAAATGGTTTACTAAACTTATGGGCTATGATTTTCACATTAATTACAAAAGGGGGAAGGAGAACAAGGTTGCGAATGCCCTCTATAGAAGACATGAACCAGATCAGCCAACGGAAGGGATGCTAGCAATAATCGTTTCCAACTCCAGTTTGGATAGATGAGCTCAAGCTAACTTATTTCACATCACTTGAGTTACAAGAAATTTTAGCCAAACTTCAGTCCAAACAAGAGGTACCAAAGGGCTATACCCTCCAACAAGGCTTTATTCTTAAGAAGGGCTGAATTGTAGTTGATCCTCAATCCTCATTTAAGGACAAGGTCCTCAAATTTGTACATGAGGATCCGCAGGTAGGGCATTCGGGGTTCTTAAAAACCTATCAATAGGCCAAAAAGATTTTTTTTGAAAGGGAATGAAGAGTGACATAAAGAAGATGGTGTGTGAATGTGATACATGCCAAGTCAACAAAAGTGAAATAGTTTTACCACCTGGACTTCTCCAGCCTCTTCCCATACTAGGCCAAGCATGGGAAGAGATTTCCCTAGATTTTGTTGATCGCTTACCAGTGTCTCAAGGAGCCGATGCAGTTTTAGTAGTGGTGGATAGACTGACCAAATATGTTCACTTTATTGCACTATCTCATCCTTACACAGCAACCGGGGTGGCCCAACTATTCCTAAAAGAGGTGTTTAAGTTACACGGCCTGCCTAAGGTCGTCGTGTCAGATTGAGACCCAGTGTTCCTTAGCTCTTTCTGGAAGTCTCTATTTGAATTATAGGAATCATCAATGAATTACACTTTAGCTTATTGCCCGGAGACAGGTGGCCAGACAAAGGCCCTTAACAAGTGCTTGGAAGGGTACTTGAGATGTTACGTAGGTGCTAAACTAAAGGGGTGGGTTCATTGGCTACCAATGGCCAAGTGGTTGTAGAACACGTCACACCACACCTTGACCAAACTCTCCCCTTTCGAGGCTCTATAGGGGTATTCCCCACCCAAGCTCACAAACTATGTGCCTGGTATTGCTTCAAATGATGCCGTTGATCAACATTTATGCACTTGTGAACAGATCAAGACACTACTCAAAGAAAACCTAGATCTAGCCCAACAATGAATGAAACTTTATGCTGACCGTAAAAGAACTGAACAAGAATTCGAAGAAGGGAATTGGGTTTACCTGTGGTTACAACCCTACTGACAGAAATCCATGGTTGCACGATACAACTTGAAACTCTCACCTCGGTTTTATGGGCCCTTCCAAGTGGTACAACATCTGGGAAAGGTGGCTTACCATCTTAACTTGGCAGCCACTGCGCAGATCCACCATGTGTTCCATGTTTCTTGTCTCAAAAAGAAACTTGGGGCACAGATCAGGCCCATTCCCTCACTCCCACTAGTCAACATCGACGGCGAGATCCAGCCTAAACCAGAAGCCGTGTTGGACCGGCGTATGAGGAAGCTGGGCCACCGAGCAATCACAGAGGTTTTGATCAAATGGGTCGGTGCCCCTTTGGAGGATAGGTGCTGGGAACTCTTGGGGAAGATGCAAGAACTCTACCCACACCTTGTGGGCAAGATTCTTTAAGGGGAGGGGATCGTTATGACCTCCCATGGAAGGATTGTGAATGATTTGGGAGGACTTTGATGGGGGAAGAGACGAGAGGACTTGAAGTGTTTTGTCGTATAAGGGAGAAGAAGATGGGAAGTGAAGAGGGAAGATACAACTCAAAATGCATCGTAGAGTAGAGGAACTCTTCGTTTCATAGTCGAAAGGAGCTTGAGCTAGGCCGCAACGGACCGTTTCAATAAGCTGGGAATGCACCATTTCAATGGAGCCAGACGCACCGTTTCAGTGGAGCAGCATTTCAGCACCAGGAGTCTTTTGTCATTTTAATTTATTTGTAGTTGTTTTTACTTTTAGTGGTTGTTATTTGAGTTCCATGTGTCAACAAGTTATTGGGTCAGTTAGTTACTTGTGGGAAATATGAGAGAAACGGAGAGGGGTGGGAAGATATTCTGGACAATTGTTGATGTTGGAACTTTCTGGAGGTTAAGAGATTCCCTCGAGTGAACCCTAATGACAATATGAATTTTACTCTCTACTTCCTTTTTACAAACATCTACCATGCATTCCATTAAAACCAATACAATCCTTTCCAGCATTCATACCACTTCTCTACATTCTTACATTCAGTATCAGAGTCATAACATCCTATGGTTTGCCATTTAAAATTGAAGTATCATTAGACAATCTAAGATACTTGTGATTTAATTTCCACTGTAGTTATGATTCTCGTATAATCACTTGTTAGAGTTTAGCAAAATGATATATAAGAATTTGTGTCGCTGATTTGCCATGTGGTTGGGATTTAGGTTTGTTAAGAGTACTTTGTGTTTTGAGGGAATAATTTATCATCCAATTTTTCTCAATGAGTAGACTTCACACCATCACTCTTTTGTTAGTTTGTTAATTTCTCTTAGCTAGCGTTTTGTTGGACCTGACATTATAACAGGAAGCACATGTGATCAAATGAACCCAAATGTAGCCATTGGCAATACTCTCGGGTGACAGATTCTAGCCATATCTAGAGTATCGTAGGATATTGTTTCAAGATCTTCTGGAATTCTCGGTGATTATGAAGAAGTAACAAAGAGCTCCAGGCTTTAAGTGCCAAATATTTCGTTACGGTGCCAGATATTCTGACTAAACAAGTTAATTCCAAATTGACTTAGTATTCCAAATCTGATGGCAGGATTTTAGAATTAGGATGTAGCTAGAGGAAGAACTGTTGGTCCCAAAGGAACTAGACAAGGATTCCAGATTACCTAGTTTTCATCCCAGAAAGAGACCAACCAGCTGGCCTGATTTGCGGGTAGGCTCTCTTGTTAATATCAAGGTCTAATCTTTTATGAACACGTTTATACCTTACTGGTGATTGGCTGCCACAGTCTTCTTTAGAATGTCGTCTGTAGAGATAGGAGTTGACGCCGTAACCAGTCAAGATAACACACCCATGAGTAGAACCTTCTAAAAGAGTAGCCTGAGAATGAAAGCTCCCTTCCCATGAGTGCCAGCTCATTTCTGCCTTCGCCGTTTTTCTCTTAGTTAGTTGTCCACATTTTTGCAAGAGTTTGGAGCGGTCCTAGAAAAGTGTCTTGCTTTTGAAGTTATATGTAGTGGTTTTGCACAGCATTGAAAGGTCCTTTGCCAGCTGACCTTGCCTACAGGTGTATAAGAACTTTCAGGTCCTCTCCATTTCCTTTGTTTGGCATAGACCGACAGAGTGACATGGTTGGATGCATGTGTTGTCTCTCGGGAGATCTTTGGGGATTTGTTCCTAGCATGCATATTAGCCTTATTCTTCTCCTTATCTTTTTCCATGACTGAAATGTTTTGTTCATCAAGGGGAGGTGTTAATTCCTACTAGGTTGTAGTTCATTGGAAACATTATGAATATTTTTAGTTGACTTTGTCCATCTTCAGTGTCAGTATTGTATAATCAAGTAATATTTCTTAATATCTTTCGTGAGGCACATTTATCTGACTGTTTATGGCCTTTAAATTACCATCTCCCCTTAACTGCATTTTCCTCTAATGTTTGAGACATGCTACCATTCAACACCCCAGCAAACTCAGCATGAAATTCGAACGGCATGTTTGGATATTTGAAGTATCTCGTAATTTTGTAAATAGTAGTGAAAATGATTTGAGTAAAAATATTTTATTGGGCTTTGAAAAATGAGATAAAAAGTTGAATAAAAATATTATAAAGGTAAAAAATTGTTTGAATATATTTTTTGTTTTGAAATTTGTAAAAGTTGTATTAATTTTTTTGTTTGTATGATGATTAGGTAATATTTAGATGAAAATTTTGAAATTAAAAAGTGTTTTGTGTTTAAGTGATATTTGAATGAAATTATGAAAAGTTTTGAGAATTTCATGTCTCATCTCCATGTCCAAACATCTCTGAAACCTTATTCTAAATCAATGCATAAGCTGCTTAATATATATATGAAAAATTTTATTTATCATCCTTTATATCAAACACCAACATGTGATTTATCATTTTTATTCTTTTATTTAAACACATATATTAATGTGTAAATATGTGCGTTTAAATAGAATGATAAAAATAAAAAATCACATATTGATATGTGATATAGGGATGATAATAGCATTTCTCCCTCTCTCTATATTATATACATATCAAGTGGTGGAAGTGATTATAAATAGAAAGAGGTAAAGTGAGGACTAGATAACTAGAGTGGTAGTGCATGTAAGTAAAAACTAAAAATGAAAGTAAGATTAGATAACTAGAATCAAATGGTGAAATAAAAGCTGGACCAGATGACTAAAACCAAATGAAATGAAAGTAATAATAAAGATAAGATGAAAGTAAACACGGAAATATAATTGTTTATTCAAAATAAACTTGTTCAAAATAATTTACAAAAATATCCACAAGAATCAAATAGAGGTAAGGAACAAGTGGTATCAAAGAAGGATGGGAGGAAAAGATGATGAGGGAGGTGCCAAAAAGAAGTGATGCCTTTCTAGGGCTAGATTCTCCTTTTATAGGTGAAGGAGCACCTTTACAATCATTTGAATAGTAGTAAATAGTAAACAGTATATGTTAGTACAATGAACATTAGTGAATAGTAAGTAATATTACAATAAACAGTAATAAATAGTAAAATTGACTTTTTTTTACTATTCATTTGGCCATTAGAATCAAGTTGCTTTGGATGCAATAGATGACTTTCTCAACTAGAGTTGTGAAAGAGTCACTTGTACTAAAAGCAAAGCAAAGGGAATCTTTTAGCAAAAACAAGGGCAAATTAGTCTTTTGAGGGCGGTCGCCTTCCGGTGTATTTGTCGGTTTGTGCTGACGAATCAATCATTAGATAGCTTTGTAGTGCCTTCTGAATCATGTCAAAAAATGATATTGTAGGGATTAGTAGCTGAAGTTTCAGAGAATGCTTCTGACTTAGTATCAGAGTCATTATTACCAGTTTTGTCCTGCAATTGTTTCTATAGTAGATAAATCAAATCTTTTTTTTTTTTTTGTTAATCCCTGGATTAGATTCTTCTTTTCCTTGGATTTTGAAGTTTTGCTGGATTTATCATATTTAACAGAAGTCGTCGATTTGGCAGAAGTAGTGGCCTGTGTATTTTGATATTCAGGCAAAAATATATGTTTAACAGGTTGAAATTCCTTAATACTCTTTAGATCTAAAGTAGCTGAGGAAAAGCACGAGCAATATTGTCAATAACATCTTGTGTGTGGGGAAATCTATCCCACCACTTGACAAACCAATATTGGACCAATAAATCACCATTCTGATCGTAGCTCTATTTTAATATCCAATGGACTTTGTATCTCTTGCAAAAATGGAGGAAGTAAGGGAACTTTTGATTATGTTGATCCATCTTGACAACAGTGGCAAAACATTTGATGTCTTTCTGATGTTTTGCAGGAAAGACTTCAGGAATAGGGTCAAATTGGTAACACTATCTCATAAATCAGAGGAGAAATTTAGTTTTGAATTTTGTTTTTTATCAAAATTTAAAAACCAAGATTGTGACATCTCTAGGGTTTGAAATAACATAAATTTGAACCAAGCATCAATATAGTCATAATAACAATAGACTATGTCAGAATGTGGGAGCCTCTTCGTTGTAGACGGATGGGATCCCTATTTTTCTTCTGAGATAATATTTAATATATAAGCACTATAATAGATCAATTTGGTTTTATCGATCTTGTTATAGATGAGTTTAATAACAAGGGAATCAGTTTGTGCTAGAATAGCAGAATAATATTGGAGGTTTTTTGCAGGCTTCTCAGGAATCCAATGAAAACCTGGAGGAAATAACTTGAAGTAGTTTTGGGGGAGTCTGTATATATGAATTGATTTGGCTTGATATAAAACAGGCTCTGGGAAAACATTTTTTTTAAGGCACTCAATTTTGGAAGCAAGGTTATACCGAGTAGAATTAACAGGTTTAGCATAGGGATCATAGGGCATACTAAGAGCAGTTGAAAAAGAAACAGGTTTAACAATGAGAATATTACCAAAAGTGGTAAATCTATTAGCAATATCAAGGGGGTGGCCATAGTAAGAGACTCATGTTTAATAATTTTGGTATTAGGTATTGGGGGAAGGGAAGCAATCATCTTTTTTGTTTTTTTTTTTTTTCCTGCTCATGTTTTTTGCAGGAATTCGTGAGTAAGAAAAATAGGAATAGAATTATCAGATCCTTTAATATACTTGATGTCAAAATTAAATACACTTAAAATAGTTTGTCATCTGGCGAAAATATGTTTTGATGCAATGTTTTCAACATCCATTTCTAAAACATATTTAGCACTTTTGCAATCAATACGTAATAAGAATTTTTGTTTTAACAAATCACTTTGAAATTTAGAAATACATAGTATTATAGATAATATCTCTTTCTTAATAGTGCTATATTTGAGCTGTACATTAATTCAGACTCTAGAATGGAAGCGAACAATTTTTTTCGGATGAGCCTAGTGAAACAATTTGTTTCAGAATGCCACCATAACCAATGTCAGAGGCATATATTACAACAATTTTAAAGGAACTAGAAGTATGAATTTCAAGGCACAGTAGAGTTTTAAGATGTGCTTTGATTTGTATAATAAGAATAGTATGGATTTCAGTCCAAGGTGGAGGGTTTGAGTGTAATCTCTCAAAAAGTGGATGATATTGTTTCCTCATGTCCTTGTAGAATTCTGCAACATATTTGAGAGAATCAAGAAATCATTGCAACTGGGTTTTTATCAAGAATAACATTAGAAATGTTTTTAGCAAATTCGATAACTCGACTAATAAGTCGAATTTTGCCTTCAGCAATATCATAACTAAGGAATCTAATCTTAGTTTAAAACAATTTAATCTTTTTAGCAGAAACCACAAGATCATTTTATCTAATGATATCTAGAAACGAATGAAAATGTTTCCAGTATTCATAATAGACTTGGAAAATATAAGAACATCATCAATATAGACAATGGTGAAATAGGTGAATGAATTGAAGATATCATTCATAAAATTTTAGAATTCATTATGAGCATTTTTTAGGCCAAAGGGCATCACGTTCCACGTATAGTGTCTAAATGGGTGGTAAAGGCAAACTTATACCAATCTGACTCACTAATCTCGATTTGTCAAAATCTTGAGTTTAGGTCAAATTTGGAAAAGACAACTGTATCACATAATCTATGAATTAAGTCATTTTTGTTGGGAATATAGTATCTAATCTACTCTAAGACTTTATTCAAAGGTTTGTAATTAATCACTAAGCGGAGTGTCTCTCTCTCAATCTTTGCATTTTTCTGGACATAAAAAGCATCACAAGATCATGGAGACTTACTATGCTTAATAATTTTCTTAGCGAGCAAATCATGAATCTCATTTTTGCAAAATTCTAAAGTCCCATTATTCATTTGAATAGGTCGAGTTTTTGTTGGAATATTCTTTTCAGAAAAATCTTTAATATGAAGGCAAAAAAAAAAAAAAAAAAGAGTTTCTTCATATACCAAAAGGCATTTGGAAGATCAGAACAAACAACATCAACCAATTTCTTGTTAAAATCATTGATTTTTAACTGAAGCAATTTACTTGACAATTGTTCAGAAATTTTTTTAAATTTGATTTCCTGTTGTAGAAAATTCAAATGTTTTGTTTTAGCAGAAAGTAAAGATTTCAAACATTTGTCAGGATCAATTTCAAATTTGAAAGCAAATTAAACGACTTTTTGTCCGAAAAGATTAGTGGTAACACCATCATTTTTAGAAAGAAATTGATACAATGAAGAAATAAATGGAATTCCTAATATGACCTTATCGATCGTATTTTTAACAAGCACAAAAAGAATTTTAAAATAGACATTATCCTGACAAATATGAGCAGTATTAAGCTCATACTTGACCTTCATCTGAGACCCATTTGTCGAAAATAATCCCTCAATAGATTTCTCATAATATTTACCGAAAATTATTCCTTCTTGGATATAATTCATATCCGATCCAAATTCAATCATAGCAATCACAGAAAATTTAAATTCATGGCAGACAATAATAACAACTTTAGAAAACTATTTGGAGGGAATAGTATGATGAATTAAACAAATTTGATTATCAGAAGATTTCTCTTCCTTCAGCTGGAATTAGAATCATTCATTTGCTCATTATGAGAAAGATTTTCCTGATCAAATTGTTTATCAATTTTTAAACACAATAATTATTGTTTAAAAAAAACATTTTCGGATTTGAGATTGTTGATCTTAGTTTTGATTTCAATAATTTCTTTTTTTAATAAAACCAATTTCATTTTGTAAATCATTTGTAGAAATATTTTTGGATTTTTTTCTTTTCAAATCTTCCCAAAGTTACTTGAAAACTGATTTTTTGTTTAGAACTCTCAGGTTCTCAACGAACCATCGTCTTCTTAAACTTGTGGAGATATTCTTCTTTAAGCTCAGGATTTGTTATTCGAGAAATTAAAGTTAACAAAAGATTTTCTTGTTCCTCAGTTTTGGTTAAAACATTGATTGTTTTACCCAAATGTTTGCAACAAGAATCATTATATCCAAGCTTAATATTGGGAGAATTAGATGATTTAGTTTCTGAATAATACTCTAAATTATTAGAACTGAATTCATTGATGTCAGATGATGAGGAAGATTTTGTTCCTAGGAGACGAAACAAATCGTCTTGATCGCTAGCATTAATATTTAACTCGTTAAGCTTATTTTTGAATTAATTGAACTTTTTGGTACATTTATTAGAAAAATGTTCAGTTTTGCCACAATTAAAATATTTCCCTTTTGAAGGAGTTTGAAAATTCTTTTTGTTACCAAAAGGTTTTTTTCTTACTAAAAGGTTTTTTGTAAAAATCATCACAGTTTTTTTTTTTTTTTTTCCTTACTATGAGGTTTGAAAAATTTACTAGAATAATTGTGTTTTTGTCTAGATGGAGCAATATGAGGAATGTCAAATTGTTCGCAAAAATTTCTCATTTCATATTAGCTTTCTTACCATTCTTCATCTGTTGACGAAACATTCTTTGATCATTATACATACTAATACCAAACTTCTTAATTATACTAATGATATCACATTAAGTGTGATCATCATAATTAAGAAGTCCCGAGATATCAGTAAGTTTATCCTTAACTTTATGAGTAAATAAATGAGATAAACCATCAATAAATTTTTCTTTCTAGTAAGGCTTATGACTATCATATCTAAGCATTACTCTGGACATAAAAACGTCTTGATACCATCTATAATTAGACATTTGACAGCATCTTAAATTATTCAAATAATCACTAATGTTATTAGTAATGTTGGAGAGGTTCCAACAAAATGTTTAACAATAGTGTAAATCAAAGTATTAACATTATCAAGAATCCACATTCCTTTGGTTTCATAAAAAATAGGTAACCCATTGTCATTACACTTAATAGTATTCTGAATGGTTTCTTTTGCTTCAACAGTGAGATGTTTATCCTACCAATGTCAAATCATTCCAAAAAAACTAGTAGTTAAAATAGTAACTATCTCATGTTGTTTGAGATTGTTATTAATATAAGTATCTACAACCATAGACATTTTACTCATGGTATTGAGGATCTCTTGTTTGGATCATCCATCAATCATAAATTTTGTCAGAATAAACAGAAAATTAGGTTTGAAAAACTCTTTCTTCAAATTATAGATTAGGCGTTCTAGGTCTAGGATACTAGTTCTTCGTCAGACTCATTGGTTTGGATCCTTTAGAAGAAAATCTGGCGATCTCAAGTTTTCTTAAATCAATATCTTGAAAATTGTTTTCAAGCAAGACAAGATCTTTAATAGTAGAAGAATTAGTATCAGATGATTCTTCAGTTTAAAAATCGAAAACAACAACTTCTTTGCCATTGCTATGTAAAGCACTGGTAGAGGGTTGCTCTTTCTTAATATCAGCAAGCATTTGATTGATTTTATCAAGAGTATTAGCCCTTTAATTTTGAAATCAAGATTTGGCCTATTCTCTGGTAAAGTAATCAAAGGTTTTTCAACCTTTTCCTCAATTCAATCTAATTGCTGACCAATAATATGGAGAGTTTGGTTAACAAAGTTGTTTTGTTAAATAATCTTTTTTGTCTCCATAAAAATGGTAGCTTTAGGATCAGCATTAGGTATTTTAATGGGAGAAGCTTTTATTTCTTCTCCTCTGTGAGAAATAATGATTGTTTTAAAAGGAGGGTGGCTAGATTTAATCATAGCGTTGCCTTCTTCCTTGACAAAACTAGTTTTAACCACATTGAAACTATGTTTAGAAATATAATCATTTTCAAGAAAATCAAAGAAAAGTATATGCTTCTGAAAAGTAGTGATTTTCTGTTTCCATTTTCTTTTAACATGTAATTTCTTAGAATTAGAAAAAATTGCATGATAAGTTTTTCTCTTATAATGGTTTTCAACAAAATTATAATTTTTAAACAAAGAAATTAAATCAATTTCAAGAGTTTTATTTATCACGGTAAGCTGGTTGTGATGAATAGGTACAACCATATCCGAAACTATAGGAGATAAAGATGAAGCAGCTTATTCTTCTTTATCAGCTTCTTCCTTAATGGTTTTACCTTTTGATGTTTTAGCATCTTTGGTAGTATAATAAGCAAAAGTAACCTGAGAGGAGGTAGAAATTCCTTCACTTTTAAATCAGGATTGACATGATGAGCTGTCTTTACATAATCTTCCAGAAATTTTTGAGATTTTGTTTCTTCTTTCTAGGTTTTTGGGAATGGAACCAATAAAAGAAGATCCAGTTCTAGCGAAAGAATTTCTCCTTTCATCGTTTATTAGGGGTTGATCAAATATAATTTTTACAGTACCATCTAAATACCGTTGAATATAATCAAGATTAGGCTCATTAGCTAAAACCTTAGCAGGAGGAACTTCATGTTCCAAATTCCATTCACTGGGAAGAAAAATATCTTTCCAATAAATCATTCTTGGAACTTGAATATTCGCATAAGGAGTAGAGCTCTGAACTAACAACATTTTATTTCCTAAAGGTTTCAAAATAGCTTTAGGATTCAAATTGGTCTTTAAAATCCTGTAATAAATGCGATAAACTACGACAAGAGGTTTGCTACCTTCCTCCACATCATAACCAGAAGTTAAAATATTTAAAGTCAGAACTTTCAAAATATTAGAATCATCCAAAGCAAGAGTTAAATCAGGAAAACGATCAAAGTGACAAGACCACTAAACAGAGAAGATTGAATCATATCGAGAATACTGGTCTCAAATTTCTTGAATTTAGCATCTTGCAAACAAAGAAGTATCGAAGTATTGATGCCTTTCCTCGTTAGAGGTTTAACAATAACTTGAACATAATCAATACGTAAAAATTTGTAACATTTTATCAGAAAATCTAGAATTTATTTTCTGTTAAACAAGCAATGTCAGATCTATTTACAAAACCACTTGGCTTCAGCCTGTCTTGTAAAAAAAATGTTATTCATTCGTTCCGTTCTTTAGTTGATCATTTTTCTGTTTTTCCTTTAATTTTTTCTTCTCCCTGAAACTTTACAGCTTTTGGTGAAGAGTTTTGAACTACTTCATTGATTGGAGATATTCAAAATGAATAAAGCTACTGTGCTGCCCCAATGTGACCACTCCATTGACCGCTCATCAATTTTTTTATTTAATGATAAAGGAAGTAATTTTTAGTGTAGTAGTATTTTTTTATTTTTTAAAAATATTTAAATATATTAAAAAAATGAAAAAAAGAACCAAAAAATAAAAACCTTAAAATGTACTAGCGGTTAAATCAAAATTACCGTACTAGATGCCGTACTGGTCAAAGCACTGGAACGAAATATTTCGATACTGGTACCATTTAGTGTACCATTTCAGGATAGCCGATATAAATAAATTATATATATAAATATATATATTCAAATTATATTCTAAAATAATAGTCTATTTATGAATAAATTATACATAAATACATATATATAAATTATAAATAGTTTAGTCTGCATTAGAGATTAAAAAATGAGCTTACAGTTTGAAGAAATGAAAAAAAAAAAGTAAAGGCCGAAATACCAGCTGGTACGTAGGCCAGTATATACCAAAATATTGACCGCTACGACCAGTATTTGGGGTGGTATAAAATAGATATAATACTTGTACTGGACCAGTAGCCGATACGGTATGGTATTTGAAATAGTGAGATAAATGGAGTGATGCTCCTCTTGTGGCAAAGTAGCACTGCTCATTTGAAATTATTTCTCACCTCTGTGAACTATGTCGGATGCAAGTTGGAGTATTCAAATATTTTTAGAGAAAGAGAAAACCTTCTTCTCAGTCGCACTAGTTTTTCCCAAAAAATAGCTTCCAATGGCTAGTTGCCATGTAGGCATTCCATTTAGCTAACTGCGCAACGTACAAAAATGAGGACTATCTGAAATTCGTGAGGAGTGAATTGATATCATTTCGTTCTCCAATGAATTAATATCATTCCCCTTTAAAAGCAAAACTCATAAACCCGCTTCGAAACTTAACTCGAGAAGCTCAAATTTTCAAGGCGAAGCTAAAAACTAAGTTGCTAGGAAATTCTTCAGAAATGACAAATAAAACTAAGAAGAAAGAAGAGAAACCCATAAACAAACCCAAAAAAAATCCAAAGAAGGATCTTTGAGAAAGGGACAATGTGGTCGTACTCAAAGTTGAGGCAACCCTAATAGCTGCAAAAGTGCTTGCAGATGATGTTGCCCGCTGCATCATTGCGCCACCTCTCTGGATGTCTTCCTATGAGCGTCTCTACCTTTGCCTAGCACTTGCGCGTATTGTTCAAGTTTGGGACTAAAATCTTATACGATATGGGACGGATAGAGAAATAGATCTCCTATGAGCGTAGTTTGTTGTAATAGAAAGCAGTTGTTATCCTCATGGTCTTCTCTGAATTTGGGACTAAAATTTGGTTTTGTGCTCAAGAAACTTGGGATTGAGAAATAGATCTCCAACTGTCCGTCGTATTGTCCCAATCACCCAATTCTTCAACTTTTTCTTTACCATTTATTTATAAAGGTTTTTCCGTGTTCATCTCTCCTTCAATCGACTCAATAAAGATGGTTGTTTATTGAGGTGGTCTTCGCAATTACTATTTATTTATAAAAGTATTCATTCACAACGACATGGTCTCCTGCGGAGTTTGGTTTTTGCGGGGTGACGAACCTTGGTGGCCAACGGAACTTTCGACGGGCTAGAACTTTCGCCGCCGTTGTGCAACAGTTCTAGAATTTTTGAGGGGCTTTGTTTTATCGAACTAAATCCTTGAATGAGGAATGTAATTGCTCAGGAGTCCTGATTTGATCAGATGTGATGCATCTTACTATATTTTGTAAAGAATTCCTGATGTGGTGTCATTTTATTGGAGGCTGTTAAAACCCTAAAAACAGATGAACCGTTCCAAAGGGGTTCTGATATTTTTATAACTTCTCTGTTTGTATTTACAAGACGTGTTTGTCATCATAGAATATGTGGACAATAGTTTTTTTTTTTTTTCAAATAAGCAAGATAAACAATAAACTAAAAAATAGTACAAACGAAATGTAGAACTAAAAATAAAAATCAAACTAGAAACGACTACATAATGCTGGTCTCATGTTTCTTAGCCTTCTTGAAGCCAAGAAAGTGTTACCACCTTAGTGCAATTCCAAAATAGGATTGCTATGAAGTGTGTTCTCTAAGATCTCAAACAAAGCATATGACATTGTACACCAAATCTATGTTGTCAAAAGGAAGAGCACAAAACACTTAGGTTGTTTGGATAGTGCAATGAAATGATATAATTTTAGATGAAAATTGAATAAAATATTCTTAGAATATATTTTTTAAAATATTATTATTGTTTTTGAATTTGAAAAAGTTGAATTATTTTTTATATCTTATGTGAAAATTTGAAAAAATTGTAATTATGAGATCAGATAAGATGATTTTTCAATCCAAATGGCCTCTTAAAACTCTTGAATACCCAGAACACAAAAGACAGTTAAGCTACGGAGGAGCTAGGCGGCGAGCTGTGGATAACATGGTTGTTGATGGAGGTGTGTGTTCTATATGTGCTAGTAAAAAAAAAAAAGATTCGGCCAATGGACATGATGGATTTAAATGAGTGGAAGTCAACGATATAGTGTTTGCTTGATAGGAGGAGGTAGATGGCCGTAGATCGGACATCTAAAAAATTTAAAATTGAATTAAAAAAATCAACAAAAATTAAAGAATAATGTGTAAGTGAAATATATTTGGTAATATGTGTAGCATATGTGGCTCACACCCATTCCATCACATAGCACATGTGACACGTGCCTCGTGAGATGGCACGCGAATCTCACTCTTTGATGGGAGATGACTGATTGTAGCATAGGTGAATAGATTGAGGAAGAAGAGTTTTGATAGCGGGGCGTGTAAAGGTTGGTGGTGACTAGAATGATAGCTATGACGATTAGATAATGTCAAGATTCTTTATTTCTTTCATTGTTATCCACCTTAGCTTCCTTTACACTATGGATGCTCAAATGGCTTTCAACAAGGTCTTACTCTATTGAATTAAGATCCAATGATCACATAGAAGATTCTGCAGCAACTAAAAATCAGGTCGAACCTCAACAAGTGGAGAAGACATAGCAACAATCCTGGACCTTTATTTTTGGTTGTTATATGCCTTGATTTACGTTTTCCAAATTTTGTTTTTGAATTTTGTATATCACTTTAGTAGGTGTCAGTTACTCATAGATGCATTATAAATTCATATACTCTATACAGAATTCAAGCAATAAAAAATAGAAAATTCTCACAACCAATCGATTTGTTAAATCCTACATGGTATCAACCAGAATGACTTACTTCCTTTCCTAAAATTCTTCCTCTCTACTCAAGCCTCTCGTCCCTTCCTTCTAAACTTCTTTCCTATTCCCCTTCGTAGCCACCATGGCCGCCTCCCCCAATTCTTCCTCTTCTTCCGATAACACTCCAAACACTCCCTCTCTCAATCCTTCCTCCAAGATCAATATTACTAAACTTACCCACACCAACTTTCCAAATTGGAAAGCAACCGTGCTTCCCTATCTTAAGGGTCAGAAAGTGTTTGGCTATGTTGATGGCACTATTAAAATGCTTGAGCAGGAAATTTGTCATAGTGATGGATCCATGCAACCCAACCCAGCCTTTGATATATGGGAAACTCAAGATAATCTCCTTCTTAGCTGTATTAATGCCTCTCTTACTGATGATGTACTCGCGCAGGTAGCACAATGCACTACTCCTCACAAAGTTTGGACATCACTCCACACTACTTTTGCTACACAGTCGAAAGCCAAGGCCATCCAAGTCCGTTCGCAGTTTGCTACTACTCGGAAAACCACTCAATCTATCACAATTTCATGTATGTGAAAAATTTGTTTGATGACCTTGCTATGGCAGGTCAGGCCCTCAAATGTGATGAGATCATCACATACCTACTCGCTGGTCTAGGACTCGGGTATGATTCTCTTGTAACTACAGTTTCTATTAAAGACAATGTCACTCTAGAAGATGTGTACTCTATGTTGCTCACTTGTGAGGCACGTGTGCAACATCATCAACAAGCTCTCTTGTCTGCCACACCGTCGGCTAATGTTGCTACCAAGCAACAATCTTTTTCTCGATCCCGTGGCAACAACACAATTCCACTTTTCGAGACAGAGGACGTGGCCAACCCTCCTCCCGTGGTAGAGGTAATTCCTAAATTGCTTCTCGTCCAAATAACAACTACAATAATCTTTGGTGTTAGCTATGTGATAAACCTAATACTGGGGTTCGGTGCTTCAAGAGATTTGATAATCAGTTTCTTCCACAACCTCCTTGACCAAATCCTCAAGCCAACTTTGTCTCCAACCAACCCACTTAGCACTCAATGGAGCAAAAATGGCATGCTTCAAATTATCAAAAATCTGATTTCCATCAACAAATTCACTAAAGATAATCCTATCTATTTTGAGTTTCATGCTTCGTTTTTCTTGATCAATGATTACTCGGGGAACACCCTGCATAAGGGTATCGTCAAAGATGGTCTCTACTATTCTTCACAGCCTCTTCAGCATTTATATCCCAAAGCTCTTGTTGGTGTCCGTGTCTCATTCTCAAATTGGCATTATCGTCTTCGACACGCATCTTACAACACTTTCAATCATGTTATCCTCGCAAATCACCTTTTATTTATTTCCAATAAAAGACACCGAATATGTCCTGAATGTGAGATGGCGAAAAGCCATAATTTACCATTGTCAATTTATGTACCTCATGTTACGAAGCCCCTGGAACTCATTTATTCAGATGTATGGGGGCCTAGTTCCGTGATCTCGAGTTACGGCTCTTGTTATTATGTTTGTTTATTGGATGCTTTTACAAAATTTATTTGGTTATTTCCTCTTAAGCAAAAATTTGATGTTGAAAATATTTTCTCACACTTTCAGACATATGTTGAACGCCACTTTAACACCAAAATTAAGGCTATTCAAACTGATTGGGGAGGTGAGTATCGTTTCCAAATGTGGTATTCAACATCGTCTTGCTTGCCCATACACGCATGAGCAAATGGGATTTGTTGAAAGATGACATTGCCAAATTGTTGAAATGGATCTAGCTTTATTGGCCTATGCTAATCTTCCAAAACCATATTGGGAGGATGAATTTTTAAATTTTGTATATATAATTAATCATCTTCCTAGTAAAATTTTGAATCATTGCTCTACCTTTGAAAAAGCTTACAATCAAAAACCAAATTATAACTTTATGCGTGTTTTCAGTTATGCTTGTTGGCCAAACTTACATCCTTATAACAACCATAAATTTGATTACAGATCAAAACCGTGTATTTTTATTGGCTACAATCTCTCACATCAGGGGTACAAGTGTCTCGATTTGTCTACTAGCAAAATCTTTGTGTCCTGACATGTCATATTTGATGAAGCTTTTTTTCCTTACAATTCTCACACCTTTGCATCCTTTCTCGAGTCAGCCACTATCACCTTACCTTCCAATTTACGTCCAAGTGTCTCAAATTCTCTCAGTCTACATGAAGGTGATGTTACTAGTGCTAATCATGTCTCTCCACATGCATCTGATCTTATGCCAGCTGCTATTCCTACAACTGTTGTTTCAAATACGATGCCACCTCCAGCAATGCATGCGGTTTGTCCCTCTATTGCTGATGCACCTACTCCATCCACTATATCAAGAAAGATGACTACCATATCTCAAACACACTCTCTCAAACTGAAGCAACCATATGTTGGGTTCATCAAATACCCACTGCCTCAAGCACGTATTGCGCAATCCTGCCACGCATTGGTTGAACCAACCTTCTTTATTGAATCTTCAAAGGATCAAAAGTGGAGGGAATCAATGAATATGGAATTTAATGCTATCTTACAAAATAATACTTGGGATCTTGTACTAGCTAAATCTAATGTCAATCTCGTTGGAAATAAATGGGTTTACTGTATCAAAACTCACACTGATGGAACTGTGGCGTGGTACAAAGCGCGACTGGTCGCTAAAGGTTATCATCAATAGCATGGTGTTGATTTTCTGGAAACCTTTAGCCCCGTCGTCAAACAAGGAACAATTCTGTTGGTATTGTCTATTGCTCTCTCAAACAATTGGTGTATTCAGCAATTGGATATCCAGAATGCCTTTCGTCATGGGCTGCTGGATGACGAGGTCTATATGTGTCAACCTCAAGGGTATGTTCATCCAGATTTTCCCACACATATGTTGCTTAAAGAAAAGTCTGTATGGCCTTTGTCAGGCTTCTTGTTCTTGGTTCTCTCGATTGACAGACCAATTGCTTCAATATGGTTTTGTTGGCTCAAAATCAAATCCATCTCTTTACATTTTACGGACTGAAAATTTCCAGCTGCTCATACTTATCTATGTTGACGATATAAAAGTCACAGGTTCTCACTTTGTGGAAGTCACCAAATTAATTTCTTATCTTGGATGTGCCTTTCCTGTCAAATATTTGGGTCCATTATCCTACTTTCTCGGCGTTGAAAATCTGCACGATGGTGGTGCTCTTATTTTGACTCAACGAAAATATGTCATTGACTTGTTACATAGACTCAAGTTAGATAAGGTAAAACCTTGTAGGACACCAATGTCTACAAGCTGCAAACTATCCAAATTGATTTCAATGACCACTATTTATATCAAAGTACCATCGGTGCCTTACACTATCTTGGTTTTACACGACTTGCTATTGCGTTTGCAGTTCATAAGATGAGCAAGTTCATGCATTAGCCCAAAGATATTCACTGGCAGGTAGTGAAACGAATACTTCGTTATCTCAAACACACCGTAAACTATGGTTTACATATTACTAATCAGTTTGCTCATACTTTACAAGGCTTTACTAACGCTGATTCGGTCGATACAATGACGATAGACAAAGTGAAGGGGCATATTGTATTTTTCATGGTTCCAGTTTAATTAACTGGAGTTGCAAACAACAGCAAACCATGTTATGCAGCAGCACTAAATTGGAGTATAAGTCACTGGCCAATACTGCTGCCGAATTACAGTGGCTTCAATCGCTCTTAAAAGAACTCAAAATGCCTCCCCAACGTTATCCAACTCTTTGGTGCAATAATATTGGAGCGACTTATCTCTCCTCTAATCTAATGTTTCATACTCGTACGAAACATATTGAAATTGACTTTCATTTCATACGAGATCAAGTTGTGCAGCACAAGTTTCTTTCTTGTCTACGCGTGATCAGCTCGCGGACTTGTTGACTAAACCTCTAGCTACCGCATGGTTTAATCATCTAAGAGCCAACCTTCATGTGCAGGAGCTACCCATTCAGTTGAGGGGGTGTATTGAATTAAGATATGATGATCACGTAGAAGATTCTGCAGCAACTAAGAATTAGGCCAAACCTCAACAAGAGGAGAAGACATAACAACAATCCTGGACCTGTATTTTCGGTTCTGTTATATGCCTTGATTTATGTTTTCTAGATTCTGTTTTTGAATTTTGTATATCACTTTAGTATGCATCAATTACTCATAGATGCATTATAAATTCATATACTCTACATAATTCAAATAATGAAAAATAGAAATTCTCTCAGCCAATCGATTTGTTAAATTCTACATACTCAAATGGAGTTTGTGTTCACCAATCTAGAGGTCCTCCTGAACCAGAACATGCTCCTGTATTCTATTACTTCCACTACGTTATTTTGATCATTCAATAATTTTTCAAACGAGTAACATCAGGCTTTAGTTTTAAATTTATAAAAATAAATTCAAAATCCTATTTCTAATAGAAAAATATTACTCATCATCTTTGTATCATATATTATAAATGATTTTTTTCTTACAAAATGTATGGTATAAAGATGATAAGTAAAATAATTCTTTTAATTTAGCAAGAATAAAAAAATTAAAAAATATGTATAATGTATGGTGTAAAAATAAGGAAAATGATGGATGCAGGAGACTTGGCACACATAGTGCAAGAAAAATTGAGGCAAGTCCATGTGGAAAATAATGAGTTTTGTTATATACAAGCAAAGTTACGTACTAATTTGCGTATCAATACTGATTCATTCATATTTAAAATTTAGTACTATTTTTAATAAAATCTATTTTTTGATCAATTACATTATATTAATATACATGTTAACGCATAATAATATTTATAACTAGATTTTTTCGTAAAAATAATAAGTAAAAAGACTTTAGGTAATATCCCAAGGGCGGTGCTACAGGAATCGACAATTTGAACCGATGGCATACCATATCAAGTAATTAAAAAAAAAAAAAAAACAGAGAGGCAGCCAGAAATCTCCCGATACTCATAACTGTAAGGTTGTTCTGGTCATCCCTCACACCTCCATCCTGTCCCAGCCCAGAAATCCTTCATTCCCTCATCTCTCACACCTACAACCCAGAATCATGGATTTCTTAAGATTGGGTTTGGATGTTAGGTTGAGTTGAGTTGAGTTGAATAAAATATTGTTAGAATATTAGTTTTAAATATTATGAGTGCGGTGGGATTTAAAAAAGTTAAATTTTTTATTATATTTTATATAGAAATTTGAAAAAAGTATATAGGAATTTGAAAAAGGTGTATAGGGATTTGAAAAAGGTGTATGGGGATTTGAAAAAGTTAAATTTTTTATTATATTTTATATAGAAATTTAATAAAGTGTATAGAGATTTGAAAAAGGTGTAATGATGAGATGAAGTGAGTTGAGGAGGATTTGGCAACCAAACCTACATTTTTTTTTTTTTTTTTACAAAATCTGTCTAATTTGAATCTGGGTGAATCTATTCTTATTTTAAAAAAATTGTTTCAGGAATTTTTTTTTTTTTGCTTTCTTCACCTGGGTGAATCTGTTCTTTTATTTTTTATTTTAAAATGTTTTAGAAAACAAATTTTTTTAAGGAAAATACTATTAAGACTTATGGAATGAAAACAAGTTTTTTGCACTAATTTTGCACCTGGGTGAAATCTGCTCATTTAAACCACGCACATCCTTGCACCAAAAATTTGTTCTTGTTTAAAAAAATTTAGTACATGAAAAGACAGAAAATGAGTCTCCTGTCTTTACTTGATACTCAGCTAAGTTACTGAAAAACACCGAACAACAATCATAATCATTGTCATTGTGACCAAACTCTATTTCACGTACCTTCATTTTTAAAGTTCCCGTTTAGGATGTGAGCATCATTTATGAAGTTGTGCCATCAAAATCTATGGCCTAGGCCATTGCAGGGATGCTCTATAACCCGTGATTAGGGAGGGACGTGAGCAGTGACGAGAGGGTTTGGTTTCTTTTCTTTTCCATAAAACGAGAGTTTTCAAATGAAAAAGAGAGGTCTTTCATTTTTGTTATGTTTTTTTTATTATGTTTTTTTTAGCGTGCCACGTCGTATTGGTTCATTTATTGGTTCATCTATCGGTGTTAATAGCATTTTTCCTATCCCAAACAATGACGTTTATTTTATGAGAAATGATTTTTGCAGTTGGTGTGCAGTCGTTTTAAAAAAAATGAATTAATATGAGACCTATATGAAAAGAAATTTATTTTTATAATTTTTTTTTATTCATTCCGTACAATCATGAAATTTTTTTTTTTTTTCATTCCGTATAGCCTTTTGCATATTAACTACATCTAGCAAAGCCCCTATTTTATTCAAGATTTTGTCATTATTGGTATCGTATAATTTAACTCGCAACCTATTTCACCTGTGTTTTTTTTTTTTTTTTTTTTTAAATCAATGTATTTCACCTGCTGGTGCAATGTATTTCAACTAACTATCAATTTAAATTGTTAATATATAAAATCAAGAGTTTTCCATCTAACGGTCGATAATACGTGAGTCGAGGAGCCTTCTCGCCTCGTAATGCAACCGAGATTTGCACCACCAACACCGCCCAATCATTATCAACGAGCGATCAGATAGCCACGTCATCGATCCGCGTCGCGTTCTATCCACCAATAAAAACCATCCTTGCTTTCCTATATAAACTTCACAAATGCCCACGATCTCGTCCATCAAATTCCGGAACTTTTCGCTTTCTTTCGTGAGCCTTGCCACATCTCTCTCTCTCTCGTCTAGAAGTTTCGCATTGCACTGTCTCTACTAGTCTCTAGTCTATCAATGGCGCCGGGAAAGGCAGAGAAGAAGCCGGCGGAGAAGAAGCCGGTCGCCGAGAAAGCTCCTGCGGAGAAGAAGCCGAAAGCGGAGAAGAGAATTCCCAAGGAAGGCGGCGCCAGCGACCTCAAGAAGAAGAAGAGAACGAAGAAGAGCACCGAGACTTACAAGATTTATATCTTCAAAGTCCTTAAGCAGGTTCACCCCGACATCGGAATTTCCAGTAAGGCCATGGGCATCATGAACAGCTTCATCAACGACATCTTCGAGAAGCTCGCCCAGGAGTCGTCCCGATTAGCCCGCTACAACAAGAAGCCCACCATCACCTCGCGGGAGATCCAGACCGCCGTACGTTTGGTGCTGCCCGGTGAACTGGCTAAGCACGCCGTCTCCGAGGGTACCAAGGCCGTAACCAAATTTACTAGCTCTTGAAATTGCCTCACCCGGTTTTGTGATCTACGATTTGTATTTTTCCTGGTGTTATCGGTTCTGTTTTGTCACTCTAATCTGTAATGCCGTACGGAAACCAGTTGGAATTGTTTGTATTGAGGATTATTAAGGATGCTTAACATATTTATGGGGTGCGAATGGAAATGCGTTTCGTTTACCAATTGAAAATTGCGTTGGAGGAATCGAGAACAATTGGAGCCAAACAATAGGGAGAGATGAAGTTCGTCTCCGTCCCTTGACTTATAAATCAGGCTTTGGAACATCTGAAATTTGATGATTTTTTTTTGGGCAGATGTGTCTGATATAAATCTGATTCTCATCTGGGGTATGCAAAAAGGAACAGCTCGGCAAATTACGTAACTGTGTATTATATTCCTCACAAGGCAATTTCTAAAGAAATGGGTAGAAGTAGAACCGTCATGAACCGTGAAAAGGAAGTTGCCGCAGGCCTTGAATTCTCCGTTTTCTCTCCCATTTCTCAGTCACTTCGCTTTTCCTATGGGCAAGACACTATTCCATGAAAAAAAAAATGAAAAAGATAAACTGGGCATCGACTTCAGCTGTTCTTGGTACTCATTTCAACTCAATTATTATTGGAATCATTATTTTTTTAATTTTTTATAAAACAAATTAAACTCATTTTAATCTCATTTATACATATGCTATTTATATTTAAATATATATTAATAAAATTTAATAAACATTATTATTTATAGATTAATTCAAATTATTTAACATCATCTCAAATTAAGGAGACACAGTTTGTCTCTAAATTAAGGAGGAAGTTTCTTCCAACATATTTTAAAAATGGACATGTGTCCTTTGAGTACGTAACATGCATAATTTATTTTTTTTAGTAAAGAGATAAATGTCATTTTTAAAGTTAGACTTTAAAAAAATATATTTATTTGTGACGTGCTGAATGCACACTTGTGGTATTAGATGGGTTGAAGGAAATTAATCCAGCGGAAAAACTATATTTGTTCAAGTTTATTACTTCATTTTAACAAAATAGATTCTTTATAACTTTATAGTTTAAATACGAGAACACGAAATAATATGAGAAAATGATTTCTTATTATTATTTTTTAAATATTTAACATATTCTTAATATAAAGTTATAAAACTATAAAAAGCATAAATATTATAATATTATTCGAATCGAGGTTTATACGAATTATTTAAGAAATATAGCTTTATATATCAACAACTCATGTAATAAATGAACTGAATCGGATTGAAATTTGATCAATGGTTACAATTCTTATCAACGGCAGGGGCCATTTTAAGTTCGACATTTCAAATAATCCCCTTAGGTTGGGATCAAACGCTTACTCCTAGGCCAAAAGCGATCACCGTTAATAGAGGTACAACTTTATTTTTTTTATATACTTTGACAGTGCAGAGCCCCCTCATCTACACATGTTACGGGTGGATATAAGGAGCTTTGCAATGCATGCAAGGTGTATCGGTGGGTTGGGCTGTCAAGCATTAATAGACTCTCGTAAGTTTAGGAAGTCCATAAGGGAAATCGTTGGACCCTATAATCCAACACCGTACTTTTCAAAGATATTATGTTTATAATAAAAATAATATTAGATACAGATTTAAGCGTAAAAGTTTCATATATTTAAAAATAAAAAATAAAATTTATTATTAAAAAATTAATATTTTTATGTAAATTCCCAATTTAATAATTTTTTTAAAAAAGAATATACGTAGTTTAAATACCTTGAGATTGTAAATGTCATTTTTCTTGCAATAATTTAAAAAACACAAGTGTTGGATTTGTGACAAAAATTCAAATTCAGTCCTAAATATCATAATATAATTAAATATTCTTAAAGGAGCAAAATTTGGACCCCCACAATTGTCTTCTTTAAAAAAGAACTCATAAGTTCTAAAAGAACAATAATTTTCATAGTTTATGAAAGAACTTTGATATCTGGATTTTTCAATGTTTGAAATTTGTGCACCACTACCATGCCGCACAAGTGACCGCAAGGCTAAAATTACTTTTTTAATTTTTTAATTTATATTTTTCTTATCATTTTAAAATATTTTAAAAAAATATAAAAAGATATCAATATACTAATAATCACTTACTTAACTATTAAGTAAAAATAAATTGATGAGTAGCTATTTGAAGCAATACACTTAACGTGGCATACTATCATTTCTTTTGAAATTTTGATTTTGCATGTTTCGTTATTTGGAGTGTAAGATTTTGGAGATCATTTTTTTATTTTTTTTAAAGCATTCCTAGCTAGGGAAGATTTGAGCTAAATTCAACTAAGAATAATTCTATTTGAAGGTTTTTATACCACATATTATTTACGTGACATAATTTGATTGATAAATGTTCTTTATCATTCTCACACTACACACTAATATATGATCTGACATTTTTATTCTTCTATTTAAACATACATATTTACACATCAATTTATGTATTTAAATGCAAGAGTCAAAATAACAAATCACATATTAGTGTGTGGTGTAGAGATGATAAATAGAAATTTTCAATTTGATTTGAAAGATAGAATTTGAAATTATAATCTTATAAATCAAATTATATTATCTTACATTTCTCTAACTATATTATTATCTTTTTTTTTATTCTCTCTCATACCATCCTAATTTCAAATTCTTATTCTTCCAACTATATTTTTCAAAATCTATATTTTTTAAATATTATTTTTTGAATTTTTTTACATTTATCTAACCATCATATTTATGGTTATTTTTTCTCAAAGTTTCTTCACTAACCATATTATTTTCAAAATCTTTAACTTTTTATAACAACCATATTTTTCAAAATTTGTCTTTTTTAACTGTAATAGTTTTTAAAATTTGAAAACTTTATGATAATCATTATTACTCAAAATTTATCCTTATTTAATGGTCATGTTCTTGAAAAACACATTCTTCCAATGATCATAAGTTTTCTTTCAATAGCTCATTTTTCTTCAAACTTTCATTTTCATTGAATTCTAATTCTTACTCTTATGGCTCATCATTTTTTTAAAGGTCATTCTTTCTTTGCAATATACTTCTTTATGATTTTGATGATGGGTTAGAGACTAATGATATTATAGAAAAAGAAGAATAGCACCTCGCCAATTCATTAGGCGTAATCATTTGCAAGGCCATAAAAGGCATTTTCGTGATTATTTCGCTGCTGAAACACCTATATATCCTCTCAAAGTATTTTGTAGGAAGTTCAAAATGACAAAACCCCTTTTTCTTCGAATTCAATCTGAGGTCAAAGTTTACAATCCATATTTTGTCCAAAAAAGAGACAATACTGAAAGATCTGGTTGTTCTACCCATCAAAAGATTTATAACTGCACTAAGAATTCTGGCATATGAAGTAACTGGTGATTTTGTCGATGAATATCTATGGATTTCGAGATTTCTAGTGATTAATTAAAGTCATGGTTTTCCAGAAATATTAGGAAGCATCGATTGCATGCACTAGTGATGAAAAATTTGTCCAACTGCATGGAAATGTATGTATTATGGCCATAGTTGTGAAGAAACTATTATTTTATAAACAATTGCACCTCATGATCTTTGGATATGACAAGTATTTTTTGGGTTGCCTGTGTCTCACAATGATATCAATGTATTAGAAAGATCTTTTATATTTAGTGAGCTTGCTCAAGGACGTGTTCACTGAATAAATTACTTAATTAATGGTCATAATTACACAATGGAATACTATGTTGATAGTATATATCCAAAATCGTCAATATTTGTCAAAATAATTCCAGTCTCAATAGGTGCAAAAAATAAACATTTTGTTGCAATTCAAGAATAAACAAGGAAGGATGTAGAGTACGTATTGGGAGTGCTCCAAGCACATTTTGCCCTTATGCATCAATCTGCACGGATGTTCAAAGTCTCTATGCTCAAGGACATAGTGAAGACTTGTATAATTATTCATAACATGACTGTTGAAGATGAGCGACCAAAGGATAAGTTTACATAGTTCATTAATGGCTATCTTCTCATTAGTGACCAACAAAACTCATTCACAACTCCAATCAAACCTTGTTGAACACCTATGGCAACTACATGGAGAATCATAGAAACTTTAAATGAGTTCTTAGTTTTATCTTGTATTTATAAATCCTTGTGTCATAATATGTTTTTGTATTTAAAGTTTAAGAATAAGGAGTACCTTATCTGAATAAATGGTTATATTTTTCAACATATAAACTTGATGAATACAAAAGTTTGAAATTCACAAAAGTTTTCCAATTCCAATATTTAGTAGGCCAAAATGAGTTGTGAAGTTAATAGAATAATCTAAATCTGTATTTGTAATGAATTTAATCTGGATGCAAAATATCACAACGTACCAAAACTTATCAAATTAAACATCATAACTCAAATACCACACCATATTAAACGGTAGCAAAGTAGTTATATATTAGCAAAACATCTTTTTTCAAATGTGTCAAAATAAACATCACCTTTGGCAACTATTTGCTTGATCTTCTCTCTCTTTTCAAATATTTCCACTTGCCGATGGTGCCAAACTATTTGAGCCATCCCACTTGTGTCCATCGATCATTATTCTCTTGTCCCGATCAAATTGTTGCAATTGAAGATATTCCCTTTCTATATCAATTCTTTATTTTTCAATATTCATTTTATCTTTTTTAATATAAAGTTGACATTCCTATTCAAATTTCTCCATTTGAAGCCTTTCCCTTTCCAAGGGAATTAGCTCTTCTCCTTGAACACATGCGTTCTCGAGAGATTCCGCTTTCTTCTTCATGAATGCCACAATATTGTTTTCTCTTCCTTCTTGCCTTTTTATCTTCCATACCTATTGGTCTCATGATATCTACACTAGTATCATGAGACGCATCATCCTCTCCAATTCGATTTATTGATTTCAGAGTGTGAGAATTGTTGTTTGAAGATGACTTTCTTCTTGCTTTTTCCTTGGGCCCATGTTGCAACCATTTCAATCGATACGATCACCAAAAGTCAACAAAGTTCAAATGGAAATGAAACATTGATTATAAATTGATACATAATCTTTTCCTTGACCATCTAAAAAATTAAGGTAAATAAAAAATAAATAAGTATCAGTAATTTGAGGTATTGACATTGCATTTAATATAAGTTATACCGTTGCTCGATAATACCACTTCGATTTTGATATTCAACTTGAACTAGGCATTGATACAACTTATTGCTTACTTGTTGAATTGTGGATTACCGATTCATTAAGAAGTTAAAAGAATAACAAATAAATCTTAGGTTCTACGGTACAACTCTATAAAGTTAGATGGACCCATGATTGAACCCATACATACAATTTTTGATACATTTAATAACAATTACTCAACAAATCATGGATGAAACCAGAAAAAATAATATACCCAAAGACAATCTATAGAAAAATTGGATAAAATTTGAAGAGAATTTGTATCCAAACTAAAAATAAATCTAAAAAATAAAGTTAGAAATATAAAAAATCGAAGATTGGAAGAGATTGAAGCTAAAATGTTAATGGGGTTTGCGGTGCTTTTCTTGGCCTTATGCAAGTTCCAGACAAAATGATTTCCTTATAGTGGAAAAGAAGAACAAAACCAGCAATAGAAAGCAAAATGGATTTTATAGTAGACTTTATCCTCATTGACTTTTTCCTAGTTAAAAAATATGAACACTTTAATAATATAAAAAGTCTCATTTGTTGAGCCAATAGTGTTAGCAATTTTTTTCAAACTCACAAGCTGTCATTGCTAGCCAGTGGAGTAAGTTTTAAGTTACTTTATGACATCTGAATAGCTAAAATAGCCCTTGGCTAGCCAATTAGAAATGTTCTTAGCAATATCCTTTGTCCAAAATCGTTTTAGAACTATATCTATATTTTTCTTATTTGGTATGAAACCATATATTCTTTTGAATTAAATAAGAACACTGTTACGTACAGTTTCCATTAAGGGATTGCATGTGGATGAATGGGGCTTTTGGTCTTTACACTTTAAATTGTGGTCAAATGTCAAAACTGCCCCTAACTATTTCCCTCCCTCCAAATATAATTATCATATCCCTCTAGCAACAGAGCCAATGCCGTGTGGAACTCCAACACTGTCGGCCACTCTTCGAGCTCCGTCCACCACAGTCGGCGTTAGCTTCTCCTCCACCTTTTTCGGCCGCCGACAATGTAAATCCTCTTAACAAACCAAGTTTTTTTAATCAACTTTTTTTCATATTTCTTTACTTTCCTTCCCATACTATTGTGGTTAAGCTATGCTATTTGTTCTCTGTGAAGTAGTCTTCAACTTTGAAAAAAGAGGGTAATAGCCATTTGCACCCAGAATTTTCTGCCTATTGAAAGTGTTTTGGAGCTTTCTATTGAAAAAAGAGTTTTTCACCTATTGAAATTGTTCCGGAATTTTTCAACTTTGAAAAAAAAGTATTATTGCCTTGGCTTTTCTATTGAAAGTGTTCTGGAGCTTTCTTGAATGATTTGAGAGAGAAATCATTTTGGTTGTGATTTTTCCTTTCTTGGCTGGAGTTCTCCCTCTCCCTCTCTCTGTTGAAAATCTCTTTACTTGGCAACTGAACTTTCATTGTATTCTTCAAAATCTGGCCATAAAAAGTAGTTGCAGTGTGGTTTTCCCTGCACTAAAAACAAGTTTAAAATCTGTCCATAAAAAGTAGTTCATTAAACATAGATATTGACAAATACTGTAATGGACAATTTCAGATTATCACTAACCATGGCTTAAATGTAATCAAACACTTGGGATACTGGATGCACACAACAACAAAAGAATGAAAACCTATCACTAACCAAGATACCTATCATTAAAAGTGGAACAATGAAAACCAAGCCAATCAATATGAAAACCAAACCAAACTACATGTATGTGCCCATAAATCACCATCTTAGAATGCAAACCAAGAGGCAATATGCAGATATTGATGAGAATTAAAATCTAGGTTCTTTCTTTGATAAGTTAAGATTAATTAGAATTAAAATATTCATTCCTTCAATATAGTGGAACTTCAAACTTTTGTTCGAATCTAAACTCAAGTAAAGAGAAATATTATGTAGAGAAAATTTGGAATTTGGTTTACAGTGGCATGTAAAAGCCTAAAATGAAAGCATACATAGTATAGGAGCAAAAATAAAAGTCTTCGTGCTTTCTCATTTACCTCCACATATGTATTTGCAATGCCATATGTCCATATCCTTATGTAAAGTTTGCAAAGTAAAGAAAAATTCAACAACAATCCTTTAACTTTTATTATTATTATTATTATTATTGAAGAGCCTATAGCCACATGTCCAATAGTGACCCTGTCCCAAGTTTATTAACAAAACCCTTACTTATGACGAAGAAATACTGTGATAACAAGCCAAGCATTCAGGAGTTTACAAATGAAGAACTAAAAAACAAACCTCCCAAATATAAACCAAACAAAACCAAACCAAAAACAATAAAACGAATCTAAACATGCCAATAAGCAACAAAAGCAAACTAAATAGGCCTATAAAGGAATGCAAGAACTCTAAACAAGCCTAGATCAGACCAAAAGCAAACAGAACAAGACAAAACAAGAAAGATTGAAATCGGAATGAAGGTAACCCCAAGTAGTCAAGCCGGATAATGCCTTTTAAATACCGAGGGAAATCTTAAGGGTTATCATAGATTTTGTTTATTCCCCTTTCACCTTGCTTAGCTAGGAAATATGCCGCATAATTAGCCTCACGAAATTGGTAGGTAACTGTATAGTTTAGCCCTCTCAACTCCCAACATAAGACTTTCCAAAAACCTTAAAGATACCACAAGTTACACCTCTCCTTTAGGATATAGTCGACAACAATTTTTGAGTCACACTCAATAATAATATTATCCAAATGAAGCATCTTACACAGTCGTACACCATCCACAATCGCCTTTATTTCCACACCATTACTAGTGCCATGTCTGTAGTGCATAGAGAAAGCCTCTTTCACCATGCCATTGCTATCTCTAATAATACCACCACCTCTCATAGTTCCCGGATTACCACGAAAACTACCAGCACAATTTAGTTTTATCCAACACGCAAGAGGCCTAGACCATTTGACAATTTTTCCAGGTCTTGGCACATTAGTCGGACATTGCAATCGAAAATTCTCAATAATATCTCTGTCATGTTCTGAAAAAGTACAGCCTGAGCAGAGATTATCACCCAACAATTTTATCCATACCCACACAGCGCGCCAACCTGATCGGCATTCTTAGACTTCCCTTCCATTCGCACTCTACATATTCTCTTCCAAAGACACCAAGTAATTAAGCAAGGAATTAAGCCAATGAGAGTACCTTTGACAGAAGATTTTATTGCATACATAAACCAAATTGAGACTTTGGTTTTCCATGACCAAAGTCGTGTCCAAGGTACTCCTAGTTCTTTACTTGCATATGACTATACCTGAGCCGCTATCTCTCTCAATGAGAAAATGTTATCAATAGTCTTAGTTTGACGCCGTGAACAACAATTACAGGTTGAAGCTAAGGACACACCCTTAGTCTGAATTCCCTTGTCCATAGCCAAAGAATTAAACTAAATTCTCCACATGCAAATAGATATTCTTGTAGGCAAAATTTTGTGCCAAAACCACCCATGGTTCGAAAGATTCTGACCTTTGTTTTGAATCACCTCTCATGTTGTAGATGTTGAGAATTTACCATCTAGGGAGGGTTTCCAAATCACTATATCCGACCCAGATTTACCAGCTAGAACAGTTTGCATAATTTCCTAAGCCTTATCCACTCCAACTAAATCCCTTAATAACTCCATATTCCAAGAATTATTCAGCCAACAATCACTAATACACAACTTAACATTGGCGATATCTTGAGCTCTAGCTGATAATAAGCCCAAAGATAGCCACCTGTCAAACTAGAACGATGCATTCCCTGCTCTCACCAACACCTTTACATTTTCCATCACTTTTGATAGCACAGAAATAAGCGACTTCCAAAAACGGGTGATGTGAATCCCAATCGACTCGCTTTGAGACCCAATAACAATATTGGAAAAACAAACCCAAGAAAGCTAAAATCAAGTCAATGGATGGAAAATCTAGAACCTTTGAGAACTCATTTCAAGAATCTAGATTATATTAAAATCTAAACTCGTTGAAGAACCCGTCTCAAGAACCTGGATTATGAATGAGGAACGCCACAGAGTTTGTAATTTACCTTTGATAAGTTTAATAAAGAACAAGATGAGCAAAATCAACTCACAATAAAAATTCAATATTGTCTCACATTCTCAAATGAGGCTATAAGTGGTTTAAATAAACCATCCCCAAAAATCCTAGTGAATAGTGCCGCGGGTACTATATCGTAAATAGTGTTGTGCTATAGTAACTTCTAAAACCCTAGTTCAAATAAAATAATAACTTTCCAAATAAGCCATTGTCTAAAATACAAGACTTTCCCAAAATCTTAGTTCATTAAAAATAAAACATATGTATGGGCTGGACATCCCCCAAGCCCACTTATTCTAGATTAATTCTTATGACTAATAAAATAAGTCATTTTAATGAAATAAACAAGTCTAAGGCCTTTAATAATAATAGGCACAAGTCATGTCTTTCATAGTTTGTTGTATTACATGAATGAAACTAGATTTTCTTCCTTTAAACCCATCTTAAATGTTGGGCTCTTGCTAAACACGTCCCAAGTGGATTGCACTAATATTTACATTGCTTTCTTGTTCTTCCTAACTCTCAATCCTGTGATTGTCCCATATGAAATTTGCAAATAATCTCTAAGGCTTGGTCCACCTTGGGGCCATTATTCCCCCTCTTTTCAAAAGGATTCGACCTCGAATATCCACCTGCATCAAAGGGAAAAAGATCAGTAACATTGAAAATTGCAGAAACATGATATACTTACTTGGAAGATCCACTTGATATGAATTATCAATAATTTTCTCATGAATTTGGAAAAGTTTATCTAAGTTACTCCTGTCATCAATAAGTAAAAGCATCAAAGTTGAAGGAGTAAGTGGATTAAAGTCATAAACAACTTCCAAATGTGAATAAGAAATAGTAGTATGCATGGTCCTCTTATATGCAAACTCTAATAATGGTAAATGATACTCCCACAAACGTTCATGCAACAATTCAATGAATGGAAAATGATACTCCCATAAATGTTCATGAAACACATCTAAAGTTTTCCTTACTCCAAAATGACCACTCTAATTATATGCGACCTCATTGAATGATAAACCATTCTCCCAAAAGTGTTCATACAATATGCATAAACTCTTCTTTACACCAAAGTGATCACTCCAACTATATGCAAACTCAATAAATGGCACACAATACTCCCACCAATGGTCATGCAACACTTCTAAGATCCTATTTACACCAAAATGTCCTAACAAACCATACTCATGCATAAGCAACTCACGCATAAGACTAGTAGGCTCACAAAGTCTATTCTATCTAAACAAATCTCACGCATAAGACTAGTAGGCTCACAAAGTCTATTCTATCTAAACAAATACCAATCTAATTTATAGAAATGAGCAAAAGATGCTTTCTCACATGCTCCATACACACTAGCTAAGCCATTATCATTAACATACAATTTATTATCATATTCAAGTCTCAATAACTTTGCATCTATAATGATGACAAGGACATATCTTCTTGGTAAAGCATCAACCACAAAATTTTTTTTATCTTGTGTGCACTTGATTACATAAGGAAATGTTTCAATGAATTGCACCTACTTGGCATGCATTCTATTCAACTTACCTTGTCCTTTCAAGTGCGTCAATGACTCATGTTCGTCAAAGAAAGGTCAGGTAGGGATTGTCGCACCTGGCACAAAATCAATGTAATACTCTATTTCTCTAATAGGTGGCGATCCACTATACATAGTGCTAGGAATCATAACCTCATATCCCTGCAACAAAAAAACAACAACACTAGGCAACGAGTCGTTAAATTTGTTAGTATAAAAGCTTGCCTTAACATGAAAACTCACTTTTGTTTTTCCTTTTCTCTCTACAATCTCTCTTTCTTTTTCCTCTCGTGACTCCACTTTTTTTTCTTGACTCTCAGCCACCTCTCTAGTTTCTGTTTCACTCCCTCTTTCTCTTGATGCTTCGGCCTCATTCTCTTTTTTCCTCTCACTCTTTTTTTCCTCTTCACTCTCTTTTTTTCTTTCACTCTCTTTTTTTGAACTCTCGGCCTCACAATTATTTTTCAACTCATTTTATCTTTTTCTTAAGGTTTCACTATTTATTTCTTCCTCAATCTCATTCCCACTCTTTCAATTTCACTCAACCTCACTTTTACTTTCTCTTTTTTGATCAATCTCAATTTTACTCTTACCTTTTTGATCAACCTTACTTTCACTCTTTCTTTTTTGATCAACCTTACTTTTCAACTTCTGTTGGTCCTCATGAACCTGTTTTGTGGTTAAAGGAGCAAGCTTGATCGTTTTTCCATCCTTTACAAAGCTATATGTTCTTGATCCCATCATGGATCACCCTCCTATCATATTTTCATGGCCTCTCCAACAAAATATGGCCACATGCATAGGCACTACATTACAAAGCACCTCATCCTTGTACTTCCCAATTGAAAAAAAAACTAACACTTGCTTATTACCCTAACCCCCTAACAATCATTCAACCACTGCAACTTGTATGGTTTAGGATGTTTCAAAATAGGTAAATTTAATTTCTCAACTAAAGTAGTGCTAGCCACATTAGTACAACTCCCTCCATCAATGATCATACTACATACCTTGTTGTTGATGTGGCATCTAGTATGAAAAATGTTCTCTCTCTGCTGCTTTGTATCATCCATATTAAATTTTGTATTGAGAGCACGCCTAACAACAAGAGACTTACCATACTCTTCATTTTTATCATACATATTCTCAATACTAGGCTCACGTCTCCTCTTATATCTCCCAACTTGTAGATTTCTAATCACTACACCTCGTTGATCCATCCTATCTCTCACTTTCCCCCAAGCCAAATTCAACCGTTCAAACTTTTGTTGCATGGACTGCAATCCAAAGAATGAGTTATCTATCTACCATGCCCTTTGGTGATGAGTCATTTTTGTGAGACATCGTATGCTCTACATAAAAAGAATGTTAGGGAAAAAAAAACCTCACACGCTCCCTTACGTGTTTACACTCGAATAATGGCACTCCACTTGTGTTTCAATCTTAATTGAATTTTTCCCTGTAATGATCTCACACTCTCTTGCCTTTTAGCTCAAGAGTTTTCCCACTTAATTTCTTGAAGAATTAATTGAACTCAATAAAGACAATACAACTTTCTTTTATTCCAACTAGTAATTAGATCCAAGAAACAAGAACAAGAGAAACAAGGAAGGAATAAAATGACACGAGACTCAAGGAATTGAAACAAGGGAAAGAGTAATCACAAAACAAGATACCAACTATAATAATATGTATTCAATCCCTTTGATGATAAGGCTCAATCCAACTTTTTTTTTTCTCTATACTCTTTTTTTTTTTTTTCAAATTTTCATTTCCTTTCTTTTCTTTTCTTTTTCTCTTCCTTTTTTTTCTTACTAATTCAATCACAACAATTGATTCAATTGTGAAAATCAAACAACTGAATTCAAACACACGAAATTCATAGGGATATAAGAGAATCAATGAAATGACACTCCAAGCAATTGGAAAATTTAGAGATGCAAGAAACCCTAGAAATTTTAAACTCTAGATGGTGCAAATTTTGGTAACCCTTAAACAAGAAATTTAGCCACCCTATGATGATGAACACGAAACCAAAATGATAGAGTAATTTGGCAGCCCTAGGGAAAAAGAATTTCTGCACTTTTTTTTTTTGCAATTCTAGAACAATGAAGCTGATCAGTGCAAAACTGCAAGTGCACAGTATCGTAGTTTTATAATAAAGTAATAAGAAGAGAATCGTCCTCAAGAATTGGTATCTTACTATTGCCAAATATCAAAATTATACTGATCTCGATTTTATCTAGAGGAATCACTAAGATTTTTGTAGTTGCCAATTAAACTAAGATCAACTCAAAGAGTAATACGCAAATGAAATAAAATTGACGTTCGAAAATCAAATTAATGGGAAAGAAAACTTCTAGGAAATCGATTTCACCTAATTTTTCACTATGCTTTTCTCATCTAGCTAATTTAATTTAATTCTTTTTGTTCATTAGCAATCTCTAATCCATCCAACAGCCTCTTTCGATAGTCAATTGGAAATTATTCTTGTTCATCAATTCACACAAGAATATGCAAATTAATAAAGCAAGAAAGCAATAAGACCAATGATTTAATTACTACATAGGTTCATACAAGTCTTTCGATCTCTATACTTACCTATGCTGAAATATTCAAGATCTACCCTATGATTCCCTCTTTCGATAGCAAATCACAAGATTAATTATCATCTAATCAATGACCAGTTAATTAGAAGCAATAAACCCAGAATAAAACAGATAAACAAAGAGAGAATTGCCTTAAATTAGCATAGACAATCAAGCATAGTTCGGAAATAGGTTACATCGTTTTCCTAGAATAAATAAAATTTAGCTCATGCTAGAAATGTAATTCAACATAAATGAATTCACCATAATTGTTATGAGAATATTGGAAGAAAATAAATGCTGAAAAATACTCCTCGCAGCCACAACTCGTCTTCAAAAACTCAAGGAAATGATTCAATGCTTTTCTCCCGTCTGTGCTCATGTATGATTCCAATGTACGTGCAATATATGGAATTTCCTCTCCAAAACAGATAAATTGAATCCTTCTAGCTGTGTTTTTCTGTCCCAAAAAGTGTTCTCCAGTCAACAACCACGGCCATAGAGTGAAAAATTCATTTTATATGGTGTGACGGTGAAAAACCCTAAATCTATCAAATTACGATGTTCGCTTGAGCGGGGTGTCGAGCGCACATCGAGCGTTCGACTCTGCCTGATTTCGCTCGAGCGGCCAATGTCTCCGCTCGAGCGATCTTTGTTTTCCAGCAACCCGCTCGAGCTCACTGTCGAGCGGCAGTCAAGCGTTTGAATCTACCTGAATTCGCTCGAGTGGCCAAAAGCCTCCACTCGAACGATCTTGTAAAATCTGCAATACGAAATTTTACAAGTGATCAGAAGCCCTAGAATTAAAAATACAATAAATAAAAGAAAGAATTAGAACTGATTGGAAACCAAGTTTTGAATACCAAATGATGTGAACTCGCGGAATTGGAATCCCTTAAACCCACAATCAATTTAAAAACTCACCCAAGAAAGCCAAAATCAAGTCAATGGATAGATAATCTAGATCCTTTGAGAACTCGTTTCAAGAACTTAGATTATATTAAAATCTAGACCCGTTGAAGAACCTATCTCAAGAACCCAGATTACGAAGGAGGAATGTCACAAAAGTTGTTATTTACTTTTGAAAGTTCAAAAGTTCAATCAAGAACAAGGGGAGCAAACTCAACTCACAATGAAAATTCAATATTGTCTCACCTTCTCAAATAAGGCAACAAGTGGTTTAAATAAACCATCCCCAAAAATCTTAGTGAATAGTGCCGCGCTATAGTAACTTCTAAAATCCTAATTCAAATAAAATAATAACTTTCCAAACAAGCTCTTGGCCAAAATACAAGGTATTTCCAAAACCCTAATTTATTAAAAAAAAGACATGTGTGGGTTGAACATCCCCCAAGCCCAATTATTCTAAATTAATTCCTATGACTAATAAAATAAGCCTTTTTTTTTTTTTTTAAATAAACAAGTCCAAGGTCTTCAATAACAATAGACCCAAGTCATGTCTTCCATAACTTGTTGTATCAAATGAATGAAATTGGATTTTCTTCCTTTAAGCGCATCTTGAATATTGGGCTCTTGCTAGACGCTTCTCAAGTGGATTGTACCAATCTTTACATTGCTTCATTGTTCTTCCTAACTCTCGATCATATGATTACCCCATCTGGAATTTGTAAAAGATCTCTAAGGCTTGGTCCACCTTGGGGCCATCAACGGTAATCTATAGGATGCCCACTTTGTAATAAAACATAATCATTGCAGAAATATTTAGCCCAGAAGAATTCTGTCCACAAATTATTGATGGATAAAATACAGAAGCCAAACTTCATATGAAGTGAATTCTGCACCTCCTTAAAATCTCGCACGCCCAAACCTCCTTCCTTTGTAGGCTTGCACACTTTATTCCACGACAACCAATAGAGCTTCTTTTTGTTATCCATCTCCCCACATAAAAAATTTGCAAGGAGCGAGTTTATCTGGGATACTATAGTTGCCGGTACCTTCATCACAGACATCAAATGAATAGGTATGTTCGATAACACATGCTTTACAAGGATCAACCTTCCACTTGGCAAAAGTAACTTGAATTTCCAACCAGCAATTTTCTTTCTCACTCTTTCCACAAGATTATCAAACAACCTAGTTGTCAACTTGCCCAAAGTCAAAGGAGCCCCTAAATACTTCACTTGAAAACTGCCTTCCTTAAATCCCGTAAGTCTCAACAAAGCATGTTTCTGGTTTGGAGCAATACTCTTAGATGCAAAGAGAGTTGATTTCTCTTTGCTAATTTTTTGCCCCAACCATTGTTCATAAAGCTCAAGCCTATACATAAGATTTTTGGTGGAGCGTTTCCCCCCATTAGCAAAAATAAGAACATCGTTCGCATATAATAAATGGGATATCAGAGGAGCACCAATAGGATGATGATATTTACCATTCGTCTCTACCTCAAAATTCTTCCTCAGCAATCTAGCTAAAATTTCCTCCATAACAATGAACAGATATGGGGAGAGAGGATCCCCTTGACGTAAACCTCTTGGTGATTGGTAAACACATTTGAAAGTACCATTCATCATGATGGAGAACCAAGGAGATTTTACACAATTTTCAATCAGCCGGCAGAACCTGTGTGAAAAACCAAAGGACCGAAAACCTTTAGAAGAAAGTCTCAATTCACCCTATCATAAGCCTTGGCCATGTCGATTTTTACCATCACTTTCCTACCAACACTTTTTTTATTCAAAGAATGCACCATTTCCTGTGCCAAATTAATATTTTCAAATATATTGCGCCTCGGCAAAAACTCACCTTGTTCATGCGAAACCAATTTATCAATGACACCTGTCAGTTTGTTAACAATAATCTTGGAAAAAATTTTATAAGCCATGGAACATAGACTTATAAGGCAAAACTTGTCAAAGCTTGTTGGCTTAAGGACTTTTGGAATCAAAACAATAAAATAAGAGGTATAAAACCTGGAGAGGGGGGCACGCCTAAAGAATTCTCTGGCTGCATCAATGACATTCTCCTTTATGATATCCCAGCAAGACTTAAAAAATTCAGATCCAAAGCCATCAGGGCCTGGACTACTATTTTTAGGAATAGAGAAAGTGGCTTGTCTAACTTCCATTTTAGATGGCTCCGCACAAAGCAACATGATCTCCTCTTCCAAAATATTATTCTCCACCAAATCTGTCAAATTGCACTGCTCAACGTCGGAGGTCTCATTTAAAAAATTCCTGAAATAGGCTTCAGCTCCATTATGAACCTCTTTCACATTTTTCAAAACCGTGCCATCCGTAAGAACCATTTTCTTAATCATGCCATTTTGACGACACTGGTTTATGACTGCATGGAAGAATGCAAAATTTTGATCTCCTTCTGTTAACCACTTTTTCTTTACAATCTGTCTCAGGTGAATGGCTTCCCTCTTCTTCCACAACTCCAGCTCAATTTTAGTCACTAAAAAATCAGCCTCAATCTCCTCCAAAAAACTCGATTGAAGTTGATTTTTCAATATTTCCATTCTTTCCTCAAGGGCTCTTATATTTCCTTCCACTCTTCCAAAAATATTTTTGTTCTAGGTGCGAAGAGCTACCTTTGTTCTTTTTAATCTGATGGCAAGCTTCATAAGTCTCATTGCATCATCAGTTCTAGTCCAGGCTTCCTTCACACAAGACATGAAATCTTTATGCAAACACCACATATTGAGGAACTGAAAAGGGGAGGGACCATATGCTGGACATTGTAAGCTGGTATAAACTACCAACAGACAGTGGTCTAAAGACTTTTGATTGAGATAAGTAAAATGAGCTAACTGGAAACGGGCTGAAAAAGAGTTGTTCATGAGCACTCTATCAAGCTTGGCCCAACTTCTGGACGTCCCAACATGCCCATTAAACCAATACATGCGTTGCCTCGAACATGAGAGATCAATGAGTCCACACCAGTCTATACAATAATTAAACTCTGTCATGGAAATAAGCAACCATGGGTGACCACCAATTCTTTTAGAGTCCATTCTAATCATATTAAAATCTCCCAAAACAATCCATGGCTGATCAGGCATATGCCACTCCTCTAGTTCTTGCCATAAAGCTCTTCTTTCTACATAAGAGCACTTAGCATAAACAAAAGTCACCAAAGTTTTTTGCCCATCCAATACAACCCACCTGGAAATGGATTGATTTCGAACACTCCAACACTTCAAAAATATTAGGATCATTCCAAAAAAGCCACAACTTCCCACCTTGCACTTCATTCGAATAATTATAATTGTAATTCAAATTCAGAAAGTTTCTTAGAACATACATGCGATCTTCTGTAAGAAAAGGCTCCGCATAGCAAACAAGTTTGTCTTGAATTTTTTGAGAAGCTTTTTTAACCTTCCTCTCGACCTGCTCAACGCTCTGATGTTCCAGAATAAAAGGGTATCCCTCATAAATTCAATTTTTGCGATTAGGTATACACCAGTTGGGACTTCCTTATCTATTTTTCCTCATGAGCATCCGAGTTTTTAGATTTAGCCGCATTAGCAATTATTTCCCCATTCAACTCATACAGTTTTTCCTTCCTCATCAAGATTGGAATTTCTCCCTCCTCTCTCTCTGAAGAATACCCGAAAGCTTATTTCCCCTGATGTATGCCTCTACCTGACACATCAAGGATATCAATTTTAGCTTCAATCTGTATCCGTCCAGAAGCATCAGTATTCATTGCGTCTTCAAAAGCCTCAGTTTGCACATGTCCCAAATCATCATTCTGAATAGTAGTTTCTACAATCTCCTTCGGGTTAGCCTCATTGAGTTCATCATGCCAAACTTCTTCACACTCATTATCACTACTTTCTTGTTCCCTTTGATTAACCATCTTTACATGTGGTCCACTCTCTGAATCTTCTATCTGTTTTCCTTCTCTCTGCTTTATCACTTCAACCTGTGTTCTCAAAATTGGGGAGCAAGGCAACACCACTTTATTCAATATCTTATGGGTCTCAGTTACGATAGGTTCCACAACATTTTCATCGTTCTCCTTTGAACAACCAGGGTTGGTCACCAGAGCCATAATTTGCACCCCTTCACCAATATCAGATTTTTCCTCCATTGATCCATTAATAATTTTAGGATGCCAGATCTTTTTTTCCTTCCCTTTTCCTTCATCTTTTCTCATCTCTCCAACCCTACAAACTATAGAAGTACGACCTTGCCTGAAACATTTGGAGCAATAGAAAGAAACTTTTGTCATATCTGGCCTCCTACCATGGACATTTCTTGGGTGATAAAACAATTGGAAAACCCTTTACTAGCCTTATTGTCAGGTCTAATTCTCCACAAATTCTCGCCCCATAAGCCCAAGTACAATTCAACGTTGCATTATCAATGCCAAGGTATCGACCAAATCGAGTTGCTATTATCTATAAAAAAATCTGTACGATACAGATGCATGGGTAATCCGGGTAAGAAGATCCATTGTGGTGCCAAAAGAGATTCTTTTTACACGTCAAACTCTTTGGTCCATTTGAAAAGCCGAAAGGGAATACCTTCCATTGTTCTTCCTTCATGTGCCCAGCCATGCACAAAGTTTCTCTCATTCCTCATCTGGATCAACATGTGATACTCATTCATAAAGCTGATGGTTGGTATTTCAATCAGCCCCCATGTTTTCACAACCGTAAGCCATATTTTGTCAATGGATGAGCGAGTCCTCATAAACTTCATCACCAAAGCAAAATGAAATTCTTCAGCAACTTTAGACATTCCAGATTCAAAAAAAGCGAAGCCCATCTCACCATCAATTTCAATCGAAAAGCGCCTTTGAAGTTTAAATGTTGATTGCTCTGATTTCTTGCACACCGCCTATGCATAAGATTTTGCAGTTGCCACATTGGACTCAGCATTCCCCGCCAACGGAGAAGCCATCAAAAGGGTGAAGGGTGCAGTCAGCAGGCAACCCTAGCGAAGAGAACTAGACCAAACTGGCCAAAAAAGGAAATTCTTGAAGAATCAGACTTTCCAAAGCCAGGGAAAAAAAAATTTGCCTTTAGAATCACCCAGGAAAAGCTCTCGCTCTCACCAGAAAACAAAGTACACCCTACTCTAAGTTGTGATTTGCAATCCTTCAACTACTATGCCTATTCCAAACACAATTTAGTATCTACACTCTCAACACAAAATTTTCATTATTACAAGATCATTAGGACCACACTCTTAGCACTCTTAGATTCCTACAAATTTTCTAGTAGATAAAATTAATTGATTTAGTGCAACTTCCAGAAATAAAATATGAGAACAAACCAAACTAGACACTACAAAACAACACCTTTTAACTTTGCTCTTCAACATCTCCAGCATCCTTTTCCTCTACAGCAGCTGCCATCAATTCATCAACGTTTTCAGTCTTCCTCAGTAATATTTAAATTTGAAGGCTGAAAGAAATTAACCATCTGCTATCAACCTCTCAAATGCAAATTTAAAGAAGAAAATGCTATTTTAGTCTATTAAGACTATTGATAATGGAAAATTGAACACGGTCCATACCGATACAAAGAACACTTTTTTTTTTTATTTCAAGGGGGCTGTGTGATGAAATACCCCCTCCTGCATCACCAATTTAATATAACAAATGTAATAGAAGTACCATACTAAAAATACCCAATATGATTCTGTTGTAGGTAAGGAGAATGCATAAGAGGGACCTTGTTCTACAAAGTCCCACCGTGGATAAATGGGTGAAGTAATACAAAAAGGAATCACCATAAAAACGTATTTCCAGTAACCTTACCTTTGCTTTTTGGATGGGTCTCCCTTTGAGTCATCCTTAATACCTACAGATTGATGCTGACGAAGAAGAAATCTTGCAATAAGTGAATTCATTTCCTATGAGAATCAAAGTGACCTTAAATCTTGACGAAGAAGAAATCTAGAGAGAGAGAGAGAGAGAGAGAGAGAGATTATGGCGTTGGAGGGTTTTTGAAGGGAAAGGGGAGGGAGGAGGGGAGTTCAAGAGGAGAATTTTGGGATGAAATGATTCATTTCATTTTTGTGCATGAACAGTCCCAAATAGGGACTGCACCCAGAATTATTCATTAAATAATTCTTTTGTATTTGTCAATTTATACAAGATGATGATGAGGAAGAGAAAGATGATGACTCCGCAAGAACAAGATACTGCAACCAGCATAAGACAAATCAATCGATCTCAATATATACATTAGCACACCATGCTCATGATTTTTAAGGGAAGTTATGCCCCAATGGGGACCATGCCCATTGACATGTTCATGCTTCTTTAGGAAATTGGGTCATTACAGATAACCTTTGCTGGGTATGAGATGAATTTGTGTTTCTTAAGAAACCTTTAGATTAGAGATTTTCTCATTTCTGGCAAATTGATCAAAGACACAACTCGTAGACTCATTTATATTCTCATCCCCTTCTTAAAGCATAAAAAAGGAATCAATCATGCGAGTAGGCGAACCCCATTTATTGAACCGAATCAATCAATTCTCAAAAATTGAATTAAGTAGAAATGAGTATTTCTACTTGGACAGTTATTGGGTTAGTCAAATAGGTCTAGATTTCATGTTCCACTTCATGGTTGTAATTACTTCTATCTCCCACACTTTTTTCCGCCTCCAACTATTCTTCTTTTAAATGCATCCTCTTTCTTCCTTCTCCTCTTCATTCTTTTATCCTCCCCTTCTATTCTCTATTCCTCTTCCTCCCCTCTTCTAAACCCTTGAGCAAGCCCTTGATCTCCTCTCCTTTATTGGCCACCTAACTCTTCCTAACCTGAAGAGTTTATCTCTATTTTAACATCAAAATTATGTAATTTTTTCCTATTGAATTTTCCTTGAGACCCTAGTTTCATTGAGAGTATTCTTTTTCCTTTTTTTTTTTTTTTTCATTGATATGTAATAGAAAGAATTTGTGTGAACCACAAGGTTAGTGGGTTTTATGGTTGTTTACAATTTATGGGTTCTAGGCCTTATTTGGTTACACAGATGAGATGAAAGTTGAATAAAAAATTATTAGAATATACTTTTTTAATATTACTTTTGTTTTAGAATTTGGAAAAGTTGAATTATTTTTTGTATTTTGTTTGGAAGTTTAGAAAGCTTATAATGATTAAATGAGATGAGATGATTTATAAAAACAAACCAAGTCTAAATAAAATGATTTCAAGTATATGAATTAGGAAGAAAATTTAATTCAAGCTTGTAAGTGTACAAGAGATGGGGCTGAAACCACACACCCCTACTTGCGTTAAGGAATGTGACTACTTAACCTACACAAGTAGATAGTAACCTTACCTTAAGACGATAAAATATCCCAAGGCTAAATAAACAAACCTAGCCCATCAAAGAGCTCCACTAGAAGACAAAGGAGGAGAGAGAAAGAATGGACAAAGAGAGAAAAAGGAAAAATAAAGTGTTAGGGGGCAAAGAAGGAATGGACAAAAAAGAAGAGAAAAATGAGAAATTATGGGAAAGCAAATTAAACAAGCCAGCAATGAGTGGAATAAAACTGTCATCCCTCATCACTCCCAAGGCCAAGGATAAAAAGGGATCAAACCGGACGAAAAAGAAGACTTTGGGTTCTTCTTCTTCGGCTTCTTTAACCTCACGACGAGAGCTCCAACATGAATATCTCCTTTAGCAAAAAGATCTCCAACTTCTATTGTATAGTGAGAAAGGAGAGACTATGAGAGACTGTAAACAATTATATTATAGTGGATTTTCCATCCCTAAATGTTTGTAGACGTAGCCATTATGCTGAACCACATAAATTTATGTATCCTACTCTCTTTATTTTCTCTACATAAATCTATGGATGCACGCACTAGGCCATTGTCGGGGGCTCCAAATCACACCAATCGACGCCCAAGTCATCACAATGGGTTGGAAATGACTCTTTCTTCCTTTTCATTATTAACAGTTGGTGTTGTTTATGGGATTTGATTCACTTTCTACCAAAGTTTTGAATTCCATTCCAGTGGCCATTCCGGTTGGGGTATTGGAATAGAATATTTTGGTACCGATCTGTTTCAGAATTGTTGTTATATGGAAATATATATATATATATATATATAGAGAGAGAGAGAGAGAGAGAGAGAGAGAGAGAGAGAGAGAGAAATTATATTTTAAAATAACACCAATACAAGTCTTAACATGCTTTACCAATAAGATCATATAGGGAATATAGGCCACTTACCGCTACTTACTACTAGGGTAGTAGTGTCAATCATTCACAATCGAGTCTCATTCCAAGGGAGCTTATTTTTAACTAAGTTGAAGCCTAACTATAATAGATAGATAAATATTGCTTGCATTAAAATTATCGTAATTTGATTAGTATGAACTAGAAAATTACTATGCATTTTTGTTTTATGAAAATATATTAAGAGCACTAGATGACAAGTTTACAAATTTTTTAAAACAATAAAAAAAAATAAAGAGCAAAAGTTGTAATGCTGTTCAAACTTTAAAAATAAAATAAAAAAGGAATGGTTGTCAAGAAGAAAATTGGAGACCATTGCCTCAAACTTTGATGTTAGGTATAGAAAGCTTGCCTGTCGCCTCATGGCCCAAATGGCATTTATAAAAGTTTCAGAATGAAATACTTGTTCCGGTCGAAATTATCAAAATCCAACTAGAATATACAGGAATGGATAGATTTGATTTGGAACGAAGTAGTCCATTACATTGTACCGATACAAAAAATTCCAACCATTCCACTGTACCGGTACGAAAAAATTTACTTTCTATATCGGATGACTATTTTCCAGCAAGATAAATCATCTCTAAATAAGCAAATGAAGTTTTCTCCAGATAAGTATTCGCAACTTCCCTATTTTTATTTTTATGAACAATAGTATTGCAAAATATGGGTGAGTGACCTTTCCTTGCCTGGGCGGGAACCCTAGTTACTTGCCACTTGAGCGGCAAACGCTCGGTGCACTTTGCTTGCACAGTGCAAAAAGAAAGGAGTACTTGGGTGAGTACTGCACACGCACATGCGCGTCCTGAGTAACTGGCATTGTGCATCTGCACAAGCCTGACCCAGCATGCATGTCCACCATGCACAGTGCGCTATAGGTGCACATTATTGTGCATCCAGAGGCATGTGGTGGTGGTCACCACATGGACCACCGGTGATTTCTTGCGTTGCCACTATAACCCCCGTCCACGGGGGCTGTGAACAGTGCATCCCGTGTGAACCTTGCCATGTGCACGAGACAATAGCATAGCCCAGCTTTGGCACAACTAGGGGAGGGTGCTGACGGCCACCTTGTGGTTTGTCAGCATCATCTGTCTTTGCCAATAGGGTCCTTGACCACCAAGGCAGGCATACTATGGCCAATAGCCACGCACCTAGTGCACGTTGTTGTGCACTCAGAGGCTCGCAACGTCCAACCGTGAGCCCAGTTGACCCACCGGCGTACACCACTTGGTTCGCCAGAAGTTTTTGGCTCCATCACGATGACCTCGTCCATGGGGACTGCTCGAGTTTGCACCTCGCCGTGAACGCGGAGCACACACCTCAGCCCAGTTGTGGCACGATCGGGAGAGGGGACGCCATCTGACTCCACAGGTGCGATTCCCGACCACCCTGCACAGAGGCAACCTCACCACACTACCCAGGTGCACGGGGCTACTTGTGGTCGAAGCCTTCGTGGCCCAACCCAGCCTTGGCATAGCAGGGATGCCGCCAACCACCATGTGGACCCTCCTCACATGCACACAACATGCACCCTCTTAGGCAAGGATCTTCCCCAGCCACCCAATGGCGGGCATGGCTCTGAGACCTCACATGCGTCTCGGACATCTTACTCAGCCATGCAGCTGCTCAACCACTAAGTGGCGAGCACACCCTCCTCAGCCAAGGGTTTTCCTCGACTACCCAGTGGTAGGCACGACTCCTCGGCCTCAGATGTCAATCAGTCACTCTCTTTGATTACACCTCAAACTCCTCACCAACATTGCCCAGGATTCCTCGACCACAATCATCTTGCCATGCACAAATGCGAGCACATGTTGTGCACAGAGTCGGCTATTGAAAGTTGCATAGCTTGAGCTTGGTTGGGTTCCTCGATCAATAGCATTCTCTAGCCTCACTAGCTCAGATACGAGGTTTCCTGACCTAACCACCTTTGCCAAGTCAAGTTCCTCGGCCACATGTGAACACCACGAACCCAATACCTCGACAATTTTCAAAGCTACTTAGACAGACTCATCTCAACCATGCACGCAACTGAGCCACCACTTTGCACAGCCACAGAAAGCACGAGCAGGTAAACAACATGCCAAAAGCAAGCCCGACCAAGTGTTCTTGGTCACAATAGTAGCTCGACCACACGGAGGTACACAGCTACAAGTCGATGCTCAGCCCCATACTTGCCCAAACAACCACTCAGACACAAGTCTCTTGACTTGCCAACTTTCGTGCCCAAGCCGAATCCCTTGACTCGCCCTTGAACATCAACATCTTTTCTAAGAAACGCCAAGTATTACACTCGTGCCACAACCACTGCTAGCAGGTTACCTCCAGAAACGAGTCTACGAGCTCTACAACTGCCTCGTGCGGAATACATTTAGGAATGAATCGATGGGCTTGACAACTGCCTAAGATGGGACCTAGTGGGTCGATGGGATCCCTGACCACTTAGGGCAAGTTACCACCAATGAATGTCAAACAACGAAAGCCAAACACCAACGACGATTCACATTAAGGGGCAAGAACCCGCCAACACCATCAAAAAACAAAAACAACCTCATTAAGCAAACATCTATACAAACGAGTCCTCGCACTGTATGTGGTCGAGTACGTCTCCTGCCAAAAGCAGCTCTCCACGTTGGCAACTTATGCGGTCGAGTCTATCTACCGCCAAAGCCGAGTTCCGCACTCGTACCTTACGCAGTCAAGTATGTCTCTTGCTAAAGCTAAGCTCCACACTCACCGCACCTTAAGCAGTTGAGCCCATCTCTTGCCAAAGCCAAGCTCTAGGCTCGCACCTTACGCGATGAAGCACATCCCTTGCCAAAGCTGAGCTCAACGCTCTCACCTTAAATAGTCTAACCCATCTCCTGCCAAAGCCGAACTCTGTGCCCACACCTTTAGCGGTCAAGTGCACCTCCTATAATTTATTTCTCTGTCACATATTTTATCTTAAAAATTCCCAAATCTTTCTTTTGAAGCAAATCGACCTTAAGAATCGTAGACAACTGAAAATGATAAAATATTTCAGACCCAAATAAACAAGCTCAGCCCATCAAAAAGCCCCACTAGAAGACAAATGAGGAGAGAGAAAGAAGGGACAAAAAGGGGACAAGGGAAAATAAAGTATCAAACGGAAAAGAAAGAATGGATGGAAAAGAAAAGAAAAATGAGAAATGAGGGAAAGAAAGTTAGGCACGCCAACAAGTGGAATAAAGTTATCATCCCTTACCACTCCTAAGGCTAAGGATAAAAAGGGATCAAATAAGATGAAAAAGATGACTTTGAGGTCTTCTTCTTCAGCTTCTTCAACCTTACAATGAGAGCTCCAACGAGAATATCTCCTTCTGCAAATAGATCTTCGACTTCTATTATATAATGAGAACGGAGAGACTAAGAAACTGTAAACAATTATATTATAGTAAGTTTTCCATCTCTAAATGCCTATGAATGTAAGCATTATGTCGAACAACGTAAATATGTACGTCTCACTTTCTTTCTTTTCCATACATTTACTTTTTATTTATCGCCATGGATGTACACACCAATGTTGTACAGTCGCACTGGACCCCGGCTCCAAATCACACTGATTGACACCCAAGTCGTCACAGCAAATCAAGAATGACTCTTTCTCTCATTCCGGCCTGTTATGCGATTTTTCTCGACATTAAAACTACCTATACCAAAATCCAAAATCACCAAACAAAACATTATGACCTGGTTTGATTTCACAAACCTTTCAAACTATCTCATCCTATTTCATCTTATCTCAAATATCATTCAAACACAAATAAATTTCATTTTCAAATTGTTAACTTTTCAACTTTTTAATTTAATTATTACCTAATCATTATAACTTTTTTAAATTTTCAAATAAAATATAAAAAACATTTCAATATTTTTAAATCTGAAAATAAAAATAATATTAAAAAATTATATCTTTACCTGATTTTAATTTTATAATTTTTTATTCAAAATTTTCTCTTTTCTTTTTCAAAACTCCATAAAAATATAAGTAAAATAATTTCACTACTATTTACAAATTATTTTATTACTATTCAAAAATTTATCATCTCATTTGTATAATCAAACAAGGCCTTATATGACATCAACCTCAAGGGATGGCATAGCAATCTTGGAACAGTTATATAAACTAAGAACCTGTTTGAGATTGCGATATGAGTCTTAAAAAGTGTTTAAATAGTCTTTAAAAACTCTTTAATGAAAAAATTATATTGTTTGAGTTTTACATATTAAAACACTTTTAATCTCAAATAAACTAAAAAGTATATTTAAAGAAAAGCATCAAATAATATTTTTCCTCAAACGTGTTTTTTGAAATAATGCAGAACGTAATTTGAATTTAAAAAAAAAACTATTAATAAAAGAAAATATCTATATAATTTTAAGATAATTATAACTTTTAAGAATATAGATATAATTTTTAAAAATTTAAGTAATCTTCATTTTTACTTTAAAAATCAATTTTTTTATTTGTTTCCTAATAAACGTAACATGTTTAAAAGTATTTTAAACATATGATAACTAAACAATTAATAATTTTTTAATTATAAACTTATTACTTAAGTTATAAGTTATAAGTCCTAAAATTAGAAGTTATATTTTCCATCACAATCACAAACATGCACTAAATTTCTTGTATTTGAAATTCTACATTCACATTCTTAAAACTATTAGAATAGGTAAGTTTCCTTTCAAATTACTTAAAGTGTACTTAGAGCACCCTCATTGGATTAACTAAAGCTACAGGTAGGGGTGCTACCCGCACCATACGGTGCGGGCTAGCCCTCTCCCCGCACCCCGCCCCGCATGGTGCGGGGGTGAGGTTTTCCTCCCTGTCACCCGCCCTCACATCCCCGGGGCGGGGTGCAGGGCGGATACCCAATCCGTCCCGCCTTATTTTTATTTCAAATATTAACTATATTTTATTATTTTAAAAAATTATTTCTAGATCTAAAAGTGATAAAAAATATATTTTTAGATTTAAATTTTATAAATATGATTATAATTTAAAAATTATGTAATTTTTAAATTTGTTAATGCATATTTTGTGTAATTTTTAAATTTAGTAATACATAATTTGTGAACAAGTCTAACAAATTATAATATATATTTATATATAAAAACATATATATTTACGTTTTTGTATATATAAATATTTATGTTTATATATATATAGGTGAGGGCAGGGCGGGGTTGGGCCCTCCCCGCCCCCGCTAGGGGGACTAGATGAGGGGCGGGGGCCCTCACTCCAGCCCATTCAGGGCGGTGTACCCTGCCCCGTCGTGTGGGAGCAAGGCGAACGGGAGCGGGGTAGCGAGGTGTGGAGCCACACTGCCCACCCCTAGCTATAGGACACTTTTGACGAATGTGAAATGAATTTAACTTTTTATTATTCCATTTTCATTAATCCCACACATTGGATTAACTATTTTTTCATTATATAATAATAAAATAATATGATATAGATTTGACTTTGTCTATTTACATCAAATTTTCACATTAAATTATCTATTTATTCATCATATAGTAATAAAATAATTAATAATTAAAAAATATTTATTTATTTTAATGATTAATTTATTGAATTAATCATTAAAATAAATAATGAATAAATAGATAATGATTACCATTTCATTATCTATTTAACGTGATTAATGAAATATTTCTTTATTTCATTGAATTACCATTTCCCATCTAACTTGAGCAGACATGAAACTGGTTGCAAAAATTTAAAAGAAAAAAATAAATTATAAAATATGTATTTGACATACGTATAGTGACTTTTAAGTTTGGAAATATTTTTAAAATTACTGTAGCTGCTAATTCAATGTGATGTTATTTAATGGTCTATTGGCTAAATATGAAATGAATTTAACATTTAGCTAATCCAATGAAATTTCATTACAAATCAATTCTTATTAAGAGCTTATACACATTTAAAACTCATCTCATCTCATTTTAACATTTAAATATTTAATTATTTAAGAAAAATGTTATTTTCTACTTTACATTTTGTCGTTCTTTATAATACAAACTAACTTGTTCTGACTTAAAAATTCATTTAATTAATTTATGAAAACTCTTAAAATACATCACATCAATCCCATTTAATTAAGGACGAAAAAATAAAAGTAGCATTGCTCATTCCTTAAACCCCATAACCGAAGTCAAAACACCTGGGTGTTTCAGACTCTCAAAAGTTTCCCATCTCCACTTTCTACATTGCCCTGCTCCTTCACATTTGATCCAAATTGTCATTATCAACCTGGGCATGACTAGGACTCCTGGCAATATTAAGAGATGCATTACACTAATCCTAACTCGCATGTAATGAAGCAACAGACGAGAAATTCGAACTGGGCTGCAATTTGATCTGATTAATTTAAAGCAAGGGATGTTCTACATGGACAGAAACAAAAGAGAAGTACAATGGTATCCTAAATTCTACGGACATGAACTTCCTTACAAGCAACAAATACAGATAGGAAATTACATACAGAGACACAAAGACTTTGTTCAACACATTGTGCGAAGGGTCAGGCCTTCTTAGGGGACTTGGTGGCCTTAGATGGAGACTTGGGCTCTTTGGTAGCAACCTTGTCAGGCTTCTTTGGCAGAAGGACGGGGTTGATGTTGGGAAGGACACCTCCATGCGCAATGGTCACACCAGCGAGAAGCTTCCCAAGCTCTTCATCATTCCTCACGGCCAGTAGCACATGCCTTGGGATAATCCTGTTCTTCTTGTTGTCTCTTGCGGCATTTCCAGCCAACTCCAAAACCTAAACAAAATCATTTGCTGAGATTAAAAAAATGAAACATCTCACCGAAATAAAATAGTTCTAAGAAAAAAAAATCCAACAAATAAACCAAATTACAAAGGCATTAAGTGAAGGCCTGTTTGGTTGTAAAAGAAAACTGAGAAAAGAACATGAAAGTAGCTTCAAATTCTTAAGTTCGTAGAGAAGCCCAAAACCTAAATACTCAATTACTAGTACAGTACCAAACCGAGCAGAAAAGATCAACAAGTTCACTGAAGCAAAAAGAGTCCATCAAGAAACCCTAAAATGTCAAAGCTACAAAATTGCAAGAGAAGAGAGCTCCAGAGCGAAAATTTCACCTCAGCGGCTAGGTACTCGAGTACAGCGGCGAGGTAAACAGGAGCACCGGTGCCCACACGCTGAGAGTAACGGCCTTTCTTCAAGTACCGGCCGATTCGTCCAACGGGGAACTGCAGACCGGCTTTAACGGACCGGGACACCGGTTTCTTCTTGGGACCGCCTCCCTTCCTCCCTGCAGCACCTCTCTTCACCTTTCCCCCCGTTTCCATGACCCAAAAAAATTTGATGCAAGAAGAAGAATTTTCTCGAGAAACGACCAGAAGAAGAAATTGGACTGAAAATGGATATCGTGTGAGCGAGCAGATGCAGTTGCGTGGGTGAGATTTTAATACGCGCTAGGTGAGACTGGAAACCGTTGGATTATGGTAACTATCAACGGTTGTCACCTGATGATGTGGCGATCCTTGAGAGGTGGAATGAACCAACTGGGTGACAAGTTTGTGGACCCGTGGCCGGATAATTGAATTTTAAGAAAATGGAAAACAATATGAACATCTTATCCCACTTGGCTACAAATTTTAGGTTGAGCACTTTCAATGAATTTTTTTATTCTATTTTTTCAAATACATCATTAAAATTTATTTTTTATTTTATATACTAATTTTTACAATATATCATATGTCAACTTATCTATTTTTTTTCATATCATTTAAATATTATACTTTTTAATAATTTTAATTCATTTCAAATATTTTCCTTAACTATCAATGGTATCCTCAAATCTTTTGATATTTTCAATATTTCTCTATATACAATGCCATATAATTATGTTCTATTTTAAATTAATCTAAATTTATAAGCTAAACTAAAATATAAATTAATTCAAAAAATAAAATTAAAGAAGAGATTAATTCAACTTCAAATTTTGTCTTTGGCGCCCAACAAAGAAAAGAGAGAGAGTCTCAAATGAAAATAATTGACTTTTAAAGAAATTGAGAAGATGTGATGTCTCCAACTCCTATATATGGAAACACGGGAATCAAGATGTCAAGATGATAACAATACGGATCACACATCCCATCGATAAATGTCGAGTGTGTGTACATGTAAAAAATATACAACAAAAAAAACAATGCAGCAGATTAAGTTAAATTGAACAACTAAGTACCAAAATTATTTAAAATACAAATTCCCTTAAACAAAAGCGTATAAAAAATATTAAAATTATCCAACAAAAAATAATATAAACCAAATACATCATTTCAAAAGCAGGGAAATAATTCCCAATAAGTAAGCAAAGGCACCAAATCACTCCTTCAGAGGAGCCGCCTTCTCAAGTTCAGCCTCCTCGTCATCTGTATCAAAATCTACGGTACCACGGAATGATACCGCAAGTAAGTAATAATCCAAACAACTCATGAGATAAAATATATAGATGCAACTAACAAACATGCATGCATATGATAGATTATGCATGAGATCCAAAAATCATCATTTCCCATAAAAGTGAATATTTTCTAACACACGCCAAAATTTCATTTTGGCTCAAAACATATCAAGTCCATTAAAACATCCGTCATTTTTCCAGAAAATGGCCCAACATATTTCCATTAATCAAATCTCGCAATTTTTTCAAAAAATGACCCACATAGAAAATCCACCATGATATGGTCCACATAGATCCTTTTAACAAAATCCGCAATTTTTTCCGAAAATGGCTCAAATATCTAATTTTTAGTATGCACCATGATCTCCCATAGGAATCATCCACACATTCTGGCTCTCATCGCTACACCGCAGGTAACGACCACGCATGTGACTTCATAATGAGTGATACCCAGCTCCGTGATCAGTGCATATCATGATCAGACATCCTCTAGCCCTCATCAACAGAGGGGCCACAGAGTCAGCATGACAGCGTTACCATATTGTCCGAGTCTGTTGTCGCCCAACGACAACCCAAGGAACATCACTCAGTATATTTTGCTCTCGAGTGACTAGATGAGCTCTACTGAGATAATACATCATCTTAGCTTGGGGTTGTGATACACACGCACTCAAAAATTATTTTTCACATAAAAAACTCAATTTCCATTTCCAACACATGAGCATGCATGCAATTATGCGAAAATCTAATTTTTATTTTACAAACATGAACATGTGTGTACTTATGCAATGTATGACATGAAACAATATCTAACAACCAAAAAATCTCACCATCAATCAATTACACAAACAACTTTGTTCTCCAATCCAACCGACCCCTGACTCATCGGATTTAGTTCGGCATAACCAACAAATTCACAATTTATAAGAGTTAGCGCAAAAATATAATTAAATCTCAAAATTTCTTTGAAAAAATACTTGCAGCGCTATAATATAATTTTTGGAGGATCATGGAAGTGCAAAAGGTGGCGGCAAAGCAACGTTACAATGCAAAATGCACTATGGTCATAGGTCTCAGAATACCCGAATTTGAACGAAGACAAACGAAGACTAAGGAAGGCTAGGGTAGAGCTTAGAGGTATTGGTGAAGCTAATGGTGATGGTGGTTGGCCGAGGGTAACGGCGTAGAGGGCGGTTGAAAGTCAAAAAAGCCAAATCAAAAAATAAGATGGCTGGACTTTACCGATGGCGGATCGAGGCTAAGGAAGGGTGGTTTGGATTGCTAGAGGACCGGTGATGGTGAAGAGGTGGTGGAGCGACGGTGGCGCTGGAGCACAAAGAAGTTGTGACTTCCAGTCGTGCGTGGAGGCTAACGGCGGTATGAGGTGACCTGAAAATAGGTAGGGGTGTTCGCCGACTGGAGAGGAAGAAGATGGAAAGGGCGGTGTGGCTCAAGCCGGTGTGCAATGAAGCACTGGAGGGCCAAATGAAAATGGACGAGGAGAGGGAGGGAGTTGGGTCGCACGGGAGAAAGGAGGAGCAAATAAGAAATAAGAGGAAAAAAGAAAAGTGAAGGAAAGGAAAAAGGAAAAATCAAGAGAAATAAATGAGGTCCAATCCTCACAACTTAGGTCACAAAACTAATCCAACGAAAATGATTTTTAAAAAGAAAATTGAATAAATTAATTTAATCGCAGTAATTAGCTAAAATAAAATAATAAATAAAATAATAAATAAAAACCAACAACACCATAATTTAAAGTCAAAAAATAAATTGATTTAAATTAGAGAGTAATTTAAACATAAAATATAATTAATATTAAGAAGGCACACCAAAATAAATTACACAACTTAAAAATCATAAAATAAATCCAACGAAAATTTGATAAATTTAAAATAATAGAATCGATTTTTAAATTAATTAAAATACTCATTCAATAAAAATATACTAAAATACAAGAAATATCACATAAGATCAACAGCAAGAGAGAGAAACTTATTTAAAATATTTACAATGATGAACAGCTCCCTCCACATCTAGTTGGTACTTATAGCAAAATTTAAAATGAAGGATGAAATATAATATTCATTGGAGGGCACTATTGAGAGAATTTCTTTATATTTTGAAGAAGATTATATTATAGAGCATTCATTGTGAGTGCTTCCACGGTAAAAATAATAGATTAAATAAATAATAATAATTTTTTACACTATTTCAAGATTAAATTTACTTTTTAATTATTTAAAATTTATACAAATCATTATTTTAATTAAATATCATTCTCAATCAACTTTAAAATTAAAAGGAAAAAACGTAACAAATGATACAATTGTGACTAAAAGTATCACACTTACAAAATAGAATCAAAATGAAATAAAGGTGTAACATAACCTTTATCAAAGAATAATATTGATCATCTTCTTAAATCTTATTATTTTTATATTAATAGAATATATTTTATATGATTTAATGTCAACTACTTGAATAATTATCACTGAAATATACCAAATAACCGGTGTCATTAGTGTGAGGGGAACAGGCCCCTGGGGCTAGCAGCCCAGCCCAAGACCCTCAAGCGACCCAAACCCAAGTTGGTTGGAGAGACCCCCCAGAGTATGGGCCTTGGACGGACTGAAAGCCCATCATGAACCTAGTCCCCCTCAAGATCACACCAAGGATCTGGGCCTCGACCGGATCGCTCCAATCGAGAAAAGAAGGTCGGACTTATCCAAGCACGGGTGGCCCGAAGCACGTCGTATTTATAACTTGCATAGTCGTAGGTGGCCAAAGGCACGTTGCATTTATGACCTACCTAGTCATGGGAGGATAGGGACATGTCGCATTTATTACATGGCATGATATACCCGCAAGCGACCACGATATGACAAAGACATCACCGAATTAGGGATGAGACAGGGTCCAGGCCAGGTATAAATACCCCAACCCCTTTTACGAAAAATATTTAGATACTCTTTACATACACCCGAACCCTCAACTAACTTAAGCATCAAAGGACTCACGAGCTCCATCAGAGCCCATTCTCCGTTTGTCTTCCAGGTTCCAAGAGTGGGACTGTGCAACTGCTCAAGCCCCAAAACATGTTGACCACAGTGGCGCCATCTATGCGATCTCTTTTTTTTCCCTAACAACGTGTACTATGCATGCTGACAGCGATGTGGTCTCCAAATTGCGCGAGAAGAAGAGTGTAGGAGCAACACGATGGAGTCAAGGCTGGCAAAGATGGAAGAGATGATAATGAAACTCATCGAGGAAATGGGGGAACTGCGCAGAGAGAACACTCCATTGCGGCGAACCAATGAAGAGCTGGGAGGGGGAGACGAGCCTAGCAGCAACGAGCACGTCGAGTCACGACATGAGCAAGTGAGTGCGGCGGCACATGAAGAAAGACGACGAATGCACTTGGAATTGCGAGAACTAAGAGATAAGTATGCCGAGATAGCCAAGCGAGTGGGAACGCCCTCAACAGTTGATCAGCTACTATGAAACATGAACTTGCCCTATAGTGCAGGGGTGATGGCAGTTCCCTTATCGCCAAAATTCAAAGTTCCTCAAATGGAGCTGTATGACGGACCAAGGACCCCCTGGAACACTTGGACAAATTTAAGGCCCACATGACGTTGCATAGTTTCCCAAGGGAGGTAGCCTGCCTAGCCTTCCTGTTGACACTGAAGGGTGGGGCCCAAACCTGGTTCGGATCTCTATTGTTGGGGACGGTAGGGAGCTTTGATGAGTTGGCATGCCTATTCGTGACTCAGTTCTTAGCAATCTCCTGACAGTCAAACAATGTGACAGTGAAAGCCTGAAGTCTTACCTCGCTTGCTTCAACTGTGAACGAATGACTACCGACGATTAAGATGAGAAGATCACCTTAGCGGCTCTCCTAGGCAGAATTTGGCCTTGGAGCCCTTTCATGGCATAGATAGCCAAACAAACCTCGACCACCCTGAGGAAATTTATGGACCGGGCAGATGGATTCATTAATGCAAAGGATACGTTGGAAACACTGACAACTTTGCGATATCTAGAAGGAGTGGGCAGACCTCAAGGCGGTCGGGCAGAAGGATGGTCGTGGGGGAGATAGGGGGAAGAAAGGAGCTTCAGATTCAAGAAAGAAGGGAGAAACCTCAAGGCGTCCCTCGAGCACACTCTAATCTGGCAGTGGAAGGGGAGAAGGAGATGAGCCCTCGAAGGGATTTAGGTTAAGAACCAAGAGGACACCCATATGACCGACAGGCAAAGCACTGAGAATTGTTACACCCTCCAGAGAAGTAGGAGGATGAAAATGCAAGATCAGGGGCGTCACTCCAAGGATTAATGAGAACAGTACCGTGAAGACAGGAGGAGGGCATCGTCAGGTAACCGAGCAACCAGCCAAGAGGTTCGAAGGAACCTTGAGAGGACCAAAAGACCGATCAGGGAGATCCGCACGATCGCTGGTGGATACGCAGGCAGGGGATCCACCTCTTTCGCTCGAAGGGCACGCACCTGTTAAAGGCGGTATGAAGAAGTTTTTACAACCGGCTTGGTCATGCATGGGGCTTGGAGGTCGACCAAAGGGATCACCATAAGTTTCAACGAGAATGATGAAGAGGAGATCCTCCACCCGCATGACGACGCATTGGTGGTCACCATGCAAGTCGCAAACTTCACCCTCTAGCAGATCCTGGTGGATAATGGAAGCTCAGTGGATATCTGTTCTGGGAAGCCTTTGTTAATATGGGAATCGACCCATATAGGTTATGCCCAGCTTCGGTGCCTCTAAAAGATTTCACAGGTGATGTAGTCCAACCAACAAGGGTCATTACCTTGTCGGTCCTGGCTAGGAAGGCACCAAGGACAGCGGTCGCCATGGCGGACTTCTTGGTGGTCAAAGCTCTGTCATCGTAAAATGCGATAGTTAGACAGCCCACGCTGAACAACCTTAGGGTCATGACCTCCACTTATCACCTCAAGATGAAATTTCCCACTGACTTGGGGGTGGGAGAGATCCGGGGCGAATAGGTCCTAGCACGGGAATGCTACGCTCGTGAGCTTAGGCATAAGGTGAAGATCGTCACTAGAGACGACTAGGTAGGGAAGAAAGTCGAGCCCCCTTCTCCCCCTGACCTGGCAGAATGGGACAAGGCAATCCAAGACAAGGGGGCCCTGCGCCAAGTCGAGCTGAACGAGCATTTGGAGCTCGTCTCGGTCGACGCCTGAAGACCAGAGCGACTAAGCCCTAAGCTAAGGTAGCAACTGAAGTGCCTCCTCATCGAGCACCAGGACGTCTTCGCTTGGAGCCATTAAGATATGACAAGAATAGACAACTCAGTCATCGAGCACTGGTTGTGTGTCGACTCGAAGGATCGAAAGGTTAATAAGAAACAACAAAGCTTTAGCACCGAGAAATACACAGCCATTGCAGAAGAGGTGGATCGACTCATTGAGGCAGGGTTCATCTGTGAGGTACATTACCCGGAATGGTTCTCTAACGTGGTCCTAGTAAAGAAAGCGAACGGGAAGTGGCGGATGTGTGTAGACTTCACCAACCTCAACAAAGCATGCCCGAAGGACAGCTTCCCCCTACCCTACATTGATTTTATTGTGGATTCAATGGCGGGGCACCCTCTTCTCAGCTTCGTGGATGCTTACTTAGGGTACAACCAGATCAAGATGAGCCCAAACAATGAAGAGAAGAAGGCTTTTGTCACAGATCGATGGTTGTACTGCAACAAAGCTATGCCATTTGGTTTGAAGAACGCCAACGCCACCTATCAGTAGCTGGTCAATCGAATGTTCAAACAACAGATCAATCGAAATATAGAGGTGTACGTGGAGGACTTGTTGGTGAAAAGCAAGAAGGCAGAGTCGCACTTGGTGGACCTCGGCAAGGCTTTCTTGGTCCTTCAGCAGTAGCAAATGAAGCTCAATCCGGTGAAATGTGCATTTGGAGTGGAGTCCAGGAAGTTCTTGGAGTTCATGGTCTCGGAGAGAGGTATCAAGGCAAACCCAGAAAAGGTCAAGGCCATAATAGAGATGCAATCTCCCTGCAGCCTCCACGAGGTCCAAAGGTTGGCCGGTAGGTTGGCAGCCCTTAATCGCTTCATTGCTCGGTCGACCGACAAGTGCCTCACTCTCTTCAAAGTACTGAGAAAAGCTCAAGAGTGGGACAGGGTATGAAGAGGCCTTCTCTAACCTGAAGCGATATCTGACTCACCCCCATCTTCTCAGCCATATAAGACCAGGACAAGGACAGAGGCCAGTCTACTATACGAGTCGAGCTTTCCAGGGAGCAGAGGCCCAGTACCCTCGAATGGAGATGTTGGTGTTCGCCTTGGTGGTCGTGGCTAGAATACTCAGGCCCTACTTCCAAGCTCACCCAATGAAACTGACTTACCCCTCAGGAAGATCCTCCAGAGACCGGACACTTTCGGGCGACTTGCTAAGTGGGAAATTAAACTTAGTGAGTTTGACATTGAGTATCGCCCCCGTACTACAATTAAATCCAAGGTATTGGTAGACTTCATCGCGAAGTTTGCCAATTTCCTAAAAGAGACCCCTACGGCACCCTTGAGGAAGCCCTGGCAAATCTAATGGGACAGCTCGTCCTATCATGCTCGTGGCAGTTTAGGGGTCCACATTATAACAGAGCAAGGGGATGAACATAACTATGCAACCCGACTAGCCTTCAAGGTGACCAACAATGAAGCCGATTATGAGGTGCTCCTGGCGGGAATGGTGGTCGCACAACTGCTATGGGCGGATAAGGTGGACGTGAAAGCCGATTCCCAAGTAATTGTTAGCCAGATGCTTAGGCAGTTCGCAGCAAAGGGAGACAGATTGAAGAAATACCTTCAGCTTTTCTACAACGAATGCGATTGCTTCCAATACTTTCGGATCCAGCAAGTCCCAAAAGTGGAAAACCAAAAGGCAGCTCAACTAGCAAGGGTTGCGTCAGGCCAAGCGGAATCCCTACTCCCAAAATAGACCATTGTTAGGACAATTGACACCCCATCGATCAGAATGGAACAACTCGTCATTGTCTCAGTATCCCCCAAATGGGTAGTAGACATCAGGGATTTCTTACAGGAGGACAACTTGCCAGGTGATCCGGAGGAAGCATAGAAAGTTAGGAATAGGGTGGCCCAGGGACTTAACTTTGTTGGATGGGGGTCTGCCAGTCCTAAGGACTTGTTCTTACCCGAGGTTGGTTGGTGGCGAGTCAAGGGACTCGACTTTGTTGGACGGGGGGTATGCCAGTTTAGAGACCTGGCCTTACCCCGTAGTTGGTTATGAGTCGAGGGACTCAGCAAGTCTAGGGACTCAACTTGGTTGGATGGGGGTCTGCTAGTTTGAGACTTGACCTTACCACGCGGCTGGTTGCGAGTCAAGGGACCCGGCAAGTTTAGGGACTCAACAAATTTAGGGACTCAACTTGGTTGGATGAGGGTTTACCAGTCTAAGGACTTGACCTTACCCAGCGACTGGTTGTGAGTCAAGGGACTCGGTGAGTCTAGAGACTTGACTTTGTTGGATGAGGGTATGCTAGTTTAGGGACTTGGCCTTACCCTACGATTGGTTGTGAGTCGAGGGACTCGATGAATTTAGGGACTCGACTTGGTTGGACAGGGGTTTGCCAGTCTAGGGACTTGACCTTACCCTGTAGTTGGTTGCGAGTCTAGAGACTCGACTTTGTTGGACATGGGTTTTCCAGTCTAGGGACTTGGCCTTACCCTGTGGCTAGTTGGTGGTGAGTCTAGGGACTTGACTTTGTTGGACAGGGGTCTGCCAATCAAGGGACTTGGCCTTACCCTGCAACTGGTTGCGAGTCTAGGGACTCGACTTGGTTGGATGATGATCTGCCAGTCTAGGGACTTGACCTTACCCCACGGCTAGTTGTGAGTCGAGGGAGTCGACAAGTCTAAGGACTCAACTTTGTTGGATGAGGGTCTGCCTGTCTAGGGACTTGGCCCTACCTCACGGCTGGTTGGTGGCAAGCCACCAACCAACCTCGGGGTAAGGCCAAGTCCCTAGACTGGCAAACCCTGTCCAACAAAGTCGAGTCCCTAGACTTGCTGGGTCCCTCGACTCATAACCTACCGCGGGATAAGGTCAAATCCCTAGACTGGTCGAGCCCCTTGACAGGCTTACCCCTTTTCGATATGGATGGCTGCAGGCGAGCCTACCTCTCTTACTTCTAAAGCATGAAGAGTAAAGTGGACGAGACACTGTTATGAAAATAAATGTTTTCATTAATAAGAATGCACAATGCGCCATTTATACAAGAGGGAGAGAGAAACAAGAGGGCGACAAAATATATATATATATATATATATCAAGCCTATCAATGAGGGGTGGAGTCGAGTTGCCGGAAGAAAGAGGAGGGTACCCCAGCCTTCCAATATTCTTGCAGTAAGCCCAAGTCTCAAGATTTAGCTTGAGCAACTACAAATCCAGCTTGTGCATGTCCTCATTGAGGAACTCCAGCCAATGCTTAATCGTTCGAGGCCTTCCTGATAGCTGAATGACCAAGCCGTGTCCCGGATGGCATTGCAATTCTATATCTAAGCCTTGATCTCTGCTGCATTTTGGCAAATGCTCTCTAGGTTGGACTTGAGCCCCGTGATGGAGAGCTCTTGTGAAAAGAGGGTCTCGTTCTTTTCGGACACCTCTTACTTCAGTCTCTGGACCTCTCCTTCAACTTGCTCAAGCCTCCCTTTCAAGGCCTGAACCTCTCATAGGCTCCCAAAACTCAAAGACAGTAGCCACGAACATTGCCTCTGAGTCATGGCATGATCCCGGTGGAGCTGCCCCAATATGGCTTGGTCCCGGGCTCATCTGATCTCCCGGGCAACCAGCTTTTACACTACCGCATCGCACTCTCCTATTAACTTCCAATTATGGTTGGCTAGTTGAGACATGGTCTCCATGGTGGTGTCCAGCTCCTACCTCAGGTTTGCTTTCTAGCTATCTCGCCTAGTGGCCTCCCCCTCCAACTGTTCGATGAGCTGCCACATCTTGTCAATCTCTTGGAGCCACTCCTGGAGATTGGTCTCAAGCTCTTCATTTTTCCACGCCATCTACCAGAGCTTGAAGTGTTCGAGGTGAACCAGGGAGGCCAGTTGGTGATTGACCTTGGACAGCTCGTCGACCTCTTTGCCGACCATAGCGACAATATAGTCAATGGCCTTCGAAGCATTGACAACACAAGAAAAAAGAGAGAGAGAGAGAGAGAGAGAGAGAGAGAGAGAGAGAGAGAGAGAGAGAGAGAGAGAGAGAGAGAGAGAGAGAGAGAGAGAGAGAGAAACACAAAGGATCAAACTCGCGGGAGGGGAGGATTGAACCAAATAATACCTGAGCAAAAGCAGGCCGTAGCCTCCAAGCTGCCTACTCCATGGTAGCAGCACAAGCCCTTTTGAGCTCTGACTCCGGACTCTGGCCTATCCTGACCTCGACTCTAGGAGGGAAGCCGACGAGACCTAGAGGCCAGGGGTATTCCGACCCTAACATCTTTGCTTCCCCATCACCAGCGGCTCTTCTGGGACTGTCTAAGCCACTTGGTCATGGAGCCTGAGAGGATGGTCCCCAGGGGGAATAATGGCGGGCTCCCAACTCTGGTTCCTCGGGATGGTTGTCGTCGCTCAGCTTGACTACAAGAGGGGAGGAGATTGGGGACTCGTCACCATGGCGAGGTCCAGACATGGAAGAAGAGTTAGGGGAGCTCCTCGATAGATCCTCCTCCCTCCCTTCGGAAAACCATTCCATGTAGTCGTCCACCTCCCTATACTCTTCTCCTTCTCTGTCTTTTTCTTCCTCCTCTTCTTTGTCTTCTCTTTCTCTTCCTTCTTCCTCTTTTTCTTCTTCTTTTTCTTCTCCTCCTCCTCCTCATTTTTCTTCTTCTTCTTCTTTGTCATCTCCCTCTTCCCTGCCAGAATCAGCTCCTCCCTCAGGGGTCCTTAAAAGACTTGAACCTTCCCATCTCGCCGGAAACATGCGAGGGAAAATGTGCGAAAGATTCGAGGAAGGCGGTCTCGAAGGTGAAATCATCCTCTTCTTCGAGGATGGGAAGTAGAGATTTGATGGGGGTCAGACAAGGGCCCACTGAAGAAGATGGACCAGCAGCAAGGCGAGGAGCTGCTGAGGAAGATACGTCGACGGTGCTACTCGGTCTGGTAGGATACGACATTGTCCTCCCCCAGGTGAGGGAAGGGGGGACCCGATAAGGGAGGGTTCGACATGTTCTCCATCACCATGAGAACGTTCTCGGGAACTAGCCCCACTTGAAGACCTAGGGAGGGAGTTGTGGCTAGTTTTCGACCTCCTAGCCTCGTGCTGGGAGGGCTCGATTGCTCTCTTTTGTCCTCGGGGGAAAGATCCCCAGATGGTGTGGTTTACATGACCGGTAGTACTCCAGTACATAGGGGTCGGAAAGGACAACATTGGTGTTCGACTCGTACTCATGATTTCGGGCCCATTTGATCACCTTCTTAACATGAGCCTCCTCCTCAAGAGTCAATCAAATCTCCATGCTTTGTATGGAGGGGAGGAGCCCCCAGTTGACCTAGATGGGAAACTCCCCTGGTCTTGCTCTTCTTCAAGAAACTCCTAACCCAAAATGGAGACAAAGAAAAACCTCTTCATGTGGTCATGACGCTCAAATAGTAGGACTTCAGCGTTGCGATCCTCTGGCTGATGTTGATGAAGAGACGTGCTAGCCCCAACTATTAGGAGTAATAGAAGAAGTGTCAGGCGCGTGGGCAGCACGGCCCAGTGAGGTCTTGAGAAGGCCAACGAACGTGGAGTCCAGCGATCCCATCAACCGATGTCAGGCATGGGATAGGTAGGAAACGAGGAGATGCATGCCCAACGGGGGACAGGTGGCAAGGAAGTCAAACCGACAATTATTTGACACTAGAAAGTGTAAAAAGCCCATGTGGCGCGTCTCCTGAGCTAACAGAAATGGTTGACGGATCAAGGGGAACGTCTCACTTTGAAATCCCACCACTTGGCCGTGGTGAGATTTTGCAGGGTAATGTGAGGGGAACGGGCCCCCGGGGCCAGCGGCCTAGCCCAGGACCCTCAAGCGACCCAAACCCAAGTTGGTCGAAGAGTCCCCCCAAAGTATGGGCCTTGGATCGGCTAAAAGCCCATCATGAACCTAGCCCCCCTCAACATCGCACCAAGGATTGGGGCCATGATCGGGTCACTCCAATGTAAAAAAGAAAGTCAGACCTATACAAGCACGGGTGGCCCAAAGCACATCACATTTATGTCTTGCACAATCGTGGGTGGCTAGAGACACGTCGCATTTATGACCTACCCAGTTGTGGGAGGCCAGTGACACGTCGCATTTATTACATGGTAGGATATACCAGCACGCAACCACGGTATGGCAAGACATCACTGGATCAGGGATAAGATAGGGTCCAGGCCAGGTATAAATACCCCAACCCCTTTTACGAAAAAGATTTAGATACTCTTTACATACACCCAAACCCTCAACTAACTTAAGTATTGGAGGACTCACGGGCTCCATCCGAGTCCATTCACCGTCTGTCTTGTAGGTTCTAAGAGTGGGCCCGTGCAATTGCTCAGGCACAAAACATGTCGACAACAATTAGAGATAATAAAATATAAAATATATAATAAAAAATTATTTTTTGACTTTTAGTTTTAATTTTTCTAAGCAAGCATTTCATAAATAAACTAAGTGATTACAAGATATTAGATTCAATGGAGTAGGAGTCCCCAACAATCATATCTAAACAAGAAAAAGCAACATAAGAAAAATATAAAGGATGGATCTGGAGTAAAAAATTTGCCTTCTACCCATTTCCCACTAAGGGGAAGCCGCTTGAAGCGGTTTTTGCATAGTCTGATAAACAAACTATAAAATTACGACTAAAAGTCGTAATTGACTATTTTGTGCTATATTTTGCTGGTTTGGACTAGCTGAAGGAGACTTTCACCACCACTTTATCTTGATCCTTGGTTAGAAAAAGCAGGAATATTGGGAAATAACAATTGGAAGATGGGTTGATATGTTAGCATAGGACCATCAATGGCGGTAGAGGCGCGTGTAGCACACGCACCACTCTTGGAAAAAAGGTAATAGTAGGATCTAAGAAATCCAAATATGTTGACATTATGCCGCGCGTGGCGGGCGGCTCTTGAGGCTCACGCGCACTGTGAGCCGCGTGTGAGATGTACACGCTGCTCGTTTGGTTAGTTTTCTTCTGTTATCCAACCGATTGGAGATTGGAGAATCCGGTGGTTGGCATGGCAGTCGTAGGAGGTCGGTAAGTAGAAGATCAGCGCGTCATAGTGCTATAGAAGGAAAATTAAGGAAATTGAGAGAGAGAGAGAGAGAGAGAGAGAGAGAGAGAGAGAGAGAGAGAGAGAGAGAGAGAGAGAGAGAGAGAGAGAGAGAGAGAGGAAAAAAACCAATGTACATTTCTGGTGTTGGCCAGACAGAGGGAAGGAGGGAGGAGCTGAAGCTCCACCCCCCCTTTGGGCGGAGAAGCTGGGATGGCTGGGTCTTTGGTAGAGAGGAAAAAAACTCCTCTAGAGAGAGAGCCAGTTAATGTTTAATTTTTTTTGATCTTTTTGACTTATAGTTCAATAGCATGTTCATGTTGTTTCTATGCAGTGGAGAAGGTAAGATGTCCTCTCTTTATATCAATAAATTTAAAGAAAAAAAATAATGATATAAACCACAATGATATATAGGTGCTACTATCGATGTTTGGATGCCTGTTAAGTAAATCCCAATTTCTTTTTAGGATAATGCTAAGTACATTCAACATGTATTGTTCGGCATGTCTCCTAGTGTATTTTTAATTTTTTAATTTTTCTTTTAAATATTTTTTAAATATATTTAAACATTTTTTTGAATACATATATTTATTAGTAGTCACTTTCTTAACCATTAAAAAAAATTAAAACACACGAGCAATCAAACTGAAAGGAGAAAATCAAGAGGCTGCTTAGCATTTTCCTTCTTTTTAAACTATCTTTCTTCAATGTATTTGAGATCCTTCAACTCAATTTTGTAATTTGGTATGATTTTTCTCTTTAAGTAAATAATATAAATGAACTCACTCATGTTCAATTAAAACTCACTTTTTTTCATTTTACATCGTAGAGAGTTGAGTAAATGGAGCTACTCGAATCCAAACAAGTGTTGCAAAGCTATGGGTTAGCTCTGACACCATCGCTTGATATTTTTGATAAAGGAGATTTTGTAAAGATTTGAAAGCTTTGAGAATTTTTTTTTTAAATGATTATCCTTACCCATCAAATTCTCACGAGAGAAAAATCTCTCACATTATTCCTTGACGTTGTTTTTATTTATCCAAAACAATTTTTATCGCTAAGCAGTTCTCTTTCAATAATGTTCCTGATTCAAATCAGGAACCCTTCATGCCTCAACCAACTATTTTCTTCATTGAGGCTATTAACACTATGGTAGGTGTAATGCCTCGGTCCCAAAGGGGTTAGAGGGTTAATTGTTTGACACTTAATCTCGCATCCCAAAAATATAATCATAAACTCCAAAATACAAATGTCATCAGAACACTACAAAAAAACTTCTTAATAACAATCTACCAATACTCATTGGAATTTTCTATACTTAATTCACTATACTTAAATAATCATCTCATCCATGCTCCTTAACCTTGATCCTTCGCTGAAATATTTGAAATCATTTAAAAAATATTGTGAAGATAAGGGTTGAGTTATCAACAACTTAGTAAGTAAAAAACACATACTAGTATGTAAATATGAGCATTTACCGAGATCAGAATATAAAACAAAACATTTTCATTTTTAGAATACGGAAGCAAAACATGTTATCAAAATTTCAAAGCAAAGATTTAGAAATATTTTCATTCAAAAGTATTATTTGGCATAGCATAAATGATCATCATCATCATCATATCAGAATAGAGGCCATATGTAACCCCTGTGGTAGAGTTGTGCATCTACGGATAGTCAAGTAGAACATAAATTATTCTGTCACCAAGGTGTGCACTCAAACAAATACCACTATTATAACTCTTGGTAGGATTGTATCTACTATTATCATCAGTGGTTGGGCCGTATCTACTATTATTATCTGTGGTTGGGTCGTAAATGAACAGAATAGAATACCACTATTATCATTTGTGACAGAGCTGTAACTAAACAGAGCATAAATAGAATAAGAAAGTTATGTCAAACATTTTTCAAATGTCACCTCTTATCAAAAAAGAGTATTGAACATAATCATATCATCTTCATAATCAAAACAGTTATGGATCATATTCACATAATCATGCACAAATTTTTATAATCACTCTTTTTGCATAGTTCAAAAATAGAATGTAAAAAATAAGCTCATGTTTACACCAATCATGACAAAAATGCTTTTGCTTTCTTATAGAATTCATGAGTCATGTCGAACAAATTACTGTTTTGTATATTTATTTTCAAAATCGAACATGCATATTTTATAATAAACCTCATTCCATTTTTCTTTTTATGCAAAATCTGGTATAGGAACTTCGCTTACTTGGACTTTTTAGCTTTTTAGAATTTTTCTACAACAATGCCGAACAAGTACTAATCGTCACCTATAAAATAGTGACGTAACTTCCGTAAATTTTCAATTGGACACATATTTCATAATTTAAACCTGAGACATGAAAATATATATTTTTCTTAATGTCTAAAAATCCTCGAAACCCAAAAGTATTGACTCTCCCAAAATACTTTAAATTTTCATACAACTTCTCCAAATAACTTCATGATTAATTCCTAAAACAAAAACACGAACCTGAAATATGTTTCTTAAGTGCAATCCGTACTCCCAACACTAAATAACTCAAAACCCATAAACCATTAAAAAAATACAAATATAACCCATATTATATATATAGTAGTACCAGTAGGACTGTTCAGCCCGGTTTGGAATCTGGTTTTACCGGAATCCGGTTCCAGGTTCCGGCTCGGAATAAATCCAGACCGAAACCCGGATTATGAAAACCCAGATTATCCGGTCCGGATCTGGGTCTAAAATTTGGATTCCATATTCAAAACCCGGTTAACCGGGTTTGTCTATATAAAGGACTGAAAAAGCCCTAGCCGTCTCCACTCTCCCATCTCTCTCTCTCTCTCTCTCTCTCTCTCTCTCTCTCTCTCTCTCTCTCTCTCTCTCTCTCTCTCTCTCTCTCTCTCTCTCTCTCTCTCTCTCTCAACAGACGAAACCCTAGCCGTCTCTCGATCATCTCTCTCACTCTCTCAACCGACGAAACCCTCGATCGTCTCTCTCACTCTCTCAACAGATAGCCGTCTCGATCGTCTCCGTCTCCTCCCTCTCTCTCTCTCTCTCTCTCTCTCTCTCTCTCTCAACAGATAGCCGACTATGAGACCCACGATCTCATCTGCACACGGTTCTCCACGATCTCATCTGCACACGGTTCTTTGCTCAAATCCATGATCTCGTTGCACACGGTTCTTTGCTCAAACCCATATTGCCGACTATGAGACCCATGATCTCATCTGCACACGGGTCTTTGCTCAAACCCACGATCTCGTTGCTCAAACCCACGATCTCATCGTGGTCTCATCGGAGTAGAAGGTTGCGATTTTTTCTAGATAGATCAGCGGATTTGGTGAAAAAACTTGGGTTGGTTTTGGATTTGTTGTTCTTTTTCGGTTGTGTTTCAATGTGGGTGGGAGGGCCGGGTGGGGCGAGTGGTCATGGGGTCAATCTGTCCATCGGCTTCTGATTGAGGGCACCAACGCACGGCAGGGCCAATCGTCTGGGCGCCCAGATTTTTGTTCTTTTGTTTTTTATAAAAAAAAATAAAATATTGGATATACATTTAAAAAAAAAACAAAAAGACCCTAGTTCAATCCGAAACCCGAAATTCAATTTTTTCAAAATCTGGATTCATCCGGGTTCCAGCTCGTTTCTCCCCCGAGATAACCCGGTCTGGGTTCCAGCCCGGATTTGAAATCCGGGTTCCGGTTTGGGTCTATCTGGATTTCCGGGTTGGAACTCGGATGATCAAGCCTAAGTACTAGGGAGGAGGAGAACATGATTTAGCTTACGTAAAGAGATAGTAGGTGAGAGCTTCTCAAACTTTGGTTGCTCCATGTGGTGGTTAATGGCATTGTGAACGGACCGAAGTGGCTGGGCATGATGGGACTTGGCAGTGAGTGCAATGAAGTCGACGGCATGGCTTGGTGGTAGGCAGCATCTTGCGAGGTGGTTAAAGGTGCAATGGGTGCTCTGTTTGGGTGGTGTAAAAACAAAGGTGTTTTTTGTTGTTTGTAGGTGGTGGCTCACAATGGTTTCCGACGTGCTTGGCTCTCAGTGTAGTTGCGTGGTTGTTCGTACGCTGGTGGATCTCGTCTGGGTTGCTAAACAACTGCTGGTGGCAAGTGCTATGTGTGTTGCAATAGGCATTGCGTGGTGTACGTGTAACTTACGGTGGTTTAAACGTTCTCTAGTGTGGTGCAATCGTAGTGCATCATGGTGGAAGGGCTGAAAGTGGCTTTGGGTGACAGTGTTGGTGATTGTGGTTTGTGGTTTGGGCTGTTTCCATGGTGAAGATAAGGGTTATGGCTGCTTCCTGGACATGGATTGACTAGGTGCTGCGGTGTGGGTCTTCATGGGATGGGGTGGAGATGCAGTGGCTCAACTGTGGCAGTTTACGATGGCTACACGTGGGTTCAAGGCTGGGCTACTCTATGTGGTTCCATCAACGTGTTGGCTAGGCAATGTGGCGTGAAAGAAAAAGGGAAAAAAAAAAGGGCTTTTGGTGATGGTGATGGCAAGTTGGCAACATACGTGATGGGTTGATATTCCTGGCAGGGAGAAGTGGGAATGAGACGTGGGGGTTGAGGGTTTTGTGGCCAAGCAGTGCTTGATGGTAAATTATGGAGAATGTAAGGCAACCCTAGCTTGAGGAAGAAGATCAAGATGTATTGAGTCTAATGTGTACGTGTTGAGAAGGTTTGTGAAACCACCACACATAGAGAGGTGGAGATGCATTTCATTTTAGAAGATTACATACACATATGTCTATGCATGAGAAAGGAAACAAATTATAGAAGGACATAAATCATACAAGAATAATATAGCATGGGTAAACTATTATGAACAAGGAAAGAATTGCTAAGTATTAGGAGAGAATTCGGGAGTATCCTAAACACCCCGCAATCTAAGCGAGGGATTGAAGCACACGCGAAGCTTGGAACAAAAGAGAAGGAAGAGTGGTTAGGAGACACTCTTGGTGAAAATATCAGCAATCTATAAGGAAGAGGGAACATGCTGGGTGTGGATGGTGCCAATAACAAGAAGTTCACGAAGAAAACGATAATCCAAATCAATGTGTTTTGAGCACTTGTGAGAAACTAGATTAGAGCTGAGGAATATGGCACTCTTGCCGTCACAAAGTAGAAGTGGTGAAGCAGGGGAAGTGACTTGCAAGTCACGAAGAAGATGATGTAACCAAAGAACCTCAGTAGCAATGGCAGCAAGCGCACAATATTCGAACTCATAGCTGGACCGAGAGATAGTGGGCTGTTTTTTTGCACTCCACAAGACAAGATTGTTGCCAAGGTAGATGGAATATCCTAATGTGGAGCAATGAGTATCTAGACAACCGACTCAATCAGCATCAGAGTAAGTAGTAATACTGGTGGAGGCAGAGGTTGTGAAGGAGAGACCAAGGTGAAGAGTGCCCTTGACATAATGAAGAATCCGCTTGACTGCCTGAAAATGATCCTCAGTAGGAGCATGCAAGAACTGATTGACGGAGTGAGCAAGATCAAGCTTGGTGATAGTTAGGTATTGCAGTGCACCAACAAGAGAAGGATAAAGAGTGATATCAGAGAAAGGAGGACCATCAGAGGATAGGAGATGTCCAACAACCATGGGAGTGGTGATAGGTTTGTAGTCCAAAAGCTGAGCTCGAACAAGGATGTCACATGCATACTTGGTCTGGCTGAGAAAGAGGCTGTCGGAGGTAGTGGTGGCCTAAAAATCCAGAAAGTAGCTAAGAGAACCCAAGTCCTTTGTGGCAAACTAGGCATGAAGCTGACAGATGAAGGAACTAAGAAGAGAGTGATCACTGCCAGTGATAATAATATCATCCACATATAAGAGGAGGTAAATAAGATGCTGTTGACGACGAAGAACAAATAAAGAGGTGTCAACACGACTACAAGAAAACCCAAGCTTAAGTAGAAAGGAACTGAAGTAGTGGAACTAGGCACGCAGTGCTTGCTTTAAGCCATAAAGAGCTTTCTTGAGCCTGCAGACATGGCTAGGAAAGCGAGAGTTGACATAACCAGGGGGTTGCTCCATATAAACTTTTTCCTACAAAACACCATTAAGAAAAGTATTTTTGACTTCAAGTTGGCGGAGAGGCCAACCTTGAGCAATGGCAAGAGAGAGAACAACACGAACAGTGGACGCCTTGACCACGGGGCTGAAGGTATCAGTATAGTCAAGGCCTGGGAGCTGAGTATAACCCCATTTGCTACAAGACGAGCCTTGAGACGGTCAAGGGAGCTATCAGAGATATATTTTGTCCAGAAAACCCACTTAGAGCCCACAATATTTGTGTTAGACAGATGTGGCCCGAAATCCCAAGTATGATTATCATGAAGAGCTTTGATCTCATCATCCATAGCGGAAAGCCAAGCTGGATGTTTGGTAGCGAATTTGAAACCGCGAGGCTCTGAGGAGGAGAGCAGAGCATGAAGAAGACCCAAAGTATGTTGGCTAAGATAAGCAGGGCGACGTGGCTGGAAAATGCCTGCTTTGGCACGGGTGACCATCAGATGCGACGGAAGAGGTGCAGCGGGAGCTAGATATGATGGGCTCACAGACTGACCAGGCAAAAGAGTGGAGTCTTGCTTGGTGGGAGAGTCACGATCCAAAACAGATGGGTGCGGTTCTGACTCCAAAATAGGAGTAGACTCATCCGGCAAAACCTGCATGGACTCAACAGATGGATCACTATAGAGACGACAATTAATGGGCCCTGTCTGAGCAATAGGGTTGGATAGAGTGTGGGATGGCAGTGAGGCAGCGGACGATGATGAATTTGGGTCACGACGGGGCTCATTAGAAGCAGAGTAGTCTAGGGCAGTTATGGGCTGGACGAGAGAGTTAGGAATTAGGGAAAAATGAGTTTCATCAAATCGAGCATGGTGAGTAACATAAATTTTGGTGGTGGTTGGATCTAAACAACGGAAGCCTTTGTAGATGGGACTATACCCGAAAAAAATACAAGGTAGGTTATAGCGGGAAAATTTATTTGGAGCATAGTCACGTAAGCAAGGAAAAACCCGACAACCAAAAGGATGAAAGTTTATGTAATGAGGGGTCTTGCCATACAAAAGTTCAAAAGGAGAGGTACCACCAAGAAGTGGTGTAGGCAACCGGTTAATGATTTATGTCGCAATACTGAAAGCGTCAACCCAATAAGAATGGGAATATGTGAATAAAATAAGAAAGCCAGGCCCATTTCAATCACGTGACGATGTTTGCGTTTGGCATGACCATTTTGGGATGGTGTATAGAGGCATGGCATCTGGTGATGAATCCCAGTGGAGCGAAGATGAGACTGAAACCGTTAGACTACAAAATTCAAAACCACTGTCACTCTGAAAATTTTTAATTTTGCAAGAGAATTGATTTTCAAGAAAGGTTTGAAATTGAAGAAAAATGTCATAGAAATCAGACTTCAACTTCATGGGATAAAGCCAAGTAAAATGAGAATGGTCATCAACAAAAATTATGTAATATGAAAAACCCATTGTTGATTTAAAAGGAGCAGGACCCCAAATATCACAGTGAACAAGACCTAAAATTACATTAGATTGAGTGTCATTAGTGGAAAAGGGAAGTTTATGACTCTTTGCAAGTTGACATGTAGAACAAAGATAGGGATTAGGCACTAGAGACGTAAGATAAAGCTGTCTTTTTTTATTCAAGAAGGAAATAACAAAAGGGTTTACATGCCCAAGACGTGCATGCAATAAGTCATACAATGCCATAAGAGCAAATTTATTGAGGACAGGAAAAAAAAAAGCAGTGCTACTTTGTTCCAATACGTAGAGACCACCATCACGTTTTCCGATTGCTATCACCTTGCTCGTGGTTCAGTTCCAAATGACAAAAGAAGAATTAGTGAAAGTAACTTGCAAGGGAAAATCAATAGTTAATTTACTGATGGATAAAAGGTTTTTAGTGAGATGAGGGACAACTAAAACGTCAAGCAAAGGTAAACCAGAGAAGGAGTGAGAACTGTTGACGTGGGTGATGGGTAACGATGCCCCATTGCCCACAACAACACTATCCTTACCAACATATTGCTCAAAGGAGTCCAGGGAGGCCAAATCTGTTGTCATGTGAGCAAAGGCACCAGTGTCAAGGTACCAATAAGAGGAAGAACCATTGGACAGAGAACATGAGCTTTGGAAGGCCTCGGTGAGCTGTGTCGATGGGTCCAAGTGGTCATAACGGTTCCTGCACTTATTAGTTGTATGACCTTCAGTTTTTCAAATCTAGCATCTTGGATTGTAGGGACGCTTGTTGCTTCCAGAGCCATGGGATTGGCTATTTCCAGTGGTGCCCAAAGTTTCATGAAAACCACCATGAGAGCGACAGTTGCGAGACTGGTTTCCATGTCCAGAGGGCGAGCGGGTGGCTGTAAAGGCTACAAAAGATAAGGAGTTAGATGCTAAAGATGTTTGAAAAAGAGCATAACTTTCAGCCAATGAAAACAGATCATGGAAGGGGGGCAGCAAGGAGAGCACTAGCTGAGTGAAGGAGAAGCCAGCAAAGTCATGCCAAGACCACGTAAAAACCAGTGGGATTTGTCAACTTCATCCACATGACGTCCGATGGCCAGCAACTGATCATAGAGAGACTTGAAATCTTGGGAGAATTTAGCAACAGACTTGGACTCTTTCTTTATCAACTGCAACTCATCTTTGAGACAAAGCTCACGAGTCTTCGATCCATGACTAAAAGCACGCTCAAGAGCGAGCCAAACATCACGAGAGGTGGGGGAGACCAACAAGGCAGCCATGGCTTCTTCAGAGGGAGATGAGAGAAGGAGGCTCAGGATACACTGGTCTTTGGCTTTCCATTCCAGGTACTTTGGATTGACGGTTGAAGAACCATCAATGGTGGTAGCAGGCTTAGGCAACGAGCCATCAACAAAACCAAGATAGTCTTGGCAGTCAAGAAGAGGAATGAGCTGGCTTTTCCAAAGCAAATAATTTGTGACTGAGAGTTTAATGGTAACCATATGGACCATAGTATTGAAAGAAAGAGACTCGGTAGCCATGAGAAAGAGGAAAGAATAGACCAAAAAATGGGATGTTAATCCAAAAAAAATACCGTCTGATACCATGAGAAGGTTTGTGAAACCACCACATGTAGAGAGGTGTAGATGTATTTCATTTATAGAACATTACATACACGTATGTCTATGCATGAGAAAGGAAACAAATTACATAAGGAAATAAATCATACAAGAATAACACAGCATGGGTCAACTATTATAAACAAGGAAAGAATTGCTAAGTATCAGGAGAGGATTTGGGAGTATCCTCAACATGTGTTATAATATATAGTGTTGCCGCGAACCCTAGTGGGAAGAAGACGTGCATGGCGTGGAAACTGATCCGAAACTGATAGTTGGTTCTCACGGGCTTAAGTCTTGGGTGCACAAGGTTTGGGCTCTTTTCCTAAGGTTTGGGCTCTTTTCCTGAGTTTTGGGCCTTGATTCAACCTCTAAAAGAATCTAATTTGTCTCACAAATTTCTTGGCCCATGAAAAGATTTCACCTATTCCAAAAATATTTAATGGTTTTAATTTAATAAACAAGCCCAATAAAAATTCGATATTTGTCAAAATAAAATTTGGGCCTGTAGTCTTTTCTAAAAATTACTCATTAATCTCAAATGGGTTTTTCATACGTATATACGTCAAAATTTTTAGAAAGCGAGTTTAGTGTTGGGCTCAGGTGTTACAGTAGGAGTAGAGATGTGATTGACTTGCAGGGCTAATTCTGAGACCATTGCAAAATCAAGGTCTCTTAATGCTCAATATGTTATCTCTGTTACAACCATGTCTCAGAGACTATGAGCGAGAGTGAGTGAGATTGATCAACTTAACAATCAAATTTCTTAATTGTGTCAAATGCTTGCTAATAAAGACGGAAAGAATAAAAGGTTAAAACAAGAAAACAATGAATTGAAAAAGTTGACAAACTGGTATGGTTGTGACCTTTAACCATGAGTAGAGGAGCTAAAAAGAGAGACAACTCAAATCCTAGGCCAACAAAAGCACGAGGATAATGGCGGAGGTTCAATATTTAGGAGAAAAATAATTTTTTTTGGAAGATCCAAAAAAAATTGGGGACAAGTTGTATTTAATACCACTGGCCTTGTAAGAGAAATTTTGATGAAATGAGTCCAACATATCTTGTGGTGTTGACCAAATAAGATATGAAGAGATATGATGTTTTGTTTTGTCTTGTTGTTTATCTTTAAAAGGCAGACTTCAGCTTATCTAATTTGCATTCTTCTTAGTTTATATGTAATCAATCTATTTCTTTCTCTACATATTTTATATTTTCAAAATGCCTCAACAATCTTCTTCCAATAACCATTTTGATCAATATATGAGATATTTTACACCCCAATCACCAGTTTTCTTATCATCTACCATAGGTGTCATGGTGTAGTAGGAAAGAGTTCTAGCTAACAAGCTAGATGATGATGTCATTTATGAACTGGTCTCTCTTGGTACTAGGTATTTGCAATCCATTGTCGCATTTTCTTGGCAATTACAGTCTAGAACGAGTGGGTTGAAAAGTTTAACAAGAAGAGTTTTGTAATCTAATGGGTTGTTTAGCAGTTTAACATAAAGATAGGGAACTTAAAACGAGGAAATAAGAATTTGAAGTTCTTGATGGATTCTTCTTTTCGATTGCCTAATCCTTAAGATAAAAATAGCATTCGAATATGTGAAGACCAAGAGAGCTTAAAAAATTAGGCTTAGAACCTCAAGTTTTTGTAAGTGATTTTGAGATAATCAAAAAGTGGTTAACAAATATCCATAGCATGCATCATTCTTAATTATCTTCTAATTATGCATAATCTATCTTCTGACAAAGGTTTGTGTAAATATCCGCCAATTGGGTTGTGTGTGCTTGTGAAATCTAGTATAATGTCACTCTTTTGAACATGATTTAATATCAATACAATTAGTCTTAGAATGTTGTATCGGGATCTTTGAAAGGTATATAGCACTAGTATTAACACATTTAATTTGAATGTAACTATACATGAGTTTAAAAAATCTTCAAGTTAATGCTTCGTGTAAATAACTTGAGGACAACAACTACCTACAACAACATATTCTACCTCAGCAGTAGATAATTCAATATATTTTTCGTTTTACTAAAATCGTGAAATAAGTGCATGACCTAAAAATTAATATATTCCACTATAACTTCTTTGATCAACTTTACAGCCAATATAATTTGTATTTGAATAACCAATTAGATCAAAATATATGTGCTTAGAATACCATAACCCTAAATCATTTATACAAACAAGATATATGAGAATATGTTTAACAACAGTAAAATGAGATTCTCTTAGAGATAATTGAAATTGTGCACATCAACATACACTAAATATAATATCCGGTCTATTTGCCTATGAGTTCAAAGAGATCTTTTGACTACCTTGAGTCCATTAGGTGGAGATGATAAGCTGTTGTTGAAGGGTACTAGGAATGGTTCTTTTTTGAAGTGCATACCATCTTCAAAAGAATATTCAACATCAAGATAGGGGGAGTTCTTCTACTAACAGAGGTAGTCTATATTGGCAAACTATTTGGGAACTAAATGTTCCAAATACACTCAAACAGTTCGTGTGGAAGGCTCTTAGGGATATCCTACCTAGTCAAAGTATTTTATCTAGAAGGCACAAGTAAAAAAACTTCATCTGTCCAATCTGCAACTCAGCCGAAGAAACTATTATTCATAGTTTATGGGAATGTCCATCTTTTTTAGATGTTTGGAGTGTTAGTTCTAGAGGCTTACAGAAGTTTTCGAATGTTGGAGGTAGTTTTTCTGCAGTTTTTTTCATTGATGTTAAAGGAAACTCAAGAAGTTAGATTTGGAACTCATGTAATGTGTTGCAAGGTTTATTTGGCTCTGCAGTAATAAACTAGTTCATGAAGGCAAATTCCAACAACCTAATGCATTAACATGCAGGAATTCGTTATTTTCAAGGCGCTGAGAAGCACAGTTTTAGCCATAGCCCAGTTATCCCATCTACTTGGCAATCTCCAAAGGAGTATTCAATCAAAACTAATTGGGATTTAGTTTTAGATATGTCAAAACAAATTATGGATATTGGAATTATTGTAAGGGGTCCTAATGGTCAAGTTCTTGCATCAAGTATGCCACCGAGATTTTTCTGTCCTTTACCTACAATAGCAGAAGCTTGGGGGCATATACAGCGTATGCTCTACTTTGGAACTGGCCTTCCATGAATGGAATTGGAAGGTGATGCTAAGCAGATCATAGATGCTATTAAGAATGTTGGAGAATTGAGTCCTTGGGGCTAGTTTGTGGAAGACACTACACTGTTGTCATCTATGCTAACTTGGAAATCGTCATGTAAAACGTGTGGGCAATCAAGTTGCTCGTTGTCTTGCTAAGCAAGCTCTGAAACCTGTTGATACTACCCTCGTTGAGGAAGTTACTGATTTACTCAGCCACTTGTGGCTACTGATTATAATTCTATTTGTTGAATGGAAGATTTCAATTTTTTTTTTTTTTTTTTGACAAAAAACTAAAAAAGCAAGTAAAAAGACCTGTGATTTCTTAACCTGTAGTTTTCGCTCATGTGGCAAGATGTCTAACACGTTGGCAAGTTAAAGCACAACATCAAAAGACTATAGAATTCTTATAGTCGTTGTAGATTCCAAGATGGATTACCAAGTCTTGACACTTTCTACCAATGAAATTAGACAGCATAATGGAGAAGTTGGTAAGAATGTGTGTTGGAGAAATTTCCAGAACGCATTAAGTTTTTAGGTTCCCATCATTTCGCATAAAGACCTTTAGGATTGTTTAGAAGAATCTATAGAAAGCTTAAGGAACAAGTTCACCATAGTTTTTCATCCAAATAGTCTAAAGAATCTATAAAAGTACAATTTCAAAAACTCTCAAGCAAAATATTAAAATCGCATCAGAGCATTCACAATAGATTATTTATCTTCTTATTTAAAATATATCGTCAAAACTTATTTTTTCTATTTTACATATTAACTTTTACAATATAACATACATTAATTTATTTATTTTTTCTTTATATCATTTAAATATCATATTCTTTAATATTTTGTGGAGAAAAAAGTATAAAAAAAGAGAAAAAATAGATAAATAATGTTTATATTTGTATACAGTTCACGCTATATCTAGCGGTAACACTAAAATTGAAACTAGATATAAAATGCATAATTGGTTAGATAAATTAGATACACTTTTGGGCTATTTTCTTTCAAATTATACAAAAAATAGGTTTTACAAAACCCATTGGAAATACTTTTATGTTCAAAGGGTATCAAATAGCAAAGCTAGATTTTGGTATATATAATTAAAAGAGTAATTCTAGTACGATCGTATATGTGTAAATAATTTACTCAAAAAATCTTAAAAATCTCTAAAAAGAACAAAGATTCACTGACAACTTTTTTTGGTTAAAGAAAGTGTGAGAATATGGACATATTAAAAAGAGGAGGAATTTGCAAGAGCTGTAAAGACAAAAACAAGATGGGTCGTTTTGGATAAGGTTCGAATTAAAATGGACCGGCCGGCTAGAATGTTACCCGGGAGTGGGAGCTTTCAGTCTATGCTCCTCCCCACTAAAACCAAATCCTGGACCTTCACTGGAGCTCCGTTTCTTGATTAATCTATCTATCAATCTCTGTTACGATGACCTTTGGGTCGAGCCTGAATAATAGTGAAAAGTAAGTAAAAATAATAATAAATAATAAATAAATAAATAATAATTAATAATAAAATAATAAATAATAATAAAATATATTAAAAAGTGTTAAAAATATCTCAACACAATTAATTTTCGGTCATCATCTGACAAATAGGGGATCCCTGCGATGAAGACGTGTACAGAGTTGACCCAAATGTTTCTTGAATTTACAAATCCACCCCTCCTACACCGTGCTATTTATCTTCCGTTTCTCTGATCTGATCCAAATCTGCAAATCCATTCTCCGAAAACGCGGAATGAAACAATCCTCACGTGTGCCATGGATCGCCTGCTAACTCGCTGACTCAGACCACCGGCCTTTTCACGTTCTTAATTTCTCCGTATCCCAGCAACTAAATCGATCTTCTTGTCTCTGATTCATCGCCATCGTGGCTAAGAGATTTGAGGGTTTTTGTTTTGGGTTTCGGAGAGCATAGCAAATATGCCTTCCGTGCCCCTTCTACTCTTGATGGGTCCTTTCGTTCCTTCCTTGACTTCCTTCCACGGTGGATCGTCTTCTCATCGTCTGAAACGTCTCGAAAAGAGTGATCGGCGTGGTAATCTTAGTTAACATTAGGTTCTTCCCCCCTTCCCCCCCCCCCCCCCCCCCCCCCCCCCCCCCCCCCCCCCGCGGCTTAAAGTTCCTCTTCTTTAGTGATATTTCCTGGGGTTTTCTCGTCTCTTTGTGGCCTGCACGAGATTGCAATCTACTTTTTCGGTGAATCGCAGATCGAGAGAGGATTTGAGAGTTTGCTTCCCCTGGTTTTGGGGGGATAACGATTGCGGAAGTTTGTAGCTTTTTGGTAAAATTCTAAATACGCGTTCCAAGTTTGCCGTAGCTCTGATATAATCATATAAGGTACTTCTATTTGTTAACTTCAGTTCATTTTCGATGCATATTTAGTTTCTTGTCCGCAGATGCTTTTACCTGATATGTGTTAAGACCAGGATTTTGACCGCCGTGAGCATTGATGAGAACCTTTAAACTCCTTACATTAAGGAATCTTTATAATAATAATCCGATTCTCTTGTTCTGTATTGTTTTATTTTATGACTTCGAAAATTATTAATGTTATGTTCTGATAATGCTATTACCTATATCAAAAGGGATGTTCTGAGAATGTTATTAAATGCGTGCATTGGAAAGTCTCTATTTTTACTTTTACGAATTCTGTGTTTTTTTTATATCAAATGTAAAACCGCAGATTGGGAGTGATGTAAATGTTTCTTAAGCGTGATTGTCGTGTACCGTCAACATTACTTGTAGATCATCCGATCTTGAACACCGATCAATTTTTCTGATGGAATATTACTAATTTTCTCATCACTATTACTTTTTTCCTGGGGCGTAGATATGAATTTTACATTTTATGTGCCACAATGGGATTGTTCGGGGTAACTTATTGGGTACGATGCACCTCCACTCCTTTAGTTTGTATTGTTTCCAATGTGATGTGATATCTTGGTTTTTCAATTTTTCTAACTAAAACCTTAAATACTGGCCTTCAGTCAATTCAGATACCAAGCTGCATCTCTTGGAGAGCGGTTAAAGCTCTCTCGTTGTCCAGGAGGGCAGTCGACCATTATACTTCCGTCAAAACCCAGAAAACGCCTTCCCACTCATTCACTTGCCATTTGCTTGCAAAACACATGGTTTCCTTGCTCGCTGTTGGTGATATGGGTTGCCAACAACTATAGGTCAAGGTTCACGTACACGTTTGGTTGGAGCTATTTCTTAAGAAGCTTTAGCCAGAGCTCTGCCCAACTTGGTCACTCTGCTTGGTTCTTTTTCTTTATTCTTTCCTGATTTTCTCTGAATTTTAATATGTTTTATGTTAGGATTGGGCTAATTGGTACTGTGTGGTTTCTTTTTGATGTCTTGTTGTGGGTGGCTGTTGGTGTGTTGCTGTTGTTGACATTGGTGGTCAAGATTTGGCAGATCGCGGCGTGGAGGGGTGGTGGTGATTAAAATAATTAATAGCGAGGATGGAGTGACTTGCCTATAAATTCTTTCACACGACAAATCCTATTAGTGAATTTAATGGAAGGACAGAGAGTGTTCGAATGTCACATTGTGTGTGATTATAGAAATTGTAAACAGATCGAGATTGTCATTAAAAACAATTCATGCCGCTGGGAATTAATGCATTTTATCCTAATTTATTTTAATATTTTCTGTTGGTTGAATTAATTTATTTTATATGATGAGTTTTTTGTTCTCTTCCATACGCATGCAGAACTTTAGTACTTCTCCCCCCCTTTTTATTTAAGAACACACTTTAGAACATACTTTTGTACGTGCTGTTACTAGAAATTGTTTTGAGATTCAAGATTTCTACTTTCGTCCCTTTACAGGAATGGGGTATATCTCTATGTTTTGTTTCTAATGTGCATGTTCTGCCTTTTATGCTTGTAGAACCTCATTTTGTCGATGGACGCTCAGTTTTGCGATTTAAATGTCCTTGGAGATGCTCTTGATAAGTCATTAAATATCCAAGGTGCTCAGGAGACAGAATCTGCATCTGATGGGCATGAGGGAGAGGAAGACTTCTGTGAAAAGGCTCAAACATGCCAAGCTACTTCCTCTAAGCACTTAATCAAGTGTGAAACCTTTCCATCATCAAATATGATGTTGCTTGCTAGTTCTTCAGATGAGGAAACTGAAAGAGCGTTACAGGGCCTTTTTTCTGAGGAAACCAAGGATCAAGCATACTCACGATCTATATCTTTGCCTGTAAGTTATCATTGTTGGTATAGCTCTGTGTTTTCGATCGTCCAGCTCTAAGTTTCTCACCTTTGCCATACTAGTAGGATACCCTGTTGTTATCAGTTAGAAGTATGAAATATGACTGCACATTTGCTGTTGTGGGTGTCACTTTTGATGACCCTTGCCCTGAGCCGTCTTTTGTGTTGTGAGCATGTGTATATGTACATGTGTACATGCAAGCACCTCGTGTTTTTCTTTTCTTTTTTCTTTTTTCTTTTTGCTCTCAATTTTCTATCCCAATAATCTTTGCTGTCTTGTTATTTTGGCTGCATTTTGTTTTAGCGATAGATTGCAAATGTGTGAGACGTGGCAGAATCATGTGCGTTTAAAAAAAAATTGCTTATTGGGTACGTATTTTGATACGCTTTCAGCTTCCCCAGGTTTCATTGTAAACTGATTTTTCCCCTTTCTTTTGGCACTTTATCCTTGGATCTTTCAATATCATAGACTCCTTTGAAGCTTGTATCTGCTCTGAAAGGTAGCCGTGGGAAAGAAGGGGTTCTGCGGGAGAAACTGACAGTGAAATGGGCTCCTGATGTGTATGACCCAACGCCCACATCAGTCTCGCACTCCGTCAAAAGCAAGAGCTTGCAGAAGTCTAAGAACAAGAAAAATGAAAAGAGAAATGGGAAAAAGGGGCAGAAGGGTAACTGTTCACAAGGAGGCGGTCGCAAAGACAAGAAACAAACTCGCAAAGCCTCCAAAGTTCATGATAAATTTGGGAATTTTGAAGTTGGCAACTCCAACTCCTATTGTGGAAGTAGCTTCCGTCAGAAATCACGAGCTGAGGTGCACTATTCAGTTGGAGAAGCTTCGTGAGTCACATTCTTGTTGGATATATATCCCATCTTTTGTGACAGTGTGTGGATAAATAAGTATTCGCCTTGTTGGTTTAGTTAGTTTTGATGGACTAAAATCTAAGTGGATGCCACATGCAAATTTTTGTTGACGGTATGTTGATAAGCCTCAATGACTTGGTTTGAGATATTGTGTGTGATGATGCTGCTTTGTAAATAGCCAGTTTGATTTCTAAGTTTGTATTGTCAGTAGAATTGTAATCCTTGTCTTGTTTGTGATGAGGGATTTCTGCCTAGCGTTAGGTATTATGACATATTCCTTTTAATTCCGTAAAAATTGGTACAATTCTACTTTCAGTGCTCACCGGTGTTTTGCTGGCTTTCTGTGGGCTGAAGGGTTGTCCTGCTGCTTGGAAGTGGGAATGGTGCAGTTTCCAGCTTTACCATGAATATCTACCAAAACTCTCTTTCCTTTGAGTTAATTCCTTATGCCATATCAAGGTTTATTTATTTGGAAAATTCAATCTCAATCCACCCCATTTTCCAAAAAAAAAAAAAGAACCAAAAACGAAGAAAGTACTTCGGGTTCTAAGGAAAACGATTTGGGAACCCTAGACCATAAAATATAATTGCTAGAGCAAACTAAAAAAAATGGAGTTGGGAGAAGAAGTGAACTGTCGCAGAGAGAGAAGAGACTGAAGGGAGAAAATTCTAGACTCTGTTATTTCACATTAATAAATCAATCTATTCATTATTACCACATAAATAATTCAAATAATACTGATAATATTAGGGATTTTTACCAGTATTATTACTCGTACACAAAAACGACGAGGTGTTTGATACCCGAAGGTTACCGAATGCTATGGCCGTTTCCGTCATACAATTACAAACTGAGTATTTTTCGGATTTTACATTAAAAAATAAAAAATAAAATCCTATCTACTGGAAGTCCCCAGCTTCGTCTTGGCACTTAAAATTGAAACTCTCCTGGCGCCGTTACATGTTTTGTCAAATTGCCCAAATGGCTTTGTCTTCCTATCCATGGTCTCTCCCTATCCCGCATACCATAAACAACCACCACCACCACCACCACCAACACCCATCATCCCTCTTTTTATCTCGCAAACCCACCTCCTGTTTCTTCATATCCTTCGCCTCCGCACAACACCACGAGCAACTCACGGTCCCCTCTCCACTCCCTAATTCAACTCCAACCCTTCAGCTCCTTCCAGACTTCACCCCAAAGCAACTCCTCGACACCCTCCGTCGCCAGAGCGACGAGTCTTCAGCACTTCGCATATTCGAATGGGCCTCAAAGCAGCCCAATTTCACACCCGACTCGTCGGTATACGAAGAAATTCTTCGTAAACTTGGAAAGGCGGGGTCTTTCGAATCCATGACAAGTATCTTGGAAGAAATGAAGCTCGCGGGCTGTAAGATTAGCGCAGGTACTTTCTTGATTTTTATTGAAAGTTACGCCGAGTTTGAATTATATGATCAAGTTCTTGGCGTTGTGGAAATGATGGAAGATGATTTTGGGTTAAAACCCGACACGCGTTTTTGTAATTTCGTGTTGAATGTTCTTGTTGATGGTAACAAGCTTAAACTGGTTGAAAACATGCATTCAAGTGTGGTTCGTAGAGGAATTAAGCCGGACGTTTCTACATTTAATATATTGATAAAGGGGCTTTGTAAAGCCCATCAGATTAGGCCGGCCATTTTGATGATGGAAGAGATGCCAAGCTATGGTTTATCACCCGATGAGAGGACGTTCACTACGATAATGCAGGGGTACATTGAGGAAGGTAATATGAGTGGTGCATTGAGACTTAGACAACAGATGGTGGAATCTGGGTGCCCATGTACCGGTGTGACAGTTAATGTTTTAATTAATGGGTTTTGTAAAGAGGGTAGGATTGGGGAAGCGTTGAGTTTTATTCAGGAGGTGTCCAGTCAGGGCTTCCGTCCGGATCAGTTTACATACAATACATTGGTTAATGGTTTGTGCAGGGCAGGGCACGCCAAACATGCTTTAGAGGTTATGGATGTAATGCTTCAAGAGGGGTTTGATCCAGATATATTTACATATAACTCTTTGATTTCTGGGTTGTGTAAATTGGGTGAAGCTGAAGAGGCTGTGGAAATTCTCAATCAGATGGTTTCGAGGGATTGTTCCCCTAACACTGTCACCTACAACACTCTAATTAGCACATTATGTAAGGAGAACCGAGTGAAAGAGGCGACTGAACTTGCTCGTGTTCTTATGAGCAAGGGAATGTTACCTGATGTTTGTACTTTTAACTCTCTGATACAAGGTCTTTGCTTGACCAGTAATCATAGAACTGCAATGGAAGTGTTTGAGGAGATGAAGAATAAAGGGTGCCAACCTGATGAATACACTTACAATATGTTGATTGGCATCCTTTGTTCTCTAGGGAAACTTGAGAAAGCTTTGAGCCTGCTTAAAGAAATGGAGTCAAGTGGCTGTGCACGGAATGTAGTTATATACAACACTTTGATCAATGGGTTCTGCAAAAACGAGAGAATTGAGGATGCAGAGGAGATGTTTGATCAGATGGAACTCCTAGGGGTTTCAAGAAATTCACTGACCTACAACAGCCTTATTGATGGCCTTTGTAAGAGCAGGAGGGTGGAAGAGGCTGCTCAGCTTATGGACCAGATGATAATGGAAGGACTGAAGCCTGACAAGTTCACTTACAATTCCCTGCTCACGTACTTCTGCAGGGCCGGCGATATTAAAAAGGCGGCAGATATAGTTCAAAGTATGACCTCAAGTGGCTGTGAACCAGACATTGTAACCTATGGGACTCTTATTGGGGGCCTGTGTAGGGCAGGTCGAATTGAGGTTGCAAATAGGCTTATCAGAACTGTTCAGATGAAAGGAATGGTCCTGACTCCTCCGGCTTATAATCCTGTGCTTCAAGGACTATTCAAACGAAAGAGAACAAAAGAGGGCATGATGCTTTTTAGAGAAATGGTGGAGAAGGGGGACCCTCCAGATGCTATAACATATAAAATTGTATGTCGTGGGCTTTGCAATGGTGGAGGACCAATTGGAGAAGCTGTTGATTTTATGGTTGAGATGATGGAGAAAGGATTTATCCCTGAATTCTCATCATTCATGTATCTGGCTGAAGGACTTTGTGCTTTATCCATGGAGGACACACTATTTAAGCTTGTTGATATGGTCATGGAGAAAGCCAGCTTCTCAGACGGTGAAGTTTCTATGATAAGGGGGTTTCTCAAAATCCGTAAATTCCAAGATGCATTAGCAACTCTTGGAGATATCCTAGATAGCCAATATCCCAAAAAAGCATACAGGCGAAGATGAAATTAAAATGCTATTGCCGTAATTGGTAGGAAGATAAAGATAAAGGCAGCTCTTCCTGGTTGCTAATCTGAAGCTTTTGGATTACCCTTCAGTCTAGCAGGTCATCTCTGTAAGGGTAATGCAAACTATGAAGGGACTTCAGTGGATTACCTTCAGTCCAATAGGTCATCTCTGTAAGGGTAATGCAAACTATGAAGGGATTTTAGAAGATGATGTTTGACTTATACTGGATTGAGTCAATACCAAGTAGTAATATTGTCTTTTGGTTTGCCTTCTGGAGGAGATTCCCTCTCTTACGACTTCATAGTTCATTGTCAATATTTGCGGAAGAAGAAGATTTGGTATTTTTGTTGTGTTAAGTTGGCCTGTGTCTCATTTCTTTGCAGATACCATTGTTCCTGGCTCTGGTTTTCTATTAATGACGTATAAAGCCTTCAGGCTATGCAATTAACTTGTATTAGGTTACAACCAAATTGCCCATCTGCATAGTTGAGCTTCCTGTTATCCCCATAAAGTGTTATATTTGTATTACGTGGAGAACAAAACAGGATGAGTCCAGCAATCCTGATAGCTTCTGCTTCTTAAGCATGCGTTTTACATGTTGAAGGCCAGTCCATTCTCTTTCAATGCATAACTCATTATTTACCAATTGTATGTTTGGTTTACAGTATCACAAAATAGATACTTTGTTCGCCAAATTCGGCCGGGTTCATAAATAGAAACACAAACACATATTTATACACATTATTGTAGGAACGCTTGCCACGTGCGTGCATGTGTGTGAGAGCTTTGCCCGCCCTTAGAAGTCCTTTTAGCTTATTACAAAAAATGGCTGAATCTTTGAAACTGAACTTTTATTTGATTGGAGTCGAGCACCAAATAAAAAAATATCATTCTCCTAGGTGTTCATTTATACAGTAATGCATCTCTATCCTTGTGTAGCAGCAACAGAAAATTCCAAGTTAGCAATGGGAAGGAAGTTGAATTACTTAAACCGAATTTATTCAACTCTCGTTGCTTTAAATCATGGATATGTATTAAAAGTATTTTATGCTTGATAGTCATGGCTGTTCATCCCTGTGTGAGGGAGGCTGACCAAATACTGGGTTACACTCACAGGGAAGGAGAAGACGTAGGCTCACCTTGAAGGTGAGCAACCTCTAAAGAAGAGAGAGAAAAAGAAGAGATTTTAGGCATTCAATATTCATAATTCATTTTCATCATTGTCGTAAACCATATAGGCAGAAAGTGGTAACAAACTATAGCAAATTTACAAAAGAAAAATTCTATTTGCAGTGCCCACTTGAGGACTATATGTGCAGGTCCTTTATTAAAAAAGAAAAAACATCATTTTAAGAGGATATTTTAGTAATTTTAAAAATTTTTAAAGATGAAATAGCATATGCCTATATTGCAGTCTCCAAAACGGGGACTATATGTAGCATTGCTCCAGTATGTTTAGCCCAAACGACAGAAGCCCTGTTTCTAACTACAATCCACATTCAGAGCTTTTTGCCAAATTCATTAGAGTCCACTTCAGCTTCCAAATGCTTCGTGACATTGCCCCTTCATCCAAAACACCTTACCCACAAGGTGTGGGCGAGAATCTCTTAGGTGTTGGTAGGGCTCCCAGGTAGCGTCTTCTGTCGTTTATCTCTACCATCAAACCAAGATCTCAATCAAAGGGTGTCAATGGACTTGTTGAAGGCGTCGATTGAGAACCTCCTCTGGCTCTAGCTTGAAGAGTCCCTTGGAGTCCACTGGAGATAGTTGTGGCATGAGAGTAATTGATTGACCCAATTTCTTTTTTAGTAAGGAGACATGGAACACTAGGTGGATAAGGGAGGTCTCAGGAAGATTCAGGTGGCATGCCACTATACTAATTCGTTCCTCCACCCAGTGCTGTACTAATGAGTTCTGCCTTAATGGTTGGAGCCTCAAGTACACAAAGTCCCCTACCGTGAATTTCCTCTCTTTCCTTTTCTGATCCAAGCATTTCTTCATTCTGTTTTGTGCCTTGTGAAGGTTTTGCTTCAAAAGTTGTTTAATATGCTCGCAGGAATGAAGAAAGGCGTCTATTGCTTCAACCAGCGAGGACCCTAGTGAGTAATTCAATGACCTAGGAAGGGGGCAGCCGTATAAGGCTTTGAAAGGGGTTAACCAAGTAGGGGAATGGGTGGTGTTGTTGTACCACCACTCTGCACGAGGGATCCATAAGGTCTAGTCATTTGGCCTCTCACCCACAAAATAACATAAGTCTCAAGGGTTTTATTTACTGCTTTAGATTGGCCATCAGTTTGAGGGTGATATGCAATACTGAAGGCCAATTCAACCCATTGTTGTTTGAACAATTCAGTCTAGAACCTACTAGTAACGGTTTTGTCTCGGTTTGATACTATAGAATTAGGCATGCCATGGTGTTTGAATATATTTTCGAGGGATGAATGTGCTAATGAGGAGCTTGTATAGGGATGAGATAGTGGGGTGAAATGATTGTACTTGGTGAGGCGGTCAACCACAACCCAAAGACAATTGAATGAGTAGGAGTTGGGAAGTACATCTATGAAGCCCACAGTAATATGGGTCCAAGGTTTTGAAGGAATATATAGGGGTTGTAGGAGGCATCTGGTAGAGAATTTTCAGATTTAACCATTTGGCAAAAATCACGTCCCTTCACAAAATTACGTACTTCAGTGTTAAGCCCTGGTCAATAGAAGTCTCTACTGACCCTACTAAGGGTGATCATCGGTCGGTTTGGACCAAAAAAACTAACCGGACTGGCAGGATTGGATTTGGTTCGGTCTCAATCCTAAAAAATGTGGATTGAAACCATTTAGTCATGTTCCGGGGTCTATAAATTTTGGACTGGACCGGATCGGACCAGACCGAACTCCTATATATATTTAAAAAATATTTTTAATAATTTAATATATTATTTTATATAGTAATTAATAAGTTAATGATGTAATTTTCATATAATTTATTATCATTGACTATAAAATATTTTTTTAATGAGTTAGTTATTTACATTAATAATTCACTTAAATTTAATTTAGTAATTTAAATAAATTTTTTTATTAATTTATTTCGAGAAAAAAAAAAGAAAAAAAAATTGGATCGGATTGACTAGAATGATGGCTACCAGTCTAGTCCAGTCCCTATGAATGTCTAGTCTAGGGAAAATGATGGACTGGTCTATCACCGGACCGGACCACCAACACCTTTAGATGGTTTTATTAGAACCCGAGTGACCCCCAATAGGACTGTTGTGCAACAGATGGAGACGTTTTAAGTCTGAAGTCAAGCTTCCTAGGCACATACAATATGTCCTTGTAATACAAAATATCTTCCTTTACATAGTATTTAGGATTGGCAATACCCTTGGCCACATTTTCCAACAACTGTTGGGCCACTGCATCCTCCTTGTATTACTCTTTTATTTCTTCTAACAATTTTAGAGTAGGTATAAAAATCATAATTAGGATGCTAGAGGGTTCCTCTTCCTCTCATGTCCTAGAAAGGGCATATGCCGCCCTATTATCTGAACCATTTTTATACTCCGCCACAAAATCATTGCCCATTAGTTTGCTCACCTATTTTTGTTGCATTATTTTTCCTATTTTCTAGTCCAGTAGGAACTTTAGGCTCTGATGGTCTGCCTTCACTATGAATGGCCTCCCTAGGAGGTAAGGTCTCTACCTTTGCACTGCTAAAACCTATGCAAATAGTTCTTTTTTCATATGTAGACATTCCTAGGGCCCTCCCTTATAATGTTTGACTATAAAAGGCAATAAGATGTCTTTTTTTGCATGAGGATAGCTCCCACACCATTCCCTGATGCATCACACTTCATTTCAAAGGGTAAGAGTAAAGTTAGGTAATACTAAAATTGGGGGACGTACCACAGCCTGTTTGAGATTAGTAAAGGCTTTTTTTGCTGCCTTAGACCACTTAAAGCCATCATTTTTTAATAATTCTTTGAGGGGGGCAGCCACACCTCTATACCCCTTAATAAACCTCCTATAATACCTAGTCAAGCCTACGAATCCTTACAATGATTTAACAAAAGTGGGTTGAGGCCACTCCTGCATAGCCCTCAATTTTTCTAGGTCAGCTTTAACTCCCTGGGCTGAGATAAAATGCCCTAGATAAGTTATTTTAGGGCTGTCAAATTTGCACTTAGACATCTTGGTACACAACTAGTGTTGTCTAAGAGTGGCCAGTGATGTTTTGAGGTGCAGTACATACTCATTTTCATATCTGATGTATATTATGATGTTGTAAGAAAATTTAATATGAATTTTCTAATGAAGGGTTTAAAAATATGGTTCATTAGGCTTTGGAAGGTAGATGGTGCATTGGTCAAGGCAAATGACATGACCAAAAACTCATAATGTCTTTCATGAGTTCTGAAGCCAGTTTTAGGTATGTCATTAGTTTTTACCCTAATCTGGTGATAACTAGATCTAGGGTCTAGTTTTGAAAATATTTTAGATCCACACAACTCATCCAAGAGTTCCTCTAAAACCGGTACAAGATACCTATCATGCACAGTGGCCTTGTTTAAGGCTCTATAGTCAACACAAAGGCGCTATGTCCCATCAGCTTTCCTAACTAGTAGGACTGATGAGGAGTAGGGACTTTGGCTTGGCTAAATCACCCAATGGAAAGGAGTTCCTTCACAATCCTTTTTATTTCATCCTTTTGGTGGTAAGGGTATCTATAGGGTCACACTGATATTGGTCTGGTTCCAAGTATCATTGGGATTGCATAATCTTGGGATCTATGAGGGTGTAGGCATGGTGGATCAACAAAGACATTAGAAAATTGGTTAATTTGGTCTTTTAGTGAGGGTGAGGTGTCAAGGTCATTCTTCTTAGCTTCCAAGAGGTGTAACAACACTTCCTTATTTCCTCCACAATTAGTTTTAGGTATCCTACCCACTTCAATCAATTTAGAATTGGACAATCCCTTCAAATATATTGGTTTTTCTGCCATCTCAAAGTGCATGAAAATCCTTGAAATTCCATAGAATGGATCCCAAGGTCTGGAGCCAAACTACTCCCAAGATCAAATCACAGCCTGCAAGCATCAACATATAGGCTTCTGATATGAACTTGATGTGATGGATGCACACATTCAACTCAATTCTACCCTCACTAGAAATTTGTTCACCATTAACAATTTTTACCAATACTTTCTCAGTCACATTCATCCTCAATCTAGCATTTCTTACTACAGCTAGGTCAATAAATTTATGGGTATTGCTTGTATCTATGAGTATGACAACCCAAAAGTCCACAATCCTTCATTTTACCCTTATAGTTTTAGGTTTTAAACACCCATTAATTGCATGTAAGGAGGTTTTTAGTGTCTCCTTTAAGTTTATGACATCCAACATTTCTCCATCCTTTTCCCCAAACCTGACCACCTTTGTCTCAGGTGAGTCATAAATCTCCTCAATGAGATATAGCTTGGGCTTTTGACACTTATGACCTGGGATCCATTTGGCCTCATAGTAATAGCAAATGCCTCTTTTTCTACAGTCTTTCATTTGTGTTTGGTTGATTTTGTGGATGGGAAGTGTGGCTTTGTTGGGATATTTTTGGTCTTTAGGTAGAGGGAGTAAGTGTTTGGGATGGGGAATTTCAATGGAATTAGAAAGGTTAGCAAGACTTTTAACAAGCTTTTTGTTGACACCCAAATCTTCTTCTTGTAATTTCGCCAAGCTGTAGGCTGAGATGAGGGTGGATGGATTAAACATTTATACTAGAAGACGAATTATATCCTTAAGACCACTCAAAAAGCAACTTAGCTTATAATAATCTGATAGGCCCATGAGCCTATTTGAAAGTGACTAAAAATTGGTCTTATAGCCTTCAACAGACCCAGTTTAGCGCAACCTAGTTATGGCCTCCATGGGGTTATCATAACAATTAAGGCCAATCTAACAAGCAAGGCTTTCACAAATTATTCCAAATCAATTAACTGCCCAGACTCATCTAAGTCTTGAAACCACACTAGGGCCTTGCCCTGCATGTGAAATGAAGCTAACCTTAACTTGTGTTGCGATAGGGTATTATGGAAATTGAAGAACTGTTGTACCTTAAACTAGCCTGTTGGGTCCTCACCACAAAACACTGGGAAGTCCAGCCTCATCACTCGAGTTTGCACCTATCCCATATGTACCAAGGCCATGTACTGCCACCCTCTAGAGCTATGAGAAGACTCTCCTCTATCCTCGTTTTTCTTCTGCAACTCCTGGGTGAGGGTGGTCAGCTGTCTTTTTAAAGCCAACATCTCAGTTTTCAAAATCTTGAATTGAGAATCAAATGTATTTTTTAGTGAATTAAAACTCAGTTAAGAAAGCCTTGTACCATCTGCCATTAAAACACTCTTGAAGGTGGGGGATGGAGGTATCTTTGATACCAATTTTGTTACATGCACAGGGGAAGGAGAAGACGTAGGCTCACCTTGAGGGTGATTAGCCTTTAGAGAAGAGATTTTAGGCATTCAATATTCATTTCGTCACTGTTGCAAACCATATAGGCAGAAAGTGGTAACAGATTGTAACAAACTTATAGAATATTCCATCTTAGACTACCTAATATATTACGTGTCCCTTGCATGAAAAGAAATAATGGGATTTAAAATAACAACGGGTTGGGCTCGAGCCCCAGGCCCATTTATCTAAATAAGCTACTTAACTAAACATAATTATTGGTCTTCCAGCCCATTTGATGCTTCTGTCCACCGAAATTGAGGCTTGTTGGTATGCTTAGCCCAAACGACATAAGCCTTTTTTCTAACTGCAATCCACCTTTAGAGCTTTTTCTGAAACTTGACATAATCCACTTCGACTTTCATATGCTTTGTGACATACTAGCTTGCTTGATCTCCTTCATTCGGCTATCTTCACCACCTACATGATAACTTTTTTTATAGTAGTGAAGAAAGCTTGGGACCAGACCATTTTCTCAATTCTTCAATTATTCTTCTATTTGCATAGCTGTAGCACCTACAATGAGATTTATGTTGGAATTCCCAATCCCTCCTCTTGTACTTTTGCCATTATTAATATATCCATTTTTTTAAGCGTTCAAACCTAAAGATTTTCATCTAAGTAGTTGTTTTTATCTTCATTGTGTTGCTTGTCTCAATCTTTTGATGTAATGCTTATATTGAAACTATGCAAAATATTCTAATTATCCACAGTTGGCAAAATTATTGAACATGATCAATCACCTTGTTTTGATAAAGTAAATTTGATAAAGTAAAGTCTGTACGGTTTATCCTACCTATCAATATCAACATTTTTCATCCATTTTGCAATCTACTTTCTTTATATCTCTTGAAAGTCACTTTTTCTATAATTTATGGTGCTCTTCCTTTCAAACTACATAAATTGGATAGAATGTTGCACTTTTTACCACCTTCTTATGCATAACTAAATCAAATGATTTTTTCTTTTTTCTTTGAGAAATACTCTAGTCATAAAAGAATTATACAAAAGTAATATCACAAACTGACATAGTTTAATGTGATTCGTCAGATTGTAAAATTACTTTTATTGTCTAATAGATTAGATGAAACCACATCAGTTTGTGAGATTTTTTTTGTGAATGTAGCAGTACTCCTCTTCTTTTTGCAGGGATAACAATGCACATTATTTGGATGACAAAAAAAGAAATTGTGCACTATGGGACTTCCCCTTATTCTTTGCGACTTGCATCCAAAACCATAGCTTTACTAGAAGCATTTAAGGAAACTCACAATTATCTGACATCTTTCACTTCATTTAACAAGTTTAATATCTAAGACTTATATTTAGACCTCGTTTGGATAGTCAGATGAGATGAGATGATCTATAAATAATAGTGAAATGATTTGTGAATAATAATGAAATTGTACGAATCAAGATATTTTATTAGATTTTGAAAAATGTGAGAGAAAAAATTGAATAAAAATATTGTTAGAATATAAGTTTTTAGTATAATTTTTGTTTTTAGATTTGGAAGAATTGAATTATTTTTTGTGTTTTGTTTAGAAGATTGAAAAAATTGCAATAATTAGATAATGATTAGATGAAAAAGTTAAATATTTGAAACTGAAAAGTATTTATGTTTGTGGTGTTTGGATATTAAGACAAGATGAAATGAAATAAGAGTATCTTGCAATCCAAATAGGGCCTTAACTGTAGCAGTGGCTATTGGGAGTCGGGACAATTGATTTATTGTGTTGTGCGCATGGTCATACAAATTTTAACACTTTTCATTTTTGTAATTGTCAATTAGTTGATATAAATTAAGAACACAAGAGAGGATGTGATCCCAACAAAAACCCATTATATGAGATGTAGTGCAAGAACTAAAATTAAAGAATGAGCAATAAACTATATAAATTGACCTAAACTCATGTTTCTTAGTTAAGCTAAACCAAGGAGAAAATTGCTTACATTGACTCTTTACATTAGGGGTGAGTAGCGGGCCATCTCATCTAGCTTGTTTGCCCCCACCTGCTAAGGTGGGGTCCCCATATGCAAATAGATGGCATGTGGGCATTCATTCCCATGCTTGGGGCTGCCAGGGTACAAGGCCTAAGCTGGCCTAGGGTTTCTCCCCTCTGATCTGTCCGCCCCCCCCCCCCCAAGCCAATCTCTCTCTCTTTTCTCTATGGTAATAAAGTAGTCTTAGAATGTATGAAAACAATTATATTCCAAATAATCACGTGGTGATACTAGCATGTTCGACAATAACAGAGTAGAGAGGGGTTGGGTTGAGATATATGAAGCTAGAAATTCAAGTGGTGTCGTATGGGTTGTTAGTAAACACTCAAAAGATATCTATAAATCTTGTAAGTTTTGCATTGGTGTTGCATATGTTTATCTTGGGATGATTGTTGAGGACTTCCACCCCATTAAATCTTGTATCATATAATCTCTAGTTTATCTATAAACTTGCTTGCAAGTATTAGCATTGGTTTCTCTATATGCATCTTCAAAATCACATCTTTTAAAGATTACTTTTGCATATAAAGAAAAACTCTCATATTGGATTATGCACTTTGAATCAAATAATAAAAAAATATTATTATTATTTTCTTAAAAATTATTATTTTTATATATTTAACAATTAGCACAATATGCTCAAAAATACCATATCCATATATCTAAATATTACCAATTTCATATATTAAAATGACCAATTTTATCAATAAATATTAATATATACTAAAAAACACTTTATATCATTAACTTAATGTAAATTTCATATATATCAATCATCTTAATATAAATTTCACAAAGTTGATTTTAATGGGTAGGAGAGAGAAAAACAGTAAAATAATATTTAGAGAGTGAATGGTACTTTTTCAAACTTAAAGAAATATTATTTATAACTATATAAAATTTTAAAAATACACAATTTAATATAGATCAATTTAGAGATATATTATATAAATATGAAGATAAATATAGAAAATGGATAAGGCATTGTCAAGCGGGAAAAAAAATAAAAAATATAAAAAAAAAGCTCAAAAGATATGAAGATATTAATTGGGATGTCAGTCTCATGTATATTAATTACATAATAATAATAATAATAATAGACAATAATCCCACTTGATTAATCAAAATTAAAAATCTCATATCATCTCATTTCAATTCATCATTATAATTTTTTTAAATTTTTATATAAAATATAATAAATAATTTAATATTTTTAAACCTTAATATAAAAATTATATTAAAAAATTATATTATAATAATAATTTATTAATTATGATTCAAAACATTTCAGTCCATCTAATCTCATGTTCGAAAAAAATAATAATAATTTGAAATTGTAAAGTTGTGGCTACGAACTATCGTCCGGCAATGATGGCAGAGTGATTACAGGTAGACTCGCGATCTCCTTTCGTTTCTTCGTCTTCGGTTCTTAGGGCAACCTCGCTGCAGATCCTGTGCGATAAGAAGAGCTTAAATCCAGGTATCTCCTCCTCCCTCTGTGTGTGTGTGTGTGTTTGTGTGAAGAACTAGCAGATCCGGTGGGTCTTTAAAGAACTTCTGTTCTGATAAGCATGCCCGAAAACTGCGAGCGGTTACAGCAAAATATGAGTAGTCGTAGACTCGCGAGTGTATTTTGATTTCTATGTAATTGGTTGCGGGAAATTTCAAGCTTCGATTATGAATCCCGATTCTATATTCGATACGTAATCTCGAATTTCCAGGAATTGAGAATTGATTCTTCGGAACCCGTTGGAGAACATGAAAATAAAAACATTGGCTTCTTTGTCGAGTTTTTTTATCACGATAGAACTCACAATACTGGATCTTTGGAAGTGTTCTACACTGTATTGATCTCTCCCACGTCCAAAATAAATATACAACTAAGACGATGGTGTTTTATTGCAAGACCTAACGTATTCTCGTCCCAGTTGATAAGGAAAGAGCTATTGATTTTAATTTTTAGCCACGCAAACTCCAAGTTATTAACTATCAATGTAAGTTTGCTGTTTCATTTTGATATTAAGTCACAGTTCTTGGGATAAGGTCTCTCTCTCTCTCTCTCTCTCTAACTTTATTTTCTTCACAAGTGCTTCCCAAGTCTTTAGCCAGTTAAATTCCAATTTTACCAATTTTAATTATATTCACTCTAAATGTTCGCTATTATCTGCATTTTTCACTTGATTCAACTAATGGACTATAGCAGTGAAGAGACATGTCTGCTTTTAGTTGATTTCAACGAAGAATACGATGTGTGCGCTCATAATAAAAGTTGACTTTAAAATTTTATTTAGTGGACTTAATTTTTTTTTTTTGATAAATTAGTGGACTTAATTAGTTAACTCATAAGCTTCTGATGAAGAAAAAAGGAGACACAAAACTCATAAGCTACTGTGACTCAGGCAACACACTCTGTGTGGTGGTGCTTTGTGGATTACAAAACGTAACTTCTGTTTGTTGCACAACGGACTGTATGTATTATGCCCCATGCTGGTTCTAAAAATGTGGCCTTACTTCACTGTGAGGTAGCTGCCTCCTTGTGGCGACCGGTGCTTAACCGATATGAGCTAATATGGGCTGTGCCTTGAAGGGTGGTAGATCTGTTATTGTGCTGGAAAGGGCTGTTTGAGAGTCCTCCTGAGAAAGCACTATGGAAAATGACCCCAATTTTCTTGATGTGGTGCCAATGGAGGGAAATAAATGATCAGAATTTTGAAGATAATTACCATTGATTATGAATAAAAATTATCTTACTTATAAAAAAGGATGGCCTCTCTCCGGTTTTCATGCAATTCTGCATGATCGCTAATACAGAGGCCCAGGGGCTAGGACATAGTCAATTTTATGTGTAGTTTTTTTAAATAAATTACAATCCAAATAAGTAATGGGTTATTTTACATTTTTAAGAAACCATTGTGATGGTTACAAGTTATCTATAGTCTACTGCTATATTAACCCTTAGGCTCCGTTTAAATGCTAAGAGTATCCCAAATTTCTGAGAATAGCTGTGAATAGTAGTGAGTTAAGATGTTTGAGTGGGTTTTGTGTAAGAGTATGGGTCCCATTGAGATGTGTTTGGATGTATGAAGTAAGTTAAGATATATTTAACTTTTTATGGGAAGTTGAAAAAGTGGTGGGTCCCATCAATGATTGGTTTGTTGTTGTAGTGATAGAATAATTATTTTATTTATATGTTATACTAATAAATAAAAAATATTATGAGATACTTTTCAGATGATAGTGATGAGTCCCGCAAGGAATTGTTGTTTAGCAAATACTATGGGTCCTGCAACCTTACATGCTCCAACATACGGATTACTTTTCATACGGATTGTTTTCGTATGGATGGGTCCTGTAGTTACTTTTCATAAACAACAAATATTATGAGATGCTATTATATATATGGGCCCTGCAGGGAATTTTTGTTCAGCTGAGCAATGAGTTAAGATGAAAAAGTGAGATTATTTCAGATGAAATAAATTGTGTATGTTTGGATGGAGAGTATATTCATCCATACGAAACTATCTGAGATTAGTCTTTGCATCCAAATGCAACCTTAGTTTTCCCATGTTGGTCATGTGCTACATGAAATGGTTTGTGCCAAAATCCTCCATATGATTTTTTCCTATCCTAATATTAGCCGTTTACCAAGGATTTTGCTTTTTAATGAATTATTTTTGCATGAGTTCATATTGCTGAAGAAGTTTTATTTTTAACCTGGATTCTTATTATTTAAAAAAAAAAAAAAACAATGAGAAAAATATACTCCAGTTGGCAATTACAGTAATTTCTCAACCAAGGAGTTTTTTCCATGACATTGAATCAGTCTCATTACTTCATTGATCTTTGTTATACTTTTATCCATTCATGTCAGAAAGGGGATAAATGGGCCCACAAAAATGAAGCATCTCAAGTGAATTTTGTTTCACTGGATACTGAAAATGCTTTCTTACTTTTTTTTTTTTTTTTTTTCATGTAAATATGCATCAAATTGGCCTTTTAAATAAACATTTCATTCCTTTCTCAGGGTAAAAGAATGAAGTTTCTTTTATTTTTTCCTATTGTTTGTTAGTCTTGAATAGTGTTAATTTATTGCATAGAGTCAGGATCTCTTATTAATTTGGTATCCCATGCTGTATTTGAGCAGGAGGCAAGGAATCTGATTTTGGTCGAATTGATTGATATGGGGAGTTTTGCTAAACCAGAAAATGCTTTGAAACGAGCTGAAGGTAAGTGGCAGATATTTATGCTGCCTTTTCTGACTGGTGAACCTTCTTTCTAGTAGGTTGCTTCAAATGATAGATCTATATCTGGGATCTTTACTGCATGGCTTGAAACTATGGTTTCATACTTAAGTTCAAACAAACAATACTAGCAATGCTATTGCTTATGGTGCTATACATGGGAGCTCATTTTACCCCCTCAAACAATATACCTTTCTTTTGCCTTGAATGAGCAACTTTTTTTCTTGAGTTGATTGAAGCTTAAAATCACTTCTTGTGGTTGTGAATACCACATGGGTTGACAGGTTTTCTTATTTAGTTACTAGATTCTTCAGCCTCTTTTGTAATGTGCCTAGAGATTGACATTGGACATACGCATCTTTTATCCTTCTCTAGTGCTTGAATACTTCAGCCTCACGCATTTATCACTTGATGTAGTGCCTTCACTAAAGATACATCTACTTATTTTGCCTGAGTTTTGGCTTGATCATATGTTCTTGAACTGACACACTGGGATATATATGACACAGAGTTGATTAACGTTGGACAGAAGCAAGATGCTTTGCAAACACTTCATGACCTTTTCACCTCAAGGAGACATAGAGCATGGCAAAAGCCACTTGAAAGGAGCATGTTTAAGTATATAGAGCTATGTGTAGACTTGCGCAGAGGTCGGTTTGCCAAGGATGGACTCATTCAGTATCGTATCATATGTCAACAAGTAAATGTTGGTTCTTTGGAGGAGGTGATCAAGCATTTCATGCATCTATCAACTGAGCGAGCCGAACAAGCTCGTACCCAAGCACAAGCCTTAGAAGAAGCTCTTGATGTTGAAGATCTAGAAGCAGATAAAAGGCCGGAAGACTTAATGCTAAGCTATGTGAGTGGAGAGAAAGGAAAAGATAGATCTGATCGGGAGCTTGTGACTCCATGGTTTAAGTTCCTTTGGGAAACGTATAGAACAGTGCTTGAAATATTACGAAACAACTCAAAATTGGAAGCACTATATGCGGTTAGTAAATAGAATCCTTCCTTCAGTATTATTGCTGTGGAGCTGCATTTCGGCTCATTAAGTTTATAACTGCCTTGCATGGACTACTTATAAAAAAAACTACCTTACATGGACTATTATTGCTATATTTTATTTTTTAAAAATAATTATCAGTTTTTTTCTTGATATTTGATGACATAGTTTATATCTCCAGCCCATAGAAGATAATAATAACAATGAACTTTTTATATCTTCAGTACACGCAAAGGCTGATCTTGTGTGTTGTATTTTTACATGTTTTTTTTTGATAAGTAAATAAATTATATTATCAAAAGAATAGGCAATGTTATTATTACATTGACATTAAGATGTGTTGTATAAGTGGAATGTGATTAATTATTTGCCCCTTGTGTTTATATTGTGTAAGTGTTAAATAAGGTAATTACTTGTGTGTATTCATGACTTTCTTGTATCCCTAGGCAAGATGTTGCTCTTTAATCCATGTACTTGGGCCATGCCTACTTTCTATCATCCATAAAATTCTTATTTACCAATAAAAAAAATGCGTGTTACTTCTTTTAGTCACAATGAAGGTCTTCTGGACTTGGCTTATAACACTTCAAAAGTAATTGCTGGTTAAATAGTAAGTAAAACATGAACGTTGACTGCCCTTTTTAATAAATAATGCCTGCAATTTAGAAACTGCTATAGCATAATAGTATCAGTAATCTTGAATTTTTTTTTTTCAAATTCTAGATAGAGGAAAGTGGTTAATAAACCTGCTGAATTAACCAATTTTCCCTTTGGCTTGTGTGGGAAAGAAAATTTGATTACAAAGAGTGTGATTCTACCCCCAGTCTGCAGCCAGAGAAGCAACAGATGCACACTTTGGGAGAAAATATCTGCTGTATATTAGATTAATGGATTTGAACCCCAGTGAATCTCTGACCATCTGTTAGAAAAGAAAGAACAAATAAAATGTAAGAAGCAGATGAGTAATCATCTGTTTCTGGGAAGAAATTGAGTCCCACTGAGAGGTCCACTGGAGATCAGAATGTTGAAGAAAGAACAAGATGTTTCTTTTGTTCCTCTGTTAGATGATCAGAAAATAAAGAAATGGTTAATATGTTTAAGATAGGTACTTATTTACAAAATTCCATCTCAATTCATCCTATTTCATCATCTCTGGGATATGATATGGTGCGGAAGGATGAGGATGTGTTGTTTACAAACTTTAGCATTAAACTTATCAAAAAAAAAAAAAAAGAAAAAAAGAAAAAAAGAAAACTTTGGCATTAAGGAGCAAGCTATTCAAATGATTAGTTTTACCGCCTGGGGTAGTATAAGTGGAATGTGATTACTTATTTGCCCCTTGTGTTTATATTGTTTATTCGTTAACCAAGGTTTTTTTGTGCATGTTACATCCAATAAGATTTAATGCTTGAACAAAAATCCATCATTTTTCATCATTTTCTGATTTATTTCATCATTATTTGCCCCTTGTGTTTATATTGTTTATTCATTAACCAAGGTTTTTTTTTGTGCATGTTACATCCAATAAGATATAATGCTTGAACAAAAATCCATCATTTTTCATCATTTTTATCTTCCACTATAATCTGTGTTTGAGTTTTTATTTGTATTTTTTTGTGTATCTTATTGGTGCACTCAGTAACCTGCACTTTCAATGGATCAAATGAAGCTTTATTAAACTTCAAATTTTGTGTAGATGACAGCACACCGAGCTTTCCAATTTTGTAAGCAATACAAACGAAAAACAGAATTTCGCAGGCTGTGTGAGATCATAAGGAATCATTTGGCAAATCTCAATAAGTATCGAGACCAGAGGGACCGGCCTGATCTATCAGCTCCAGAAAGCTTGCAACTGTATGCTGACACAAGATTTGAGCAGCTAAAAGTTGCCACTGAACTTGAACTCTGGCAGGTTTACTATCTTCCTTTTACTATTATGTGCATTTAGACAGGTTGATTGAGTGTAAAAAAAGAGTTAAAGCACAATTTGCCTATTTGTCATGTTAAAAACCACATCTCTTTTGTTAATATTTTTTTGCATATTTCTGCAGGAAGCCTTTCGATCTATTGAAGATATTCACGGACTGATGTGTATGGTTAAGAAGACGCCCAAATCATCCTTGATGGCTGTTTATTATGCTAAGCTAACTGAAATATTTTGGATCTCTTCTAGCCATTTATATCATGCTTATGCATGGTTCAGGCTTTTCTTATTACAGAAAAGCTTCAATAAGAACCTAAGCCAGAAGGATTTGCAATTGATAGCATCATCTGTAGTATTGGCTGCCCTTTCAGTAAATACTTATGATCACACTCATGGTGCATCTCATTTGGATGTAGAGAATGAGAAAGAGAGGAACTTGAGAATGGCTAATCTCATAGGATTTAATCTTGAGTCTAAACTTGAGAGCAAATATGTGGTACTGTAAATTGTTTCACTGGATTTTGTCTCATTTTACTTGATTCATACAGTTTTCCAGTTCTGATTACTTTCTCTCTGTTCCTTGTTTTTTCCAGCTCTCAAGGTCATCCCTCCTTTCTGAACTAGTAAGAATTCTTCTTTTCTAGGCTATGCTTCTCTTTGTTCCTTTTTAGTTATTGGTTTCATTCTTGTGGTGAATATTGCATACATTATTTTGTGGATGGCCTTCAGTATATACTTGTACATTGTAGACTAGACAATATTTTTCGAGATTATTGACATATGGCTTTATGATGTCCTTTTTATGGATGCTGTTTAGTTGGTGCAATTGGTACCCCTTGTTATTGGTGAATGACTTGGTTGTCGTTGAGCTTAAACAAATTATCTTTTCTTTTAGCCTTCTGCCATGGCTGCAGTTCCTCTCCATGAAATGCCGATAGAGATCTTGATCACGAAGTTAGTAAGAAATTTTGGACTTCAATTTTGTATTGAGGCAATGCTAAATCATCTGGGAATATTCATCCAGAGTCCCTTATGCATCTTGATCCTATTTGGAGGTCCTATTATATGATTTTCTCTTTCAGCGGGTTGGGAATGCTTGTTACTGATATGGCCACGTAAGCATGCCGATAGAGATCTTGATCATGAAGTTAGTAAGAAATTTTGGACTTCACTTTTGTAATGAGGCAATGCTAAATCATCCTGATAAGGGAATATTCCTCCAAAGTCCCTTATGCATCTTGATCCTATTTGGAGGTCCTATTATATGATTTTCTTTTCCGGTGGGTTGGGAATGCTTGTTGCTGATATGGCCACTTAAGCATGCTTGAATTTTTTGTGATATAATGTTCTCATTAGTTGCGTGCCTCTAATATCACTTCTTTGGCAACCTAGTTTTCCTTGAAATGCGTTTGCCTCTAGTACAACCCTCCAGTTATGAAGAGATCCTTAATTATCTGTTTACTTGGGAAATAATCTAGGCTGTAATTTACTGATATTGAACCTTTTTCCAAGTATTTTTCACAATATTTTTTTTTTCTCAATAAGTTAGTTATTCTGGGCATAATTGCAGGTTGCCAAAGGTGTAATGTCTTGTGTGATTCAAGAAGTGAAGGACCTTTATCATCTTTTAGAACATGAATTTTTCCCTCTAGATCTTGCTTCAAAAGTTCAGCCCTTTTTAACCAAAATCTCAAAGTTTGGGGGCAAGCTTTTGTCGGCTCCTTCTGTCCCGGAAGTGCAATTGTCTCAATATGTTCCCGCAATGGAAAAGCTTACCACCTTGAGATTGTTGCAGCAGGTGCATTTTTGTGTCCGTCTTGATGGTTATAGTTTTTCGGATATAAATTTATTGCTTTCCATGCATTTGACCTTGATTTTCAATAAGCTGCCCTTTCACTTTCCAGGCATCCCAGGTGTACCAGATGATGAAGATTGAAAGTTTATCTAGGATGACTCCATTTTTTGATATTTCTGTTGTGGAAAAGATATCAGTGGATGCAGTCAAGTATAATTTTGTGGCCTTGAAAGTGGACCATATGAAGGGTGTTGTTATTTTTGATAACACGGTAAGCTTATGCTTGTGCCTTCGAACTTTGTGCTTTTGGTTGCCTCCCCAACCTGTTGAATACAAGTGTCCAAATTGTGATGATAAATGGTCCACATGGCTAGGTTGGGATTTCTTGAAGCACCATGTACATACATGGGATAAGTGCACCCCGGGGGGGGGGGGGGGGGGGGGGGGGGGAGGGGAACGGAGGACAAAAATAAGTTGCTGTTCATGTGAACAGTGCGAAGCATTTCTGTGCACTTATCCTGTGTCTCAAGCATTTCCATTTCTTGAAATGGTACAAATAACCATGTTTGATAGGTGATAATCTACGTAAAAATAGTATTTTTCTTTAAATTTTCCAAGTCATTTTAAGTTGCAACTCTGCTAGAAAAATTGTGGCAGATGAATGTTTTCAGGCTTGGATAGGACTGCAAACCTTTGCTGGAGGGGGCTTTACTTGTACTAGTTCACCAACAGTTTAGGTTCATTTGGGAACTTTGATTTTGTGAGAACCATTTTGGATTGGATGGATTTGCTATATTTGTATGACCATGTTCCTTTTAAGAAAGGAACAGTGTTTTTATTGTTTAAACTTTAAACAAGGGAGGGGGGGATTTTTTATTCACATTATAGGGGTGCAAGTGTAACTTGTGTTAAAGGGTGCATGTTTGGGAATTATGCACAAACCAGATTGTCCTCAATTGAACTATTTTAAGTTGGATAATTACTCAGAAGTAGTTTTACTATTTTCATAGGGTATGAAAAAAAACTGTCGAAGTATGAGTCTGTTTTTAGGTTGTATTTTGGCCGTGGTTATTTTCATTATTGATTGTGTCATGAAATGCCTCAAGTCACTTGTAATTGCCATATCAATGCATCTATTTAGGCCCCATTTATGTAGCTGAGTTTCTCCTATATATAGGGACTGTACTCTCACCAGGCCCTTAGTATTGGGTTCAAGATGGGACTTAAAATTGTATAATTGGTGTGGTGGGTCAACCAGTGTGGAATACCCAGAAAACTGATGTTGGATCCTATGCTTTTGCATGCCTGAGTTCTTGCTCAACTTTCAGACTCCATTTCCGCATACCTACATCTTTAGCTGAGCTACACCAGATACACTAATTGTGGTGTTTGTTTTTTGTGATGGGGTTTTATTCTACAATCTGTTTCCCGACAAGCATTTGATCTGCACTTGAGCTACATTCCTACTGGCTTTGATTATCCTGAGCAACAAGTGATTCTTTGTATTTAGTAATATCAATTTTTCTGTTTTAATTCTCATTCTAGATTTTGTATTGACATAATCTATTTCATCCATCTAGAATGATAACCATTCTAACTGAATCATTCACAAAGGAAAATTAGATAAGCTAACACCAAAGGCAGAAAGGTAATATTGCTCCGATGATTATGGATGTACTACCATGTACATTTGTGATTGGCCATGCTAAGGTACTAAATTCATACATGGTGTGCTGCATAGTCAGCAGATTTAATGGTTTGAAGGGCCTCTCTTAAGGCGATAATTCTAATTTTCTGCTTTATCACCTCCTTAAAGGAAGTTGGTGTTTATAGTTTATGGCGTGGATGTGGCCTTACTTTGGCTGTTCTTGTTTTTCAGTGTGTTGAGTCAGAGATTTTAAGAGATCACTTGGCCACCCTTGCAGAAACTTTAAATAAAGCTAGAGTAATGATTTATCCTCCTGCTAGAAATGCCTCAAAAATTGGTGAATTGCTTCCCAGTTTAACTGAGATTGTGGATAACGAACATAAGAGACTACTTGCTCGAAAATCCCTCATTGAGAAACGCAAAGAAGAAGAAGAGCGCAAACTTCTGGAGAAGGTTCTTTGTAAACTAATATTCTTGCCTGTGCCTTACAACTTGATGTTTTAAGCTTTAGTTGTGATTAAATTGTTTCCTAAGGAATCTTTTTTGTCTTTGAAGGAACGTCTGGAAGAGTCAAAGAGGATGGAACTACAAAAGATAACTGAGGAAGCAGAAAGAAAAAGACTGGCTTCTGAGTATGAGGAGAGGAAGAATGAAAGGATCCATAGGGAAATAGAGGAGCGGGAACTTGCAGAAGCCCAAGCTCTTCTTCAGGAAGCTGCACAACGTATTAAATGGAAAGGAAAGAAGCCGGTCATAGAGGGAGTGAGTTGAAGAGTGTTTTTATTTTATTTTTATCTGCTTAGCAAAGGTTCAGAAAGTATTGACATTTTCTTAATACAGGAAAAACTTACGAAGCAAAGTGTGATGGAGTTGACTTTGAGTGAGCAACTCCGAGAAAGGCAGGAAATGGAAAAGAAATTGCAGAAACTTGCCAAAACCATGGATTATTTGGAGAGAGCAAAAAGAGAAGAGGCTGCTCCCCTGGTTGAAGCTGCATATCAACAGCGTTTAGTGGAGGAGAAGCTATTACATGAACACGAGCAACAGGTATTTCTAAAATTATTGCTGCATCCTGAGGATTGCTTTCTTGCAAATTTGGAGATCCCTTTTTTGAGAAGTTCCATTCTTGCATATGGTAAAGTTTCATTCATATCATGTCCTGCAAATTGATTTTTGTTCACAAATCATTACCCCCGTCTCCTCCCCCTCCTGACCCTTAAGTTCATCACTATGCTTATCGGTTGTCCCGTGGTACTCTGCAGCAAGATATTGAACTTAGCAAACAGCGCCATGATACAGAGAAAAAGGAGAAGGAGAGGGTGGCTCGAATTAAGCACAGTAAGGTTAGTACCTGATTTGGTCTGTCATTAACTTATGTCTGGATATCTAGGGAGCTTTAGACATTCAAAAACTGCTGAACTTATATTGATTATAAAGTGTGCGTCCGAAGTGGTTCCCAGAATTCATACTGTTGTACTCCCATATTTATCCTGGAGTTCTATTTTCTCATCAGGCTTAACACATCCTGTTTTATGACAGCACACAAATGTAAAAATGTTGTCACTTTGACAGTCTTTGGCTGTGCCCTGACAAACTATGAATTCTTTTTTTTTTTTTTCCTTCTTTTTTTGGGTGCAGGAAATATTTCAAGAAAGGGTTGTCAGTTGCCGGGAAGAAGAATATGCCAGATTGAGAGGGGAGAGAGAGGACCGAATCTCACAAATCTTGCATTCCAGGAGACAAGAGAGAGAGAAGATGAGGAAGTTGAAGTTTTATTTGAGTGTAGAAGAGGAAAGGCAGAGAAAATTGCATGAGGAGGAGGAAGAACGGAAGCGTGAAGGTAAATTACTTCTGTTCAACACAACTTTTTGTTTTCTGTCCAGTTATAAGCTTGTAAGGATAAAGGAAATGCTTCATCCCTCTTACCATCTGTTACCATGAATTGCTTTGATAATTAACTTGTTCCATTTTGGTGCTGTATTTACTTTTTCCTTGCCCAGTTATTTGCTGATGTGAATTACCATTGGATCAGAGAAATGGGTTGTCTTTCTTAAGATGTCATAATGTATAGTTCTTGCGGTTTTGTGACTTCCAGAAGCCGAGCGGCGAAGGAAGGAGGAGGCCGAACGCAAAGCAAAATTGGATGAGATTGCAGAAAAGCAGAGGCAAAGAGAACAAGAACTGGAAGAAAAAGAGAGGCAAAGGAGAGAAGCGCTGTTGAGGAGGTCCACTGAGGGGCCTTTAAAGCCTTCTGAGCCTCCCACTGTGGCCCACCCATTGGAGTTGGTATCTGCTGCACCAGCTGTTGCTGTTGCTGTCGCTGCACCAGCACCAGCACCTGGAAAATATGTCCCAAGGGTCATGCGGGAGAGAGCTGAGAGATTCGGGCAGGCTCCACCTCCAGAATCTGATCGGTGGGGTGGAGGCAGACAGGATGACCGAATATCCCAAGCTGATGATAAGTGGCGTAGGGATGACCGCAGATCCTTCGTTGGGTCTTCATTTGGTGGGGGTGGCAGTTCAAGGTCTACTTCGACATGGTCATCATCCAGGATTCCCCCTCGTGGATCTGAACGCTGATTTTAAATTGAAGAAGCCAGCTTTGGGGGGTTTAGCAGCTGATTTTAACAGCCAGCTTTGGAGATTTTGCAGCTGATTTAACAGCTAACTTTGGAGGTTTTAGCAGCTGATTTTAACAGCCAGTTTTGGAGGTTTAGCAATTAGGTCTTCCCTGCCGAAACGTGGTTGTGCTTCTTTTCTGGATTTGGTTTCATATGCTGGGTTGTTTATTCAGACTTTTGGATTTTTGTTTGTTTAATTTTTTAATTCTTAGATTTATTTATTCTTGAAGCATGTCTGGCTATGCAGGCAGGTCTCCTCTGTTGGGGCTTTTTCCCTTCTTTATTGCGTCAGACTGCACACACACACAGTGGAGGGTATAAAATATAAAAATGAATCAAACACAATGGGGGAATTCAAAGAACATGAAGATTTTTCTCGTTCAATTAAAAACTGATAATAGAGTAAAAGGTGATATTTTTACATTTTAATTCATAGAGATCTATTCAGAAACAAAAGTCAACACTATAATAGATTTTGGTCCCACCACCATCCACCGCTTCCACTTCCAGTCCATCAACAACCTTAACCTAAATGATGGCAAAGAATAATCGAAACAAGCGACAAGGAATGGTGGAGATTACAGACGAAGAAAAATATGTTCCTGTAATGATTTGTCTTAAGAGATGTGACTTACACCAAACGGTGACAACTCAACACCATCATAGTCCGAAGATAATGCAGAAGCAAAAGAAGTCTGAAGATAGTGATTCAACTTGGGGATAAGATAGAAATGCAGAAGTCAAAGAAGATAATGATTATGATAAAGGAAATGCTATAATAAATTATATAAAATTAATTTTATAAATTAACGTAATTTGATTATTTTATAATATAATAATAGCACATTAATTTGTAATTTTCAATTCCTGTAACTCTTGTAAAAAAAAGGAGTACAAGACGTATCCTCTTCCTTTTAATAGAAGAGACCGCGTACCTGCTTAGACTTTACAACATACATACGGACCTGCCGTGCTGAGTCCTTTTCTCGATCGTCACACGACTATATATTCCCGAAAGTACAAAAAATTCTTGTCAATGGAGTCGCTCTCCGTAATTTCTAACCGAACCCACACCTAAACTACCAATTCCCAACAAACAGTTGTGAGTTAGGTCCCTCTCTCTCTGTATATATATACTCAATCGTGTCTCTCTGGCTAACTCACTAGCTAATAATCCAACGTTTAGGACGATGGTGTTTGTTTTCACCTCCATAATCGCGCCCCTTACCTCTCGGTGGCCATTAATCGTCTACTCTGCAACATGGACAGCTATCCTGACAGTGACGGTGGCGTTGGCCTCCTTGGCGCCGGAGGTTGCTTTCGTGTCGGCGATATCCTCGTCATCCACAGTGTGCGACGAGACGGAAGGGTCAGTTAGAGTGCCGTTGGACTCGAGGGGAGAGATCCTCTGCTTGCCGGCCCACCTGCTCAGCAAGTCCAAGATTGACTTCATCGTCCCTCCGGTCTTTGCAGCCGTCGTGGTGGCTGCGTCTGCTTGCTTGGTGAGGGCACTCTGCCTTTGGGAGGACGACGAGCCCCATTAGCAACTTCTTTTTATTATGTATTTTATTTATTATTTATCATGTGATTTATATATATTTTTTTGAGACATTCAAAAAGAGTAAAAAAAAAAAAAAAAAAAAAAAAATTCAGAATTAGATTCTCTTTTGAATCAAATCATTACTTTATCATTAAGGAAGAACTTACAAATATAATTTTTCTGCAAGAAAGTGCAAATTCTTCACATATACGAAACCAATAACCAAATAATGATGTAATATTGCTTAAATGGCACTTCGTGACACTATATATGATGTAAACGACTATCAAGTCGATCAAGCTGGTTTTTGGGGTATGAAACAAAAGAGTTTAAAGCAAATATAAACGATCAAACTTATAACAAGCTGCAGATCCTCATGTATTCAAGGTTTTGAAGCCGACTTGATCAAGTCTTCGCTGAAGTCCCAGAGTTTTGTAGCCAACACTTGATCTCTTGCAAGTGCACTTGGCCCCATTTCATTGCAGTCCACGTAGTAGTTTCCAGTCACACCTTTCAAACTTGGGTGGAGTGCCACATAGCAGCTGGTGGCTGCTCCCTGTTATAAACACACAATTCCAGTCAGAAGTAAAAAATTTTCTCATCATGATCAGCCAAAGCATTCAACATCCTTTGCTACTTGTTAAGAAGAAAAGAACAACTTGGCCAATCTACCTGGGGTACGTCTTTCCATAGGAAATAGGTGAACACCTTTAGGATTCCTGCATGCAAATTAAGATGACCAAGTTATGGCAAAAGAATATCATCTGATGTTATTCTTTTTTGTTGAGTGCTGCTACTCATCATTCAGTGTGATGGAAATGAAGCGTACTCATCAGAAGTGCAGAGTGCCTCATTAGAGGAGTCATTATCAGTCCTGGGTGGACTGAATTCGCTGTAATGTTTATACCTTCTTCCTGCATTTCGTTGAAATTAAACATGGTCAATGAATTAGGACAATGAGTAATGGGCGCTTCAAAGACACGATATATTTTTTCCCCGTTGGGAACTTAATTATAATGTTTTCATATAAATATGTTGTAACCCCCATTTTTCTATTATATGGTAACGAAGGGTGAGATTTGTTTGGCAAAGGCATTGTACGGGAATGTGAAGAAGCTAGAGAAGATGATTAATGGCAATCATGAATGGCAGAACTTGAGATAGTGCAGTGAGTATCAATTAATATTATTCTCGATCTTGCAAACCAACCAAAACCTCTACCTGTGTTACTTTCTCTAAAGCTTGAGAAACGTGAGCTGTGTGAATCTAAGTACATGGGTCCAAACGTGAGCTGTTTCTGACAGGCAAATTTCTGACAAATGGGTGCAGAGGTTGAGGAGTGATGCGGTGAAGCTTTTGAGCGTGTAGACTGAAAAGAAAGAAACTTAAAAAAAAAATAAAGGGAGTGGTGAAGTGTTGGTAGTAAGCTTATCATTATCCAAATGATAATACTCCTTATGGGCAGCCATAATTGGATAGACACAAGCAATTTTCGAAAGAGTTATTCTGCTCAGTAGCCTTATACCACACATCTATTGAGTAGATGTTTGGTGTAGGACTGTTAAGTAGTTTTTTTCTTTCCAAAATCAATTGCTTTCCTTCTCTGCGAGAGTCGAGAGGTGAACTTTCCTTCCTTCCTTTCTATGCCGATATGTTTGTCTTTTTGTCTTTTAAATAAAATAGTGCCACTTCACCGGGTGTGTGGGTGTGGATAACAGAACTCTTTCGAATGGAGTGCGCCATACTTGCCTACCCTACTGCTATACTAATTATTTCCATATTTGACAACTATCAACAACATATTTGTCTCGTAAATAATTAAAGATGTTACAAATAATAATAAAGATTTCGTACGTTACTGCTAGCTAGCTTTTGTTCAAACATGAAAGATCACAGTATGATTACCTGAAAACGACGAGACAGCTCATTGGCATGCAATATGTTTGCTAGTTTGGATTGTCCATATGCCTTTTTGTTAGAATAACTGGAACAAATATGAAAAAGGGCAGAATCATAGTGCCGCTCATAATTAAGTTTGTCTATGTACATATACGTACATATATATCATAATTATATATATATAGATTGTACGTGCTGCATATGTTACTAATATACCATAAGATTCACCACATATTTTTATTTGGAAATCGAAATTCTTTTAGAAGTTCACTTGCAATTTATGACTAGTTTGTTTTACTAGATCATTCGATTCCCAGACCCCCATAACAAGAACTTTCTTATTAACCTTTGGATTCTAACGCAAGTGATTATAGATGAAGACTTGAAGTGTGTTGCAGTAAATCATAGTTAGAGAATGTCAAATAATAAAAGCAAAACAAGCTTTCGATCGATGATCAAATACGTACCCAATGCTATCATTGATTCTCTCAAATCGAATCCCGTGCCCGTAAGAGTGGTGGTGTGCTACTGATGACAAGTTGACAATCCGGCCCTCGATTCCGGTTGATCTTGCTGTCTGCTTCATTTTCTCCAGCAGAAGATTTGTTAAGAGGAAATGGCCTGAGAAGTGAAAAGTGAGAAAACTCTAACCAGCACTCTCATTGGGACGATTGAAATGGACCGGATTAACATAATTTTCTACCTACCAAGATGATTTGTTGCGAATTGCAGCTCTATTCCATCTTCTGAAAGCTGGAAGGGGCAGAACATCACACCGGCATTGTTTCTGAAAATATAATAATTGTATAGAACCCATTTATTTTAGTTTGGTAAAAAACAAGAGAGAGAGAGAGAGAGAGAGAGAGAGAGAGAGAGAGAGAGAGAGATCACATCAAGATGTTAAGGGGAACGTCAAGAGCAATGAAGTTGTCAACAAATGCTCTAATGGACTTCACTGAGCACAAATCGAGCTTCAGAACATCCACACGCGCAGTTTTGTTGTCTTCAAGAACAAGTTCTTTTGCTGCATTAGCAGCTTCTGTGTTCCTCGCAGCAATGATTACATGAGCTTTTCGAAGAGCCAAGACTCTTACGGTCTCCAAGCCAATTCCACTTGCCCCCCCTACATCATTGAATTCTTCATTTGAATATCCTTACTTTTCACCCAAAACTTCAGTCGAGTCAAACGAAGTACATCTTGAAAACTAACTATTAACATAGATGCAATAACTATTGATGCATGGATTAATTAAAGCTCATTTGAATCTCTGTTTCTCCTACACTTTAATTAGTTTGCGCATGAATTTCAAGATATTTTGAATCCGAGTATCATGTTAAACTTCGGCCAATCTTCATATATCATATCGTATATATACGTGGATCGGCCTGCATGCTGATCTTTAAGTTCTAGTCCTATGCAAAATCGATCTAGTTTATCATACGGCCTACATGTAGCGTTGTAAATAATACACATGATGACTAGCTAGCTAGTTGGTAATTGTTCTGTCGTTATCCCTCTCTTTAATAGCCTTGAAGTTGGATATATATATGTTGATCTGAACATCCACACGCTCAGTGAAGTCCGGCCTTCAGATCAACATGTTCTCATGTTTTATGCTTTTAGGATATTTCATCACTTTCTAGTACTATGGCCTTGTAAAATTTACTTATCTTAATTTGGTAGTGATTCTACATATCCAATGTAATGATAGAAAACATGGAAACGATCATAGCCAATAATATTGCGACGTGTAAAACTTTTATCACATAAAAAACCAAGATTAAAAATTAATAAAAAAATCATAATTTCAAATTTGAAAATAATTTTCAATTAAAAATGAAAATATTAAAGAAGAGAGCGGGAGTTGCATGGTATGAATAGTCGCCACCAATAATTCCAGGGAGAGGGACAAGAGATAGCTAGTCTCGTGCATGCCGGCATCCCTGATTAATCACCATCGCAATCCAACCTGGAATATCAACGGGGATTCGATCTCCCCTCCCCCCCTCTCTATTTTCTAATTACTTTAATTTTTTAAATATTGAAATTTTTATTTTGAAAATGTTAAATTTCTTTTTGGTATTTATAAAAATTAATTTAAATTTTCCACATGGTGGGGTTATTGATCACAAGCATGTGATCTATCTCATCATTATATTAACCGAAAATAGTAATTAACATAGGGTTGATCAATAGTGAATACTCAAAAGATCAAAACACATGAGGCAAATTTTCAAAAATAAAATAACAAGAGACGAATCCTCATGAAATGGTAAAACATTGGGGATTCGACTAAAAAAAATTAGAAATTATTTTATAATACTGTAGCCGGAGCTGAAAAATTAGTTGATCTTTTGATCATAGATCTAACTTAATTAGAAATATTCCTTGGCCTGTTAAGAAAAACCACCCAATAATATTGTATTTATAAACAGCAATAATATTATCATAATGCATATATGGGTATTGTTCTATGTCCTGTTTTAGCATGTTATAAAAAGCTCCATTAATCAGCAAGTTTTGTTTTTTAATACAGAAGGGGGAGAGTTTCAAATCCAAGTTTTCAATTCGGAGAATCGGGTCATATGCCATATTTAGGCATTAGACTCTTGGCATTAATTAATTAGCAAGTTATATTTGTTAACTTAAAAAATGTTAGTCAGCACAATAATCGATCAGCAATGCAAGAAATAGGGGCGATTTTAAATGAATTAGATGAGGAATTAAGTAAATGGAGACAAGAGAAAAAGAAAAATGAGTAAGAGGAATTAATTTGGTAATAAAATACAGAAATGTAGAGGTAGCTGACCGGTGACAATAGCAGTGAGGTTTCTGGCATCAATCCCTTCAGTAACCTCTTCAGCAGTTGAAGCTGATCCAAACCCACTCCGTCCTCTCCACCCTGTCATCGATGATAATATGCCCATTTTCTTGAATCCGGCCCGCTTTTTAAAGTACAGTACTAGTGCTCTCAAGAACCTCAACTACACTTCTCCTATTGTCTCACCACTGCTCTGATCGAGAACCTCAACATGATCATATATATATATATACACAGAGAGAGAGAGAGAGAGAGAGAGAGAGAGAGATTTAAATGAATTATCTATCGTTGGTCAGCTGAGAAAGGTACAGAAGGTCATGTGCAGAGGATGGGAAACCTTATGCGCATGAGAACATGTATGGACGACTTGGACAAGTTGTAGGTGGTGGTAAACCAGAGAGAGCTACATGCATGCAATAAATGCTCGCCGCTTAGGTGCTGTTAATATTCCCAACGGCCTATCAACTGCATGTTTCAATCCTCCTCCTCTCTCTCTCTCTCTCTCTCTGATCTTAATTTGTCGGAGATGGCGCATGAACTCACTCTTTTGCTTTAGCTGCAAATATCGAATTAATAGTAGTACTCTTGTATGCAGGAATGGTTGCGGGGGATTAATTCACCTACGTACGGGATAGTTAAGGTTTTACCACTTAAGGATCATGCTAGAGCGGTGACCGCTGGTGCCTCTTAGGCTTAAGATTTTTTTAAAATTTTTTTTTTTTAATATTTTTAAATATTATAAAAATATATAAATAATAATATTAAATAAATTTTTCTTAATCATTAAAAAAAAAAAAAAAAAAAAAAAAAGGGGCAGCCAGCGATGGCCCCAACGGGAGCCCCAACAGTGACCTAAGCATTTTCCTACGACTTAATTAGGTGGGAAGGAATAAATGAATAATAATGGCCGGTGTAATGTATTCATGTAAGAGTCCAGATTATTTGGTGGGAAAGCTGCATTATTATTTGCTTAATTATTATATATTTCCAAGAAAGTATTATACGTAGTACGTACTCTGCATCAGCATCCATAACCATTACTCAATTGCACGCCCGGCACTGTAGTTTAGCCTTGAGAAAATGATTAATCCGCGCGCTCCAGTTACATTTCCCCAAGTGACAAGACACGTACTCATTGAGGCGGTCTAGGTCGGGTAGGTTCACGAGAGATGAGTTTTGTCACGTACGAATTTGTATTCTGATTTATATATTAATATTGTGATTTTTTTATTTAAAATTTAAATTAATATTCTTTTTATTAAAATATAACTTTCTGATCAATTATATTAAATAAATGTGCATATTAATTTATATAATCACTTATAACCAAATTTTTCTACGGAAGATTAATTAGGATTTGAATTTTACCACCTGTTCATAATAATTGGTAATCTAGGTACCCATTTGGGGCATGAATAATTTTATTTAACATAATATAAATCACACATTTTTTTCTTTATCCTATAATAAGTATGTGGTGCATTAATGATGAATAGAACATGTCAATCAATTTAATAAAAATAAAATAAAAAAAATTAAAATACATAATATATGTGATATATAATGATGAGTAGCACTCCTTTATATATATATATATATAATAAAAATAATGCTAGTCCTACCGCTAAGGGCTCTCGTTGGGATCGTAGCTCCCACTAGACTTTTTTGGTTTAAAGATTTTTTTGACTTTGAGATTAAGGACATACATTTTAATAATATTGTGAATAGTTTTTTAAAAATAAATCAAAACATGTAAAAGGATAAAATAAAAAATTATATTAACAGGAGTCTCCAATGAGAACTCCCAGCAATGAGAGTAGCACCACCCATATTCTAATAAAAAATACTATTTTGATATCTTATTTTGATACCTCATTCTGACATCTCTTATATTTAATTTTATTTTTATTTTTTTCTTTATCTCATAGTTTATTTATTTAAATACAAGGGTGGAGGGTTTCAAACCAAGGTTTTTTATTTGAAGAACCGACTTATATGCTATTAGATTATTAGGCTATTGGCTTCTATACTTAATAGTTAAGAAAGTGACTATTAGCTAATGTATTGATATTTTTTTTTCGTATACTTTTTAAAAATATTTTAAAATGATAAAAAAATAGAAAGCTGATTTTAGCCCAGCGGTAACTTGTAGCAGTCAGCTGCAAGCAGTAGAGTAACATCGCTCTATTGTTTTTATCCTAACTATTCTCTAATCACAATATATGTATACATATATACATACATGGGTAATCACCGAGAACAAATTTTCTAGGTACAGTCCATTTCACCCACACCGTGATTGTTTTATAGTTTAAAAAAAAAACTACAGAAGGAAAAGTTGATGTTTGAAAAGACATTTGAGTACCCCCCATATCGATCTTTCCGTTCCTTCATGAAGCCAATTTGAGCCCCCGATCCATAAGATTTTCAAATATGAGAACTTTCATATTCTCCACTTTGTGATTTCCGGTGGACACCCATGAAGTTCTAAGCACGCTCAAATGGACTTGAGATTAGATAAACACAAACTGAAATCCACCACCACAAGAAAGGAGAGTTTCCCATGAGCTCCTTAAATATCCGTTCTCTAGTTACTTTTCAAGGAACCATTTCTGAGATTAGTTTCTCTCTTTATGATATATTTCCTGGTTTGAAGTTTTTTGGGTAACTCGTGTTGAATCAACCCAAGTGGCCTGCTGCACATGCACCGTTTGGTGCTTTGTTTTATTAGGCACCCACCACATAATTTCTGCAACAGATTGCTACACTGTAAGTGGCTTGTAGGAGAGCTTAAATGTGCAGAAAATAGAGTGGGAGAAGTAAATAGAGAGGAAGAGAGTACGTGAGAGAGAGATAGAAATTTGTAGAGTTTTTTTTAAATATCGTACAAATTCTATAAAAGAGGCTCCAGTAGACGTAGACAATTTGCTGAACCACTTAAATATCGTCTTATGTGATTTTTGGACAGGCCGGAGTGCGCAACAATTGGTATCAGAGCTCTGGTTCGAGCTGTCTGAAAATTGAAGTTGATCGAAATCAATTTTTGACAACTCCAGGGTGTTCCTCACATCAAGACGAATCTGTTGCCGCAAACGGAATCAAAAACGGAGGTCGGAGGAATCCACACACGCCCCTAGAAGATCGGCGCATGCATCTACTCACTCCACGCGCATCTGGAGGTTGAAAATGAGTGCCACTCACGCTCCACGCACCCCCCACTTGTCGACATGAGCCCCCATGCGCCCGGAGGTTGAAGACGCGTGCCTCTCACGTACCCCACACGCCCTAGAGGTGCTATGCGCGTGTCCATCACGCGCCCAACAGCAGCAGCGCGTGTACCACACGTGCCAAAGACGCCACTACCACACGTGCATCTCACGCGCCTGACGATCAGGATCGTCCATTTTTCTAGATTCTTGTCAAGCTTGATCTAAGCCATTTGGAGTCCGATTTCAACGATCAAATAGTGCTTTCCAACTATTTGGATCATTCCAGACTCATCCGTATGGTTAGAATTTTGAAATTTTCTATCTAAATTTTCTAAATTCAAATGGAAAGATTTGGAAGAGATAGGAGCTCTGAAAATACCAGTAGCTATGGACGTCGATCCACAGTGTCAAATGCCAAGTTTGAAGTTGAGAAGTTCGATAGAACAAGTAACTTCGGTATGTGGCAGTGTGAAGTCATGGATGTTTTGATCCAACAAGAGTTTGATATTACATTGGACGGAAAGTCAGATGATATGACTGATCAGGATTGAGGAAGCTTAATACCCAAGCTTGTAATACAATCCGGTTATGTCTTACCAAAGAACAGAAGTATTTTGTCATGAGAAAGACAAATGCTAAGAAATTTTGGCAGAAATTGGAAGATAAGTTCATGAAGAAGAGCATTGAGAGCCGTTTGCACTTGAAGAAGAAGCTCTTCAGATTCCAATTTCGTGAAAGTATTTCTATGTCTGAACATCTAAATAATTACAACCAAATTCTTGCTGATTTGATAAACTTAGATGTTGAAATCGAAGATGAAGATAAAGTTTTACTTTTGTTAAATTCCTTGCCTGATACATATGAGCATTTAATTACTAATTTATTGTATGGGAAGGAAAAGATTAGTTTTGAAGATGTATCTAGTTCTTTAATTAGCATTGAGTACCGCAAAAAGGATAAGCAGGTACAGCAAGATACATCAAGTGAAGCGTTAACAGCAAGAGAGAGACCACAGTTATGGAATCCCATAAAGAAGAACGGTTTTCAATAGAAAATCCGGGCCACATCACGTGGTTCATCAATCGGCAGAAAACTCGTCAGAGACGAGTGTTCCTTTTGTCGCAACAAAGGACACTGGAAGAAAGATTGTCCCAAGCTGAAGGGACAACAGTTTCCTTGCCTTGACAAGTTCATCATCCATTTGTCGTTCCGATGAATGGATTATGATTCCGGATGTACCTATCACATGTGTCCCAATAGGGATTGGTTTACTAACTTCACAAAAATTGAGGGTGGATAGTACTTATGGGCAATGACAGTGCCTGTAAGACTCAGGGAATAGGTAGCATTCGGTTAAAGCTACGATGACAGCGTCAAGACTCTGACAGAAGTTCGGTAAGTTCTGGACTTGCGGAAGAATCTCATCTCACTAGGATCTCTAGATTCAAAGGGATTCAGAATCACCATTGAAGATGGAACTCTCAAAGTACTAATGGGAGTTCAGGTGGCAATGAATGCTTTGAGGCGAGGAAACTTGTACTTCTTGCAAGGTAGTATTGTTGATGGAAGAGCTTCCACATGCTGTGAGAAGCTAGATGAGACTGATGCTGACATCACCATTCTTTGGCATATGCGTATGAGACACGCAGGAGAAAAAGTTTTACAAACACTGGTGAAGCAAGGCTTACTCAAAGGTGCCAAGATTGGTAAACTGTCTTTCTGTGAGTACTGTGTATTGGGGAAGCAGAGGCGGATCAAGTTTAGAACTGTTGTACACAATACACAGGGGATACTTGACTATGTGCACTCCGATGTTTGGGGACCTATCCAAATACATCTTTGGGAGGTAAGCATTGGTATGTAACTTTTGTTGATGATTATTCTCGTCGTGTGTGGGTGTATATGATGAAAAATAAAGATGAAGTGCTGAAAATCTTTCTTGATTGGAAGAAAATGGTTGAGACTCAGACCGGCAGAAAGATCAAGCGGCTCAGATCTGATAATGGAGGTGAGTACACTTGACCCCTTCATGGAAGTATGCTGGAGAGAGGGAATTGTCAAACACTTTAAGATACGAGGTACACTGCAGCAGAACGGTGTGGCAGAACGAATAAATCGTACTTTACTAGAGAAAGTGCGATGTATGTTGCTGAATGCTGGATTCAGTAAATAATTTTGGGCTGAAGCTATGACATATGTCTGCCACCTCATCAACTGACTACGCGCAGCTGCCAATAAAGGGAAGACACATACTGAAATGTGGAGAAGTACACATGTTACTGATTATGACTCTTTACACGTTTTCAGATGTCCTGCTTACTATCATACTAAAGAAAGTAAGCTTGATCCTAAAGCCAAGAAAGCAAAATTTTTGGGCTTTAGTACTAGTGTAAAAGGGTATAGTAGGGGTGTAACCGATCCAGTTTGGTCCGGTTTTAAACAAAATCTAGGACCAAACCGGTAGGTACCAGTTTTGTATTTTTCAAAACCGATTACGCACCTATTTTCCTTATAAACCGGTATTCCAGTTTTACCGATTTTCGGTCCGGTTTGGTCCGGTTTTTCAGTTTTAATAAAATATAAATTTGTCATTAAAAAATTCTATTTTTTTTTTAAAAAACTGATTTAAAAATTCTGTTTTAAAAATCTGCTATGTAAAAAAAAATCTGCTTTATAAAAAAAATCTGTTATATAAAAAAAATCTGTTACAAAAAATTTGCCTTATAAATTGTTAATATGCTATCTAAACAAAATTCTACTATATAAAAAACTGTTACAACACAAAAACTGAAATAAGAAATCTAGTGTTAAAAAAATATGTTCTAAACTTATAAGCCTTTAAATAAAACTGCTACAAAAAAAATAAAATCTACAATAAAAAAAAAAAAATTCTGCTATAAAATAAAATAAGTCCAAAAGTCTAAATTACAAGTCTAAAAGTCCAATAAATTATGAGTCTAAATTCCAAATGTCTAAATTACAAGTCCAAAAGTCTAACAAATTACAAATCCAAATACCAAAATTCTAAAATACAAATCAAAAAGTCTAACAAATTACAAGTCCAAAAATCCAACAAATTATAAGTCCAAATTACAAATCTAAATTAGAAGTTCAAATTACAAGAATATCCAATAAAAAACCTTACAACTAGAACAAATAGTTAATAATAATAGCTACGCATGTAACCACCAAATCCAATAGTCCATTCAACAAACCTTGCAATTGTATTAAAATAAATTAAGCAGTTAATTTCAATAAAAATTTAGTAATTACATTAAATAAAAAAAAAAAAACTTTAAGAAATATGTTATACAAGTTGTCCTACCTTAAATTTAATTATCTCCAACCAAAGAAGTGGGTCTTGAAGAACTCCCTAAATCTTCCATAAGCTCTACACCAAAAGGAAAAAATAAAGCATAATAATTAAAACAAATTACTAATATGATATACATTTTAAAAACACTTAAAGAAAAGGTGAATGATGCTACATACCTGTATCAAATTTCTCAAACTCCTCAACATCATCCATTAAAGTTTGAATGTTTAACGGGGTAGAAGATGAGCGAAGCCAATTTTGTATACAGATAAGGGCTTCAATCATAAGTGGAAATAGGCTACTGCAGAAAGGATCAAGTACTCGACCTACTATGCTAAAAGCCGACTCAGAAGTCACTGTAGATATCGGAACTGCAAGAACATCCCGCGCAACTTTTAAAAGCACAATGTATCTAATGCTGTTAACCTTCCACCAATTCAACAAGTCAAATTTTGGATCACTCTTTTCACATTTTTCAATTAAATACCTCTCCAATTCAGATTTACTCTCTAAAGAGTTCTCCGACTCCAACCGCATCTGAACTTTTAAACGGATATATGATCCCATTGATCCAAAATTACCTTCACCTACCTCAGGATTTGAACTTGTAGTAGTAGCCCATCCCTCACTTGATTGGCTCATAGTTTGATATTGTGCCCCAACATTACTTTCCTCATTTACACAATAACTATCATATAAATGAGTCAAAGCATCTTTAACCAAATCCAACAACATAAGAACTTTTGAAGTGTTATCCTCATAGAATCCTTCAAAAAGAATATTTAGACATCGCATTTTATATCGAGGATCAAGAATCAATGCAATATACAACAAAAAATTCATTTTTTCAATATTTTCCCAATACTTTTCAAATTTAGATTTCATATTAAATGCCATTGTCCTCAATTTATGAGCCCCTTCCATACACTCCAAATTAATTGCAGCATGAATTGTCGCAAGCTCAAATGCAAAACAGTTGCAAGTGACATAATTGGCCCTAGAGAAACGTAAGGTTGCATCATAAAAAAGTTTTAGAAATTTTACAAACAACCTACTCTTATCCCAATCATCCATGGTTGGAGGCCCTAACTTGGATGCCCCTCCTTTACCCAACTCACTAACAACATCATCATCCTCACTGTCATCCTCACTGTCATCCTCCCCAAGGCTCTTAACATATCCTGAATCTTCATCCTCTAACCGTTGAAATGCTTTTTGAAACTTTTCAGCCCTATCCAACATCATAAAAGTGGAGTTCCAATGAGTTGGTACATCTAAGCATACACTACTTTTATAAGTAATATCCTCACTATCACAACATTGCTTAAATGTGTTCTACCTTTGTGGATATGATTTCACATACTTCACAGCCGCTCGAATTCGTGCAATTGATTGATCATATTCTTTCAACCCATCCCGAACAATTAAGTTCAAGATACGAGCACAACATCTCATATGCAAGAACTCATGTTCCAAAATCGTATCTTTTTTATTCCTTGTCTTTCTTTTGATATACGAAACTATCCCATTATTTGAACTTGCATTATCAAGTGTAATTGTAAATATTTTGGGCCTTTCCCATTCAAGCAAACACATTTCAATTTTTTTCCCAGTATCTCACCCTTATGGTTTTCCACCTTACAAAAATTGATAATTCTTTTGTTCATTTTCCAATCTTCATCAATAAAATGTGCGGTGAGACACATGTAGTTAAAATTTTGCATATATGTCCATGTATCCATGGTTAAACAAATGCGCTGCCCCTCAAGAGCACTTTTCAACTTGTCTTTCTCTCTCAAATAAAGTTTAAAAATATCTTTTGTAACCGTTACACGTGATGGAATCCCATTCCATCTAGGTTGCAAAACAAGCATAAATTTCTTAAACCCTTCCCCTTCCACAAATTTAAAAGGAAACTCATCAATAACCAACATTTGAGCTAAGACTGTTCTACAAGTCTCAACACTAAAAGCAATAGATACAAGCCCCCCACTGCTTTCTCCAGACTGGAAACCTAATACAGATTGATTTCTATCTACTTTCCTAAGTGGAGACTTCTTACAGGTTTTTTCCAAGTATTGTAACATTGATTTTGTGCCATTTATATTAGGATCACAAGCATAAGTAGTCCCGCAAAAATTACATGCAGCTCTAGGTCTTGAATTATCTTTAGATTTAATCTTTTTAAAATAGTCCCAAACTACAGATCTTTTCCTACCACTCTCAGGACCATTAGATGGCTTACTTACATTGGAGGGTAGAGAAAGTGGATTATTAGTCGCCGTTGATTCCATGGTCTTTTGGCTCATTTCCTTTGAAGGTCTTACATCGCCGGGTGTTTCAATTGATTGATCCATCTATAGTAACAACAATAAATAGCATTAATATTAGATTACAATCACACACTTTATAAAATAATAGATCAAGCAATTTAGCAATCACACGCTTTATAAAATAATAGACCAAGCAATTTAAAAAACATATTAATATTATTTAAGCCACACGCATGTACAAGTAGTAATTTAGCAAATTACCAAAATAATGTTCATCAAATAAATAAACTAACAAAGAAAAAATATATCATATTGTCAGATCGTGTTAAATTCCAATAGATTTCTTTTTTCACTAACCAAGAATATACTACGGTTACTACCAAAATAATATTCATCAAATAAATAAACTAAAAAAAAATATTAGTGAACTAGCAGTTAACATACACGGCCATAAATGATAAATATACAAAACTACAAATAATAAATTAAATAAATGTACAAAACTACAAGCTTTCTGATTAGTCTAACTACAAGCCCCTCAACGTAATTATGTACAAAAGTTGATTAGTCTAACTACAGCTAATGAAGTGCTCTAAGCCTCTAACTAGCTATTTTGGTTAAACGGAAAATTTGGAAATCAATTGAGGGACTTCTTAGGCGTCCCTGTGTAACCATTTCCCAAGGCTTCAATTTGCATCAAATTAACAAAACTACAAATAATTGATGCAATAAATGATAAACGTACCAACGGCAACTATCAAGAGAGAGCCTTGTAGCGTGCTTGGTCCAGCCGCCAGCGTCAAAGCAGAAAAGAAGAAGAAGAAGAAGAAGAAGAAGAAGAGGAGTCGGTGCAGTAGAAAACTGGAAGCCAAAAAAAAAAGTCTACTTTAGTCTTTACTCTTTAGTTTAACCTAATTTGAACTGGGCTGCTGGTTGGGCCAGGCCGGGCCGGGTCGCTGGGCTGTGGTGGCAGTACAATCATTGCAATGGGCTGGGTTTAAAATAGAGAAAAAATACACTTAAATGGTTAAAATAAGTGTCCAATAAAATAAAAATAGTACAATAAAATAAATATAAGACAATTAAAAACACTATAACAATTATATTATTAAATACAAAACAATGACTAAAACTATTATAGTATTAGTGTTACTACTACATATAATGATATTAATACTATAAGTCTATATATAGGCTATATAGTTATACATTAAATAATATAATTATTAATGACTATTAATATTAGTATATATATAATAAGATATTAGTATTAATACTATAAGTCTATATTAAACTATTAGTATTAGTGTATATATATTAGTCTTAATTATAGTTATATAATATATTAGACAATATAATAGTATTATTGGTAAACTATTAGTATAGTTATATCTTAGTATTAGTTATGGACCTTATGGTGAATTTGTGATTTAGTATAACTATATCAGTATGAGTATAACTATAGTCTATATTAGACTATTAGTATCATTATAAATATTAGTATTCATTATAGTGCTTATAATTACCATATAATGATATTAATATTTGTTAATTGTTATAGTGAGTTTGTTTTATTATAACTATATTACTGATAGACTATATTGATAGTATTAGTATATTAATTTAGTATTAGTGTTACTATATCATTATTTTATATATGATTATTTAGTATAATGATTTATATACTAATTTATAGTATTATACATAGACTTAAAGTATAATACTAATAGTAATATAGTTTTAGATTATTAGTATTTAATATTAGGTCATACAATTTAAATTGTATTAATATAATAGACTATATATATATATAATAGACTACATAGTTATACATAATAAATTAAAGAATATAACAATATAGTATTAATACTATAAGTCTATAAGTCTATATTAGACTGTTAGTATAGCTATATATTAGTATTAGTTTTGGTGATTTAGTATAACTATATTAGTATGAGTATAACTATAGCCTATATTAGAATATTAGCATTAGACTATTAGTACATATGTGATTATTTTTTATGTAATTAATGATTATATAGACTTAAAGTATATTACGAATAGTACTATAGTATTAGACTATTAGTATCATTATAAATATTAGTATTAATTATAGTGATTATAAATATTAGTGATTATTATAACTATATTATTAATAGACTATAGTGATTATTTTATATGTGATTATTTTGTGTAGTGATTTAGTTACTAAAATTAGTATAGTAGTTTAAACTTTAGTATTAGTTTATTATAGTTTATACATAGACTGAAAGTATAATATTAATAGTAAATTAGTAATATAATATTAGCCTATTAGTATTTAGTATTAGGTCATAATATTTGACTATTTAGTATTAGTTATTATTTCAAAATTTAGTAATAATATTTGACTATTTGAGTAATTTTTTTTTTCTTAGTTCTTACTTCTTATAATAAAATGTTATTAATAATATATATTTATAATATTATATATTAAAAGCATATGATGAATTAAATTTTTATGTTCAAAATTAAACATTTATTTTATAAATTATAATAACATTATCTTATATATAATTATAATTTATATTATTTTATATAAAAAGTATATACAATATTAAACATATTATATATAATATTAATAAATAAATATATATATATATAAACAGTACCGGTCCGGTCCAATATTAATCGAAACCAGAACCGGACCGGTCCCGACCGGTTTCCTATTTATAAAAACTGGTTCCAGACCAGACCGGTACAAAACCGGCACAAGCGGTCCGATTTTCCGATTTTTTGGGTTTTTTTTACACCCCTAGGGTATAGACTCTGGTGCATAGAGTCCAAAAAGTTGATCATCAGTAGATATGTAACATTCAACTAATCTGAGATACTTAAGTCACATAAGCATAAAGATTCCAGTAAAGGCAGCAGTGATGGCGAAACATCAGATGATTCGCAGAGTGTGAAGTTTATTACTTCAAAGAAGTTAGGAAAGCATGGACAAGATAAGGTTGATAATCCAGTCACAGTACCTCCATGTCAACCCAAATCAATAGCAACCAACAGACCGAGACGAGAGAAACGTGTACTGACACGTTTTGTAGACTATGTGACATGTGCATTACCAGCTAAAGGGGGTGAGATCCCAACCACTTATAGAGAAGCCATACAGTCCAGTGAACAAGTTGAGTGGACAAAGGCGATGAATGAAGAGATGCAGTCTCTTCACCAGAACCAGACTTGGGAGCTTGTGCCACTTCCAAGATGAAAGAAGACAATTGGTTGTAAGTGGATCTTTAACCAGAAAGATGATCAAGCTGCTAAAAATGGAGTGCGATACAAAATTAGGTTGGTAGCCAAGGGCTATTCTCAGACAGAGGGAATTGACTACAGTGAAGTATTCTCTCATGTTGTGAAGCATTCATCCATTCGGATATTGCTAGCTTTGGTTGCACAGTATGATCTTGAGTTAGCACAGTTTGATGTAAAGACAGCTTTTTTACATAATGATATGGAAGAGAAGATTTATTTGTCTCAACCAGAAGAGTTTAAAGAAGCTGGAAAAGAAAATTGGGTATGCAGTCTGAAAAAGTCTCTCTATGTCTTGAAGCAGTCACATCGGCAATGGTATAAACGGTTTGACCGTTTTATGATGGATCTGAAATACACTCATTGCTAATACGATCACTGTGTGTATTTCAGAAAACTTACAAATGGATCTTTCATTTATTTGTTTTTATATGTAGATGATATGTTAATTGCATGTAAAAGTAAGGGGGAGATAGATCGCTTAAAAACTCAGTTAAGTCATGAGTTTGAAATGAAAGATCTGAAAGAAGCACAAAGAATAATGAGGATGGAGATCGACAGAGATAGGGTGAAAGGTACAGTTCACCTTACTCAGATGTAGTATCTGAAGAGAATACTGCAACGCTTCAACATCAACTCGAAGACGAAGCCGGTGAGTACTCCTATGGCCCCATATTTCAAACTCAGTGCATTGTAGTCTCCTAAAACTAATGAAGAGCGGGACTACATGAGGAATGTCCCATATACAAGTATTGTTGGAAGCTTAATGTATGTCACAGTGTGTACACGACCTAATATTTCCTAGGTTGTTAGCTTAGTTAGTCGCTATATGCATAATCCTGGAAAGGTTCATTGGCATGCGGCTAAGTGGCTTCTACGGTATATTTCAGGGACCGTAGATGTTGGTTTGAAGTTCGAGAAAAGTGAAGATAGTCTAGTAACTGGATATGTTGACTCAGACTATACAGTTGATCTTGACAAACGCCGATCGACAACTAGATATGTGTTCACTATGGCTGGAGGACCAGTTAGTTGGCAATCAACTTTGCTGTCGACAATTGCACTATCATCAACTGAAGCTGAATACATGACTGTAACAGAAACCGTGAAAGAAGCTATTTGGTTACAAGGATTGGTAACAGATTTGGGTTTTAAGCAACAAGAGGTTACCATTTACTGTGACAGTCAGAGTGCAATTCATTTGGCCAAGAATCAAGTATATCACTCTTGAACAAAACACATAGATGTCCGATTTCAATTTGTACGTGAAATATTGGAAGAAGATGATATCAAACTTCAGAAGATTGGTACTGAAGATAATCCAACAGATATGTTGACGAAAGTCGTCACAGGGATCAAGTTCCAACACTGTTTGGACTTGATAAGTATTGTACACTGCTAAGCACCTTTGGGTGCATTGGAGCGTATTCGATAGCAGAAGTCTCTCATGTCAAAGAAAAATATGCATTCATTTGAAAAATGAATCAATTTGCAAGCAGCCTGGTATGACACACTTGGGTAGAGGGGATGATTGTTGAATCAACCCAAGTGGCCTTCTGCACATGCACCGTTCGGTGCTTTGTTTTATTAGGCACCCACCCCATAATTTCTGCAGCAGATTGCTGCACCGTAAGTGGCCTGCTCTTCTATAAATAGGAGAGCTTAAATGTGCATAAAATGCAATGAGAGAAGTAAATAGAGAGGAAGAGAGTATATGAGAGAGAGATAGAAATTTGTAGAGTTTTTTTTAAATCTCGTACAAATTCTATAAAAGAGGCTCTAGTAGACGTATGTAATTTGCTGAACCATTTAAATATCGTCTTGTGTGATTTTTGGATAGATCGGAGTGCGCAACATCTCGGGTGAAAATTGAAATGCAAAAAACCATTAATCTAGGCTATAATAATAAGATATGCTTTTGTTTTTGTAGAGTTGGATGATTGAATTCTCTGCAAGGTGTATGAGCAAGTGCAAAAAGTTGGAAACAGAAATCATGAGCAATATACTCCATCAAACAATACCATTTCTAGTGAAGGATGCGTGATCCCATTTCCCACATCGCCGCCGAATCAACTTCCTCCCCTCCTTAATAGTTTTGTTCCACTTCAGATGAGCAACACAACACTTGATTAGACGTTTTAGTTTAGTCAAAGCTCAACATTTGCTCATGATGATCTTAATTTCAACCATACCACATCTAAGTTCTTTGACAATGGATTTGCTGCTCAACGCTTATCTATGAGTAATCTAGTCTTCACTTAATGCGAGTGTTAATGAAGGGTCGTTGTTGAAGAATGATTTCCCAAAGAAGGGTGCCCAAAATGTGCTGCATTTAAAGCCATCTTCCTGCAAGTTTTTCCCTTTATATTTCGTCTCCCGCCCATGCCAATGCTCACCATTTTAACCTAGGGAAAATGCTAGGGATCCCGCTGTGGGATCTCGTTTTCTCTTCCCGTTTGACGTGGATCTTTCCAAGTTGGCATTCTTTAGTTTTTGTTCTTTTCCCCAAGTGGGTTGAAACACTCCATCTTTCACTCATCAAACTCTCACATGCGCCTCTCTCTCTCTCTCTCTCTCTCTCTCTCTCTCTCTTCTTCCCTTGCACATATCAGCAGCATATCTCACACCCAGTATGCAGAAAACCTTCATCGCCAAACTTTCAAATAAACCACCACGTCACTGCTTTGCACCACCATGACCCATCTCTGCAAACCACATCCACACTGCGACCCCCACTGCCTTCACTACCGAAAGCCAGCCGAAGAAAACTCACCACTGCCACCATGCTCAACTTGTTGCAACCATACTCAACCAACCTCTGTTTTTGTTGATTAAAACAGAGCACCTACTCCAATTGCTTGTGAGCCACTGAGCATTGCCAGGCCTCCACTCCACCTCCAGTTGCACAGAAAATACCGATGCAGTCTAGAACATAGTTGCTCACCTCTGCCCCTTGACATCGTAGCCAGCTTTCAATAGCCGTAAGTTCCTCTTGGTTTCTCTCACTCTCCGTTCTCCATATCGATCATCTCTTGGTCTGCTCTCTCTCTCTCTCTCTCTCTCTCTCTCTCTCTCTCTCTCTCTCTCTCTCTCTCTCTTATATATTTCCCTCTCTCTATTATTCAACCCAAGTTCACCACGCACGACCTCTCTCTATTATTTAGCCCAAGTTCACCACGCACGGCCTTCTTGCATCATTGGTTCTCGGGGTTGAAAATTCAAAGTTCTTGATGATTGAGGCATGGATCAAAGCATTCTCCTTCACCTTTATTTTTTTCCCTACTGAAACTCTCTCTGTAATTCCCTCAGCAACTCTATGTCTCTCTCTCTCTCTCTCTCTCTCTCTCTCTCTCTCTCTCTCTCTCATCAACTCTATCTCTATCAGTGTTCCTTCAAGTTGCAAATGGAATCACCTAGACCAGCAAACCATAACGTCTTCCATGCCAAAACTCTACCCAAGGCCACGGCAACCACAGCTACTGCCCAACCAAGTCTTCCCTGGCCTCCATCAGTCAAGCCAACCCAACAGCCCGGAACCACTCTACCACCTAACAGTGAAGCCAACCTCCAACCCACATGGCAACCTTCGGCATCCCAGTGTACGTTGCCGCCCTTGCACAAGCTCCCCAAATTTTCCACCACGCCTCACCTCCTCAAAGCCTCTATTTGTGCTGGACCTAGCTCACCGTCGAACGATGTTCTCCCCTCTTCCACGATGAGACTCCCACCGTGGAAGTGCATATCAACAAGTGAGCATAATGCTACTCCCACGTATAAAAGCTGCCGATTTTTTTATTTTTAACTTAATAATTAAAGAAATATTTTTAAATGATATTCTGATTTTTTTAAAAAAAATTCTAAAGATTTAAAAAAATGTATGAAAAAAATAAAAAAGATAGAATTGCCTATTCCTGGCCACCACCTATAACTTTTGAGAAATACTTTTTGCAGTCGGGAGATGCAGTCGGAGTGTAGTCGGTTGTAAAAAAAAATTAATATGGGACCAACATGAAAAAAAAAATTATTTTTATAACTTTTTATAATTCATGTAGGTCTCCTTAAATATAAAAAATTTTTTTTATAATTTTTTTTATTCATTCCATACAGCCGACTACACGCCGACTGTATGTGACGACTGCATGTAACAAAGCTGATAACTTTTATATGTACATATAGCAGGATCCTGTTCATAAAGAAATAAATCAATCGCAAGCTTAAAACCTACCATGTTGCTTTTAGCTAGGTGTTCAGGATCTCGATACACGACACGCATTAATATTGGAATCAAACAGACCCGTGGAAAAAGTTACAACAATGCAAAGTTTGACAAAAAGAGATTTCAAACACTTATCATGTTGCTCTGTCTTCACCAAGATAATTAACCTATGGAAGACATTTTCTTAGTATTTATTGAATAAGATGGGAAAAATATCGGAAGAAAACATTTCGTAACAGTAAATCTTAATGAATAAACCTGATCACTTAACTCTGAAGTAGACGTAGTTATATTGTCTATACATGAATCTCTTTTATCATGCGTTGAAGTTTTGACGATGTTGTTGAAAGTAACATGAGTTATTCTCGCTAGAGTAGATAAATCATTATGTATGTTAATTTTAGAGGAACTGACATTTAAAGAGGATCCAATTTCTCTTATACATTGAACTTTATTGTCTTTCAAAGTATAAGAGAAACTATGCTGAGATTGTCTTTGTTTTCGAATTTTATTGTTTCGAGATTTTTTCGACTCAACGTATCTCTCTTTTATTTTCTTATGAATTTCTTCTTCTTCTTCTTTTCCTCTAATTGAGCAACATGCCATTTTTTTTTATGGGATATTTTTCAGATTATTCAACATTTATTTATAAAGAAAGTTAGATAGAATTTAGAAGAGACAATGTTGATGATATTTAAATGTATTTCTTCATCTATTAATTTTATCTTATCAATCAGCATAAAGTTATGGAAGATTATAAATTATGCATGAATTTGGGAGGTTAATCTAAAAAATAATTAAGAATATATCAAACATATAAGTACTAGACATGCATATATATATATATATATATATATGAAAAATATCCAAAGTAGAACAAAGAAACATTTAATTCAAAATAAATTCATGCAGAATACATTAAATGAACTAATATAACATTAAATTATTTACAACTAAAACTTTAGTCGTTCGACATATAACAAAATAAAGAATTATTATAACTATCAGTTAGAAGTTCATATACTTTTTTGATCGACGAAATGACTATATCACATGATTTATCTAAATTAATTACTGTCTAAGAATAAAATAAATATATTATAAAAAATTCAATTTTATGAGAGATAAATAATTGGCAGAAGATCAAACGCACGGTGCCGACCATCTATGCTAAATACAAGTGCATTTATATCAATATAAAAGAAAATAATTTTTTAATAGTTGGGTTTTTTTGACTGTAAATATTTAAATATGATTTACGATCAACTTTACTAATTTCTTGTGAAGAAATATTTAAGAAAAACATGATAGAGATGTGTTTTATCAAATTTTTATTGTCAGTATTATAAAAATTATATTTAAAGAACTAAAATAAGGACGATTACTATGTATAATAACATTGTTATAAAAAAAAAAAATAGAATAGAATTTTTTATATGAGAAAAAAGAGATTGTACTAGAAAATAGAGGAAATAAAAGAACAGTGAAAGTAGAGAAAATTGACAACAAGAGGGATGAGAAGAAAAAATCTAGTTGTAAATATAATTGTGCACTAATCTAATGTGATTAATCAAAAAGTAGATTTGATTAAAAATAGTGCTAATTTAAATTTTAAATATAAAGGAATCAGTATTAGTATGCAGATTAGTATGCGACTTTACTTATACATAACAAAATTCGGATGGAAAAGAGTGAGATAAGAATAGAAGCAGCAAATCTGTTACAATGAATACATTAGAAGAAGAGAACACAATAATTGTATACTCATATTTGTTAAATAAAACTATATGAACATGCTAAGAATAATAATAGATCGAATAAATAAACTCAATATTTATAGAATCCAAAATTGAACGGAATAAAATATTGCAACGAATGAAATATCTTATTACCAGTGTTTTTAACTGTACTATTAATAGTATTAAGAATATCAAATTTGTTATTAATATAAAATTTATTATTGAACAATTAATATCACATTTTGGAAATATGAAAGTTGTTATTAATATCACATTTCTTATTAAAGGAATAAATTTATCCAAATATAAAAAAATATTTACAGTTCAAAAAGATATACCTAAATAAATTATTAAATAAAAATGGGAAAAAATACATTCACTATTAGGGTTTTCGAGGCAACCCAACCTTCAAGGATTTCCAAAAGTTTAATAGTCTAGACCCTTCCTTTCTGTTTCCTTCCTCTTACATATATTCTCTTCTCTAACAAACTCGTACCTTTAAAAAAAAAAAAACCAAATTCATATGAAAATAGAAAAATAAAAAAAGAGAGAGTAGTTTGACAGACCCAATAAGATAGCACGAAACGCGACGTTTCTGTTAAGTGAAATGCATCGTTCCATCCATGTCTGACGCACTGTTTAAACCAACTAAACTAAACGTGGCGTTTGAATGGACATCAAAATGCACACTGGACTCAATCTCATAATAACACCGTTCTGAGTTATTGGACTTAAATTAAAGTACTTCACTTCCATTGCTTCCAAACACTTCCAACATCTTCCTCTCAGTCCATCGTCTTCCCAACTAGGGTTTTCTGCACCACTGTCCTCCTCCTTAGCTAGGGTTCATTACATTCTTCTTTACCTCTTGCATTGAAATCTTCTATTTCTCAAATGCTCTTTCTCCCCCCCCCCCCTCGATTTCTTCGTCTCCTCTGCTCTCTCTCCTTTTCTCTTTCTCAACGTTTCTTCTTCTTCTTTGTCTCTCCATTTCTCCATTTCTCTCTCTTTCTTAGCTTCTCACACCGCCACGGTCACCAACTAAATTAATCAAGAAATTGAAAAAGAATCCTAATCATGTTTTGGATTCCTTGTAATGTGTATGCCTTTATTTCTCTAGTTCTTCAATTCTAATGTGTATGCCTCTATTTCTCTGTGTTTGGCTTTGATGTATTGCAAAGATTTGGCTGTTCAATACGGTTGTTTCTCAAGTTCTTTGTTGCTCTGTTTCTTAGTGTCTGCCTCTCATATTTTATGAAGATTTCTTTGTTTAATTTTAATGTGTAAGAATATCTCCATAATATGTCGAATTTAACATGTATAAATTTTAATGGTAAGGAGATGTACTTACCAAAGGCCTAGTAGTAGAGGAACATGCAGTGAGATTCAAAATGCAGACGGAGAAAAGCAGCGACCAGAAACATGATTTAGAGAAACTCACTAAGGTGGTGGATCGATCTTCTAGAAATCAAATAAGGCGGTGGAACATGGAGGAAGGGATAAAGTTGAGAAATGCATAAAGTTGAGAAATGGAATAAGGCGCTGAAACCCACCACTCAATTTTTTTTTTTCTTTCCAAATTCTCATCGCCTCAACCAGAAATTTTTTTTCATTCACCAGTGGGAGGGGGGCTGGTGCTTCGGCTCTACCCACCTGCTCTCCTCATCAGCCATGACCTTGTATATTTCTGTTTAACCTTATTTTTTTCTAGTTTTTCTTGTGTTTTGCTATTAGCATTGTTTAACTTTGCCAATCTGCTACTTTTTGGTGCCATAGGGCTAACACATGCCACTCCTACAGCTTCTCCAGGTGCCAATTGTTCAACTGGCAGAAGAAATCTACTCATTTATGCGGCGCGTGACCTTAGTATGCTACTGCACTCTCTGCCGCCACGTGCGGCAGTTTTGGGATTAGCGACATAAGATCTTCTAGATTTGACTGTTCTTTCCACTCCAAATAACGATCCCTCACCCGCGATTGGTCACAATTTTTGGTTGCTACGTTAAGTTCCCGCTTTCACTCAATCATTTTCCCACTTTCCCTAACCAATGATTGAGTGAAAGCGGTAGTGAAAGTTTTTTCCAGCCAGTCCAAAACAACACCTTGCAGCACACTTTTCTTTATTGCGGCTTCTGGGTTCAACTTTATAGTCTATTCACTAGCCTATTTAAAAACTGTCACCAAGCGATCCCCTTTTGTGGGAATTGGGTGGGAGTCAAATCTTTTGGCTTCGATCACCATTTTTTTTTTCTTTTTCTTTTATATTGTAATGTGTTGATTTTGGAAAGATCATAGGACTCTTATCCCATTAAATTTATATCTTGTATCCGCTAATTTATCTATAAAGTCTTACTTGCTGGGAAAAAAACAATTATTGAATACCTCACTTCATTGATACTTGATAGCAGCCACCTTCATTTTCCATCACTTTTTTATTGTTTAGAGGAAAAATAGAGGTAGGTATTGAAAAGTCAAAGTTAAAAAGTTATCCCATACGATGTGGGAGTAGCACCGTCCTATCACCGAAGGTTTTAAACTTCAATACCGAAGCATTAACAGCAACAAATTTGAAAATTAAAATGGGTGTCGGTCTTTGAGTGGTCAAATCACAAAATAAATTATGAGGGTTATGATACCCTTACTACTCACTACAATTCCTTTACTACCCATGCGCTCACGTGGCTTTATTTATTTTTTGCTCCTCCTTTGCTACTACATTTTCATTGCTCGAGATTCGAAAATTGTCATAAACTTGTGGCAAAAGTCTTCATCTCCTTTGGGTCCATTCACTCACCTTAGACAGAGAAGGCACATACTCTCTCTCCCCCCCCCCCCTCCCTCTGAGTTCTCACTGGCTATTGAAAATGGAACAGCTTCATCACCCTGAGTTTCTTTAACTTCATGATCTAAGCATTACAAGAAATTTAATTTTTAGGGATGAAATTTCTTAGGGACGAAATTAATTTCGTCCCTAAAAGTACTTTTCTGAGAAGAAATTTTAATTTCGTCTCAAAACATGGAAAACCTTATAAATCCGTTCGAACTAAAACAAATTAGTTTGAACTTGAGATTCTGAGACGAATTAGGTCGTCTCAAAAAATCTATAACGTTCAATTTAATTCGAACAGAAAATTAATTAATTCGAATGCAATATTATTTATTCGAATTAGTATTAACGTGTTCGAACGGTATTATTTAATTGAAAAGATATATTGTTAAAATTGTAAGAATACATATTTTTTCTATTAATTTTTTTATCATTTCCAAAGTAAATAAAAAGTTCTATATATTATATATTATGATTTACAATGAATTAAAATATTTACAAATTCATAAATAATTAATTTTATGTAATTAATTTAAAAATATTTTAGTTAACTAAATATTAATTTAAAGATAGTGTCATTTTTTCAATTATCGTGAACACTAAGTATAATGAGAAGAAATGTGTTATTAACAATAAAGAGGCTAGCAAACACTAAAAATAAAAACTATACTACATTAATTACATTCCAAAATGAGTTAGACGTTCTATACAACATAAAAAAGTAAAAAAATTACTAACAATATTTATTTATTATATAAATCAAAATCCTTCTGTAAAGTTTGCAAGCGTCCTTCTAGGTCCTTAAGTTTCTCCATTATGGGCTGAATGAAGTCCCTCAATAAAATGTTGCGATGGTCCGCCAATATAGCTCGTACCTCATCTAGAGTAGCCCCAGCAGGGTGTCTCTCAATAGGGGCAGCAGCAGTAGAAGCTAGATCAGTAGGCGGAGGCTGATCCTGTAGGACTGGATGAGTCTTCGACAAGTGACCCTTGCTCTTACTGAATGTGATCTTGTTAACGGGCCCCATCTGTGGCGACCTCCGCTCAGTCAAAGTCACTGTAACCCCTGAATGGAGTAAGAGGTTAGATATCAAAAGCCCAAATGGTAGACTACCTCCACCCGAATAGCGTGACTCTGTGCGAATGCAGAGGAAGAAATATAATGCCAGATCAATCGGCTCCCCCCGTGCTAACCGTAACAAAAATCTGGCCCGCTCGATCCCGAAATCAGTCTTGTGTTTTTTCGGATCAATGTTATACCCAACAATCAAATTAAGGATTCTGAAAAATGCTATACAGTTGGCCTGTCGGATCACTTTACTGCCATCATATGGAGGAGCCTCAGGGTCTCGCACTAGGTTACGAACCTGATCGTCTGTGAGACCATCATCAGGTACCTCATCACCGCTCTCGCTATCATCCGAGCTAGCATCCAGCTCTGCGGTCTGTACATCCAGCACTGGCGATGAGGATGCGACTGTTGTGTCCTCTCCAGATGGTGCAGTCACTGATCTCGCTGCTGCTGCTGCAGGATAGGCACCAAGCTCTCGCCGCAAATCTAGAAACTCAGCAATAACGCGGGGAGAGAATATAATACTCACTCCCCGGACCACTAAGTTATAGCATAGAGCATCACCAGGCTGCTCACCCATGGCACGGTAAAACTCACCGACCATCTCAGGATATGCTGTGCCCCTCTGTCGACAGATCGGGGTCCATCCACGATCGGTGATGATGTCATGTATGCTCCGCCCCTCCCAAGTGAGGTCACGGAAGTCACCTAGAATGATCTCCCGCTCAACTAGTATAGGCCTGACGGCCGGCTGAGAAGGAGATGCGGAGGTACTTTCTACTGTCTGGGGTCTGGAACGTTTTCTTCCGCTGCTACTTGCCATTAGTATACTATTGATGTATAAAAGATATATGTGATCTAATTAAATTGAATTATAGGAATGATGATGTTGTGCTATCATGGTTGACAACTGCTTATTCGAATGGCCTTTAATTCCATTCGAATTAAATTATATTCATTCGAATGAAATTAAAGGCCACTCGAATGAACATAAAATTAATTCGAATGACCTTAGATAACTCCATTCGAATTAGCCTAAAATCCATTCGAATAAAATTATATCCCATTCGAATGAACATAAATTTAATTTGAATGGAATTTATATTCATTCGAACGGACTTGAGCCAAACAGACATGGCTGAGTCGACTTAGAACCGAACCAACACATTCATTTTTATGAAGGAATCCAATATTTTAATCGGTAGAAATGATTTAGGAGTAAATCCCTATCATTTCTACCGATTATAGTTGTGTCATTTGCCCCCAAAACAACAAAATGGGGCCGGATTGATTCAAAATCCAACCCCCCCAAAACTAACTAAAAAACTAATAAAAATAAAGCACATTTAACCCATACCTCTTGTTCTAGGAGATTTGAGGAGTTGGTCGGAGTTGGTGGCGGCGTTGTGGTTGCTAACGGTGGAGGAATCGAAGAGTTCGAATGAGAGGAGGCACGAAATGAATGGAGAAGAAACTGGTTCGCGGCTTAAATATCGCGATTTTGTTCGAACGGAAGTATAATTAGTTCGAATTAAAAGGGTATAAGTTCGAATTAGAAGGGTATAAGTTCGAATGAATTATATAATAGTTCATAAAAATATATATATATATATATTTATATATATAAGTACAAGAGGTAAAACAATTGAGAAGTATTAGTAATAATAGTATATAATACAGAGTATACTAGTACTAATAAAAAATTTAGTTCCAAGTATATATAATACTATATATTAGATAATTATATATCGATAGTATAGAGTTTTATACTAGTTACTTATATATATTGTAAGTATCTAGTATATATATGTAATAGTATATATATTATGGATTAGATGAGTATAAAATAGTATTGTCTAAAGCATTGCATTATAAAGTAAATATAGTAAGTATATAGTAAAACATTGCATTAATTATATGTATAAAAAACATATTTCTAATATATTTAGTTTGTATATTAATAATAAACCAAGTACTTGGACTATATTATAAAGTATTACAGTATTATTAGTTTTCATATTTTGATGGTATCTATACTTTAATATCACTTAGTATTATACTATTAGTGATACTTAGTATTATACTTATAGTGATACTAACTTATAAGTATAACACTATTAGTGATTGTAAATAAAATATTATACTATTTTAAATACATAATATTATAGATTGATAAGAAACTTAGTATTATGATATTAGTGACACTTAGTATTATATAGTCTATATAATTTTTACATATACACATAATAATATTGGGTGTATTATGTGTATAGTTATATATTTATCTAATTATCTGTTCGAACTAATATAATGTTAGTTCGAATAGAGATAATTCATGTTTGGAGGGAAAATTCGCGCCAAGTTATCAGTATATGCTGGAAAATATTCATTTTTCTGTTCGAACTGGAAAAATATTAATTCGAACGGGAAAAAATTGTGGAAAAAATTAGCGGTATTTTGGATTTTCGCGTTCGAACTGATTAAAATTTAGTTCGAACTGAAATGCACATATTATTAATCCGATCCTTTCACTTCATTTTCACTCGGATTGAAGATTGAGAAAAGGAGAGAGAGCGTGGCAGAGGCTGTGAGAGAGTGTTGTGGAGAGAGAGAGCTTGAAAGCGTTGAGAGAGAAGAGATTCTTGAGAGAGAAAGGAGAAGGACAAGAGGTAAGTTGTGTTTTTTTGTATTTTTCATTCCGATTTTCATTTACAAATATCTATAGAGTTTTTGCATTTATTTGTTGGGATAGAACAACAGTTTAATGTGTTTTATGTATATATAGGTATTGTGGGTTGACTAAAGTTTGAATTGCTAGTACAAGAGGTAAGTTTTGTTAGTTTTCTAAGTTGTTTAATAATCATATTTAGATATATTCATATAGTTTTGAGTTTGTTGTATTGAAATATGGCATCATGAATGCAGAAATTGTGTTTTGTTTATCAGTTTTGTGCTCTGTTTCATGATTGGTTTCTGGGTTGGTTTAATTCGAACGCTCTGAATACCGTTCGAATTAATTTTTATTTGTTCGAACAGAATATAACTCGACCAGCGTTCCATTCGAACTTATAGAGTGTTTGTTCGAACAGTATCACAGAATTAAATACTTATTATTTGCAGTACACTAATTAAATAGCTTAATACTCCAAATATAATAATAAGATATTTAATTAAAAAATTATAATGGAATATGTGAAGATATTTAAGTACTCAAGTAATAAGATGATTAATACATAATGTATAATTAATTATATCTAAGTACACTAATTAAATAGCTTAATACTCCAAATATAATAATAAGATATTTATGGCAAAAATTATAATTAAATATTTGAACATAAGTAAGTACTCAAGTATTAAATATTTCAAAATCTTTAATGGCCCATCATGTATACTTGTAATGTAATCTTCCCATGTATTTGTGATGTATGCTTGTTATGTTTACTACTGAGTGTTTGGATTTTGTAGTTATTTTACATGCAGTTAAACCTTAGACCCGTTCGAGAGTTGTGACCAAATATTCTCTTAAATAATATTTGGGTATAACTCTTGAATTGTCCAAAGTGGACAGTTTGGGATTCTATCATCTATATGGCATATATACTTAGTTATAACTCCTGTGTTAGTCAATTTAAATTTTAGTTTAGCATTTTTCTACATTCTTCGAGTATGTAGTTCATAAGTTTCTCGGCTCATGAATAGGGTCGACGGCTTATCGTGACTAGCATACTTGGAGAATTGTAGGGAAATGCTGCCGAAATTTTTACTAACATACGAGTTTTAGACTGAGTATATATGCGATATAGATGATAGTCTCTCGAATGGGATAGGACCAACTACCTTAAAAGTACAGGGTAATTAAACACATGTATTGTAATAGTTGAATGATAGTGTTTATCCCATGATTGTGGTTTTTCTTTATAGATGGATAAAAGTTGGATGTTGTTGGGAGATAGACTTGGTCGAGACTATAAGCAATATGCACAAGGGGTGAAGTCTTTCTTAGAATTTGCTTGTGGGAGTGTTGATAGTCGAGGATTTATAAGATGCCCATGTAAGAAGTGCAAAAACCTTAGTTCTTATAATATGACGGCTGTGAAGGATCATTTATTCGTAAATGGAATTGATGGTAAATAGTCACATTGGGTTTTACATGGAGAACCATTTCCCCAAGGAGTTATATTTGGCAGTCACACCAACCAGATGGATGAATGTAACGAGATCGACACAGAGGACATAAATGTTGATATTTCTGATGATGGTTATGATAATGGAGAAGATATGACTGAAATGTTAGGAGATCTTGGCGCAGGCATATTTGGTGCCAGTGTTGGAGAAGGAACATCTACCCAGTCATTTAGGGGAAATGAAGACTTTGGATCATTGTGGGAGGATGCAAGTGTAAGTTTAAGTTTATTTAATTTCATTATCTAAATATATTTTTGTTACATATACTAATTTTAATGTTTTTCTTTTTCCAGGACAAGATGATATCTCTTAAAAACACTGTTGCGGATCCATCTGATGAATCATCTGTCAACGATGCTCAAATCTTTTCTCAAGTTCTTGGATCATGTTCTGGATATTTGAGGGGCTTAGGACGTTGCGTGAAGCCATCCTCAACATCTTCATCATCTTCTAAAGCCAGATTGAATGACGACAACACTAAAAAATTAGAGGAAGCTGCACTTGAGATAGAACGATTGAGATCGAAGGAAAAAGAGTTGTTGACCCGATTAGATCAAGCAGCAGATTTAGAAGCAAGATTAGAAGAGAGGCTACAATTAAATAACCAAAAAATGTTTGAACAATTTCAATTAATGATGTCCCAAAACCCTATACCACCACCACCACAATCATAATTCATTTGTTTTTTTAATAGCCTTTAATATTTACGATGTTTGTAAACATTTGAACAATTGATGTATATAGATTACAATTTGTATTAGTATCAATTTCATTTTGTTTGATCAATGCCGTTTGAATGGTAAATTACCATTTCTGCATACATTCAAACAAAAACATATCCATTCGAACCAATAAATTCCCATTCGAACAAAAATATACCCATTTGAACTTACCAGGAAATACAATCCTTGCGTTCGTTCGAACAAATAAATACTCATTCGAATAAATTCATTTCTAAAAGTCCGTTCGAACAGAAGATTTCTGTAAATAGATTATTTGTTCGAACAGTTAATATTTTTCTTCGAACTAAAGTCGCTTACGAACTTTTTTGTTCGAACGGACTTGGTCAGATATGGTTATTGGTTCGAATTAACATTTCATGTTGTTTGAACAAAAATATTCTCGTTCAAACTTGATTCTGAGACGATATTTTTTTCTCAGAAAAAATTTCCCGTTCGAACGGTTTCGACCGGTTCCGTCCAATTTCGTCCCTAAAAATACTTTTCAGAGACGAAAATCAATTTTCGTGTCCAAAAACTTTCTGAGACAGCCTTTTTGAGACAAAATAGAGACAAAATTTTTTCGTCTCCCAAAACTTTTAGGGACGAAATTTCCATTTTTTGAGACAAAATTTTTTGTCTCAAAAAATCATATCTCTTGTAGCGAAGCTTTCTTTCTAAATGTCTACAACAGCTCAGAAGTGTCCATCACTTTGTTCTCAAGGAGAATCCTAAACTCATTTCCATCTTCAGAAATTTGGCTAGATACAAGTGGGCATGGAATTGTAGTTGAACCAACATATCCAAATAGGTTTGTCGCAATGCTGACGAAAAACTGAATGGCAATCTATAAAGGAACCAAACTCCCATGAATGCATTTTGAAATTTTCACCAATACCATCTTAATCAAATATATCTGAGAGTAAAAAGTGCTATTCAGATCGCACTTAAACAAATGTATTAACTCACAGTTTCCTTAATAACTACTAGAATCATATTGGAAATATTAAATTAAATTCCCTCATCACTTACTATTTCTAAGTGCAGAATGACAAATTCCAAGAAAGATGATGCTCATATCTTAAGATACAAGATACACACAGTCTCAAGTACTTAGTTTAGAGTTCTTAATTTTATCATGCCACCAATTTTTCCACTAAAGCCTCTCTGTCTCGAGAAGCCGCCATTGAACGATGGCTGACCACTGCGGGAGGCGCGTGACAATGGAGATTTTTGAGAGAGAGAGAGAGAGAGAGAGCGAGAGAGATTAGACCAGTACCCTTTTCGATGCCATTTGGGTGGCTTTTGGTCTAAGGGGAGGGCTTCCGTTGGAGTTCAGGGTCGTTTGGTTGAGCTAAGCTTCTGAGAGGGAGACATGGATTTTGGGCGAGCGAATCAGAGACTACTACCAAAAGCTTCTGCTAGTTTTTGGATCTCAGGCAAAGGAAATGCAAAAGGTCGAGGACTAAGGAGGAGAAAAATAATAAATAAAGCCACGTGGGTACTTAGGTAGTAAAATAGTAGTAGGGGGTAGGATGAGTATCATTACCCAAATTGTGTGGCGGATTAATTTTGAGCGATCTCCTCCATCTTTAGCCTAATCTCAATGTGAATCTTAATCTCGTTTGGTTATACAATTTAGATAAGATGAGATATGATATTTTATTAAAAGTTAAATAAAATATTATTATAATATAATTTTTTAATATTAATTTTATTTTAAAATTTGAAAAAGTTGAATTGTTTATTATATTTTATGTGAAAATTTATAAAAATTATAATGATTATATGAGATGAGATGAAATAGTTTGAGTTTGGGTATCCAAACTAACCCCAATTTAAGAAATTTCAAAATCTATCTCAGCCTTATCTTGATTTAATTTTGAGTTTTCCAATTGTGCCTTTGTTTCCTTTCTTGAATGTATCAAAATGCTCTCATTTTGCATTAAACATTCTCATCCCTTTAAAGACAAGCAAATAATAAAATAAAATAAAATCAAATCAAAAGAAATAAAAGTGAACAAACAATTTTAATAAACAAAAGAATAATAAAAATCATGTAAAAATTACACTTTATCATGTCATCTCTGTTGCTAAGAATTATTGTTATATATTTCGACTTCTAGGATTGAGAAGAGAAGTGACCGGCCAGGTAGGGTCGTCGGATTTAATGGGATGGATCAGCTTGCACAGACCATACCATACGACATACTCTTTTGTTCTCAATTCAATGAAATCGTGCATCTATTTTGTAAGCCCCACCTCTAAGTACTGGAGCTAGCTCATTCTTTGAATTAATTTATTGAATTGGTTTGCTTATTGACACTGCCGGCCATGTCGTGTAGCCATCACAATTAAGGGCGCCTTGGACTATACGACACTACAAGAGAAGTGGACTTTTGTGACCAAGATTTGTAGGAAATAGTCCTTTTGGTCACTAAATCTTAGACACAAAAGCCCACTTCTCTTGTAGTGCGATAAAGATCACATGAAATAAGATGTGATATTTTAAATAATACTGAGATTTTTAAGTTAAAATAAGATGAAATATTTTGTAAAAAAGTATGTGTTTAAACAGTAAGATGAGATAAAATAATTTTAATTTTTTAGAGATTTGATAAAATAGTGGATCCTACCAATTATTGAAAATTATTTTTAATTATTAGGTAGAAAATATTATGAATATATTAAAAATAAGTAATATCAATTATTAATTTAAAAACTCATAAATATTTTGAATTTTTCAAAATATATTTTTATATTATTATATTATGGCCTATCTATTATACTATATTTTATAAAATTATATTCTAATTATATATTACAATAAAATAAAAAAATTCTAATAGATAATTGTATATATTAAAAATGTGATAGATAGTTTTACTGTAGTGGTACTATAGAGGCAGATGAAACTTTGTAGCAAATTAACTTCAGCAGTACTATATATTTACTGTAGCAATGGTTGAAAATCAAAGACGAGATAAGATTTTATTTTCTACCGTAAAAGATAAAGTAAGTATTTTACATCATCATACATGTTCAAGATCTAATCTATCAAGGCTGACACAGCTTGTATCTTAAAATTAACTAGGTTTGACCGAAACAAACAGGACATGATGATCATCATGTGCCTCATCAATCTTAATCCAGATTGAAAAATGGCCAAACTTTATAGTTTAGAATGCCTGTAAATTAACCACAAGTTTTGGTAGATTAGAGTGCATGCATATATATAATTACAAAAAACCCACAATATCTGCAAATTAATTATATATTGAATTGATTGTGTTATTTTAGAATGCAAATTTTTAACATTCTCCTGAAATAAATATCAAAATCATATATAAATTAAAAAAAATTCTATTTATTATTTCTACATGACCACACATGACTTGACGATGACTGATGATGATCACGAGTTAAACAACCGATGTAGATAAGGCAACTTCGCATAATTATTGCATTGCCACAATTATGGTAGAGACAGGCAAAATGTACTTCTGATTAATTAATTTGACAACACATGATGAGCACCGACTGATGAAGAAGTTGATGGAGTACCCAAAGGAAACAAATAGTACTACGTATCCTCATTAATTATCACATGCATGACTAATATAATATATGTTCTTTATAAGAAAACTCTCGTCCATATCTAAGAAATTAGTCAGTTATAAGATACAAAGCTAGCTAGCTTGCGCGTTGATCAATTTATTCATGGCCGGCGACGGATGATCAACGATTTTTACACCGCCTAGCCTGCATAGTTTGAACCCTAATTTCATATAAAATTGTAGTTTACACAGTACTGGCAACAGTACTCAAGAGTGGATATAGGATTAAAGTCTAAGAGAGGGTCATGCATGCATGCATGTTGAAGAACTGAAATTTTGTCAGTGGCGCACTATTTTTAAACCGATGAAAAATATTGACAAATAAATTTCAAAATTTTTGAGTGATTTTCCATTGTTTTTGGACTTAGATGCTATGTTTTCTAAATTCTTCAAAAATAAAAGTACCAAAATCCATTTTATTCTTGTTTCTCTCTTTTATTTCTGAGAAGTACTGCTACAACTCAAAAAGATCTCATAAAACTAAATTTATAAATTGAAATGGTTTAATTATATGATACAATAATCTAACGTATTACATTAAATCATTTTAATTTGTTGATTTATTTTTATGAGATCGGTTTGTAGTTAAATCATTTCTCTTTATTTCTAGCTAAAAGAGAGGGAGTACATAACGCCTTTGATCTAGATGCAGATCGAGCCGGCCTGACTATGCACGGATGCATGGTTTTGTTCAATACCATAGGATTGTGACTCATGTGGTTGATTTATATGTTGCCACATATCATGTCTGTCTCATCACATCATATATGTATATATATAACTGGTTTTGTAATAAAATGCAGTTTCTGAATCTTCTAGGTTGTGAAAAGTATAGCGTATATCTACGGATCGAGCTGTATACAAGTACCTCCGAATCCCTACGTTTTTATTTGAACTTTCGGCTTGCATGCGGCCTACCAAATTAAACACATTCATGCATCAAGCAGCGTAGCATTAACTAAGCTAGAGTACTGCATGATCACCATCCATACATCCAGCTTGACTCTGATCAGATCATGTGGAGGAGTAGTACGTACGTAACTATCACCTTAAATGGGAAGTACTTTTTTAGACAGAAATGAGTGCTTGGAGACGTGCGTGGAGACGAGCAAGTTGATACCGACTTAATTAAATTACTCAACTCTATCTTATTTGGGATTAATCCAACCAAGTTTTGATTTTCCTGTTACTCCTTTTTATGCGAGCGAGAAAGAATGGGACTAAAAAAAAACGAAAGAAACTAGAATTGATATAAAAATAGCATTTCTTTTCTTCGAGTAATACCTATGATCATAGTACTCTATTTATCTTCCTAAAGATTATCCTCCTCGATCGTAGCCAGCCATGCATGATCTGCCAGATACAGGTGAATCATGCATGCATGACTCTTACTTTATAATATTATCTCTAGTCGGCCATTTCATTGTCGAGGAAACATTAAATACACAGAAAAATTAGGTACCTTGCAGGCCAGTTTTACCACCATCACATGAATTAATTACATAATGCATGCAACATGTGCTTGTCTGCATGATGATTCGCCCACCGCTTTTGTTTTCTCATTTCACGTACTGCCTGCCTTGAAGCAGAATTCTGACCTAATTAATTAGTAGATATCGCCGAATGAACAAGCTATTTATATCTTTATTGCCATATTATATGCGTAGATGCGCAGAAAGAAAATTTTAAGATGTTTTTCAAAATAGCGAGTACGTACGTACCGTAGCACTCTCGGTAGGGAAGTGCTAAATTCGGCTAAATTTGATATGTTAGGTCGTCTTTTTTCAGTAAAAGGAGCTTTACAAAGAGATTTTATATTAATTTTTGAGTTTATTTTTGTGAGATCATTTTTTTGGACTAAATATTTTTCCTCTATACATAGTACATAAGATATACATATATATATATATATATATATATGGTGTTTCGTGTATGTACGTTCATTGAATCGGCTAAGACACTCGGGATGGACATTATAATGGCCTTATCCTTAGGATGCATGGGCTCTGGTCATAATCCATAGTTATCCCCAAGTGGTCCATAATTTTGAGGAGCAACACATGGTGTCCATTCAATGATCAAATGGGAACTGTGCCAAGAAAATAATGTTACGGGACACCGTCTTATGTGGGAAAATTGCAAAGTCCGACACTTATTAATTCTGATCAAAGAAAAATCTTTTTGGGGACCTCTCTGGTAGATTAACGTTGTTCATTCAAGTTATCTCATCGCTCAAGGGTTGCTATGGCTGGTGGTGATCAGGAAAGTGTAGAAAGAAAATCATGAGAAATTTAAAAAACCTTATCAAGAAAATCAATAAACCTCTAGGTTGCCCCATCACTAGCTAGGTTGCTAGCACCATAAATTTTTTTTTATTTAAACAAAATAGCTATTTTAATATAATAATCTCATTGACCTTGAATATTAATGTTCTCTTAACACTTTTTCACACAAGCTGGAAGATAGCATATGCAATTAGAAAGTCTTGCCACAAAGTTTGGCTTATATCAAGTTAAAAGTTCACTGGCCGGATGCATCCTGAAAAATCAATGGACAAGATTAATGGAAGATGGATAGAAAAGACAACTTTATTATTTTTTATTTAAAGCGCAATCTTGTCCATTCATTCTTCAAACAGGATGTATCTAATGAATTTTTAACTGGATGTAAGTCAAACACCTTGTCACATATTATATAGATCTTATTGTTTTTATTAGTAGTATTTCTTGTAAATGAAATAATTTGTTTCTGCAATTGTGTGTAGAATAAGAAGATTATTACATATTTTACATAATTTGTATCCGCATTTTACAAAATTTATAGGATGACCCTCCTCAAGCCAACTTTGGAGGCTAGGACTTTTGTACCATTAATTATACGTGGGACACTGCAGAGAACTCATCACCATCAAATGAAGCGGAGCTTAAGAAGATAAAAAAACATAGTGATAAATACTTAAGTAGCATGGTCGTCAATCAAGCCTAGTAACTTTGACTTAGAGAACAACCGAAGGTACACCTTCAGCCCTATAAGCTGATCATGGATGTTGCATCCCCATGCACGACTTGCAAGGAATCTAAAGCTCGTGGGTGTATGCCTCGACCCTCTATGACTATGCATGTTATGGACAACAAATTCCCACACATTATATCAAAGCTCGGGGCCAGGTATGCTCCTAGCTTGAACATTCCGTGCCAACCTGTGTTAATACATTTTTACTTTCACGAAGGACAAGTCTTATTGAGGTTCCATACCCCTAAGGCCACTTGTACACAATAGGTGCTAAAGATCAATGAAATGTTAACGCAATAGGCTGGCTATAGACGATCAAAAGTAATAGGTAGCAATGATCTGGATTGACACTTTAGATTCTTGGTGGCCTTCCAAGAAGTAAGTTGGTCTTGAAAATTGAGAGTAATTGTTGGAAATAAAGTTAGCTCTATAGTGGGACCTATTATAATAAAGGTGACACAGGAGTGTTTGAGGACCGGTCCAATAAATCCAATGAAGCCCTAAGCCCAATGACTCCAAAGACCAACTCATTACCCAGCCCATTGTCCAATATGATTTTGAAACTTAATTCTGGAAAGATTCTGGATGACTTTGCAATTTGGAGTCTAATTTCCATCGGAAAGCCTCATGTCTCTACTTTTCAACGCATCAAATGGTGTGCAATTTGCAGTCTAGTTTCCATTGGAAAGCCTCATGTCTCTAGTTTTCAACGTATCAAACAGTGTGCAATTTGGAGTCTTCTAGAGGAAATTATAAGGATTTTACTGAAGACTGTGAAAGGTTGGTGGAATGTTGCAAATTTTCAGATTTTCTCATGTCTTTTGGAATTCTCTAGGCAATATTCTTAATTAATGTTAGTTGGGAAGTAGCAAGTTTTAATTACCCATGCTTGGAGGGTTGTTCCAAGTTTTCCTATATAAACCCCTTTATGCTAATGAAAAATTCATATTTGAGTTGATTACAAAATTGAGCTTTTAGCTTATGAAGAAGAAATTCTTCCTATAACTCTTATCCTTTGGTGGGTTCTCATAGGTGGTGAGTTCTTGCTCTGTATCCCTTGTAAGTTTCCTTTGGGTGGTGATTTTCTGTATCCCTTTGGTGCTCTTGTTTGGGTGGAGAGCTTATCTTCCTTTGGGTGATGATATATGTATCCCATAGGATCCTTTTATGTTTTATTTCCAATAATAAGCCCGCTATCAGTTGGTATTAGAGCTTTTGGTTATCATGGTGGGTCGTTGTTGGGACCAAATGTTGAATCACCTCCTCGTCATGTAAGAAATCTACATGATGTTGAAATGGATGAATTGAGGAGACAAGCTCAGCAATCGCAACTATGTCTTGAGCGATATGAGCCATTTGATTATAATGGTTCTCATCATAATTTTGATGCTCACTCTTTTGGAGGAGATAATGAAGAAACAAATCCTTTTGGAAATCCACTCTACCATTCTAGTGAAGCATCTTCTAATGAGTCTCTTCCTTGTCAATGTGCTCCACGGAATCATGGTTTTCAACGGGATCAAGTAGATGTGAAAGTTGATATTCCAGAGTTTGAATGAAGAAGTTGAAAGTTGACATTTCAATTGATCGGGTCTTTGAATATAAAGACGTTCTAGATCATCGTAAGGTGAAGTTTGTTGCCATTAAATTAAAGAAGTATGCTTCTTTATTGTGGGAGAATTTGAAGTAGCAGTGAGCTCATGAAGGTAGAAATCGTATTGTTACTTGGAGAAAAAATGAGAAAGCTTAGGAGAACTATCGACAAGATATTTTTCTTAAGTTCCATAATCTTAGACAAAAGGAGAGTACTGTGGAGGATTACACTACATAATTTGATCATCGATCTGTTTATGAAATGTGATATTGCTGAACCAGAAGAGCAAACTATTGCTCGCTATCTTGGTGGGCTATAGATGGAAATTGAGAATGTTGTCCAACTACAGCCATATTGGACTTATGCTGACATTGTCAAGCTGGCATTGAAAGTGGAAAAGCAACTTAAGGAGGCTTGTGGAGGTAGCCATCGGTTTGTGACAAAAGATGGGCATTCCAACCGGGAGAGTCCTTCAACTTCCAAACAAATTTTAGGAGGTAAGGTTACGAATTCTAAATTATCAAAGAAGGAAGTGAGAGCTGGTTCAAGTCATCCAATTGTCGATTCTCGTAAATGTTTCAAGTGCTAAGGAATTGATCATATTGTTTTGGATTGTCCAAATCGGTGAATTGTGATTTTTATTGATGAAGAAGGTGAAGAAATTGAGGAGAATTTAGAAGTTGAAGGGGAAGAAGAAGAGGTCACCTTTGCTGATAATGGAGAACCTCTTGTTGTTCAGTGAAGTTTAAGTGTGGATCGTAAAGATGAAGATGAGTGGCGTTGAACCAACATCTTTCACTCAAGATGTACTTCTCATGGTAAGGTTTGTGATGTTATCATTGATGGAGGAAGTTGTGAAAATGTTGTGGCAGAAAATATGGTTGAAAAATCGAAATTGAAGATGGAGCCACATCCTCAACTTTACAAGCTTACTTGGTTTTGCAAAGGGAATGAAGTAAAAGTCAATAAGCGATGTCTTGTTCAATTTTCTAAAGGAAAGAATTATCAAGATAAAGTAATATGTGATGTTGTGCCTATAGGTGCATGTCATTTACTACTTGGTAGACCTTGGCAGTATGATAGAAGAGCTATCTATCATGGTTTTAAAAACACCTATCTTTTTGTAAAAGATGAAGTCATGTTGTCTTAGGTCCTTGTCGCTTAGAGATAACTCCCAAACCTGATAAAGGAGAGGGAACTAATTTACTTATGAAATCTAGGCTTAAGAAAGAGTTAGAGTATGCTACTGAAACTTGTGCTCTTGTGGTGTTAGAAGAAAATAAAGAAAAGAATGAGCCATTTCCAATTTTACAACCACTTATTGTTGAGTTTCTTGATATTATTCCTGAGGAGATTCCACATGGTCTCTCTCCCATGAGAGATATTCAGCATTGCATTGACCTTGTACCTGGTTTTGTCATTCCTAATAAGGCGGCTTATAGGATGAGTCTTAAGGAGAATGAAGAGTTGCAGCGGCAAGTAGAAGAGCTTTTGGCTAAAGGCTTGGTGAAACAGAGTATGATTCAATGTGTTGTCCCAACTCTTCTTATTCCTAAGAAAGATAGAACTTGGCATATGTGTGTTGACAGTAGAGCGGTAAACAAGATTGCTATTAAATACTGCTTTCCAATTCCTCGACTTGATGATCTTCTTGATCAACTTCATGGTGCTACTATCTTTTCGAAGATAGATTTGTGAAGTGGTCACCAAATATGTATGAGTCCCGAAGATGAGTGGGAAATGGCTTTTAAAACAAGGGATGGCCTATATGAATGGATGGTTATGCATTTTAGTCTTTCTAATGCTCCTGGCACTTTTATGCGGCTTATGAATCATGTTTTTAGACCATTTATTGGGCATTTTATTGTTGTCTATTTTGACAATATTTTGGTGTATAGCAAGAAGGATAAGGAACAAAACTTGAAGCATCTTCGACAAGTGTTCAACACTCTAAGGGAGCAAAAGTTGTTTGCCAACTTGAAGAAGTGTCACTTCCTTACTGAATGTCTTATCTTTTTGGGATATGTTGTTTTCAACAAGGGCATAAAGATGGATCCTGGCAAGATCAAAGCAATTACAAGCTAGCCTACACCAAGGTCACTATATGATATTCGAAGTTTTCATGGTCTTGCATCCTTCTATCGACGGTTCATCAAAGGATTTAGCACTATAATTGCTCCTATCATCGAATGTTTGAAGGGTGGTAATTTCAAGTGGACAAGTGAAGCTGAGAGGAGTTTTGAAGTCCTAAAGAGTATGGTGACTGAAGCTTCGATTCTCTCTTTACTTGATTTTGATAAAATATTTGAGGTTGGTTGTAATACTTCAAATATAGGTGTTTTTAGCCAAGAAGGTAAGTCTAGAGCCATCTTTAGTGAAAACTTGAGTGATTCACGGAAGAAGTATTCAACTTATGACAAAGAGTTCTATGCCATTGTTCACTCCCTACACCATTGGAGTCATTATCTTCTTCCTAAGGAATTTAGTCTCTTCTCTGATCATGAAGCTTTGAAATACTTAAATAGCCAATAGAAGCTCAATAGCCATCATGTTAAATGGAGTGAGTTTTTGCAATCATTTTCATTTCTTCTCAAGCATAAGGCAGGTGTTCAAAACCAAGTGGCTGATGCTTTAAGTTTTCGACATTAGTTGCTTTCCACTATGTGAATAAATGTTGTAGGCTTTGAAATAGTAAAGAGGTTGTACCAAGAAGATCTTTTCTTTGCAAAGGTATGGGAAGAGTTTTTAAAGAGTCCTCATCATTCCTTTTTCTTACATGATGGTTATCTATTTAAAGGCAATTATTTACGTATCTCATACTGCTCTTTAAGAAATTTCAGTATAATTGAAGTCCACGGTAGTGGACTCGTTGGAGACTTTGGGAGAGACAAGACACTTGCTCTTGTCAAGGAGAATTTCTATTGGCCAAAGATGGAGAAAGATGTTATGCGACACATGGAGCATTGAAAAACTTGTCACATTGCCAAGAGTCATGGCCAAAATACGGGGTTGTACACTCCACTTCTAGTTCCAAAGTCTCAATGGGAAGACATAAGTATGAATTTTGTTGTGGGATTGCCAAAGACTCAAAGGAAAAAAGATTCTGTTATGGTGGTGATCATTATTCCAAAATGGCGCATTTTGTTCCTTGTAATAAGACACTTGATGCTTCTCATGTGGCTGATCTTTACTTTCAAGAGATTGTCAAGCTTCATGGTATTCATAAGACAATCACTTCAGATTGAGACACCAAGTTCATAAGTCATTTTTGGCGTACTCTTTGATTTAGTTCTACTTGCCATCCCCAAACAGATGGCTAAATAGAAGTTTTCAATGGAAGCTTAGGAAAGTTGTTGAGAAGTTTTGTGTGAAAAAACATTAGACAATGGGATCTATTGTTAACACAAGCCGAGTTTGCTTACAATCGGTCTAGAAGTCAAACTACTACTTATAGTCTATTTGAGGTTGTCTATGGACAAAATCCCATTAATCCTCTAGAGTTAGCACCACTCCCTACTACCCAGCAATTTAGTAGAGATGCAGAAGAGAGGGTGAAGTTCATTAAGAAGCTACATGAATGGGTTCGAGATCACATTACCAAGCAAATTGAGAAGTACAGGAAGCAAGCCAACAAGCATCGAAAACCAGTAGCTTTTAATGAAGGTGATTTGGTGTGGATTCATCTTAGGAAGGAACGTTTTCTAGGTGGGCATCATGCTAAGCTTAGGCCTAGAGCTGATGGCCCTTTCAAGGTGCTGCAATGCATTGGAGATAATGCATACAAGATTAAGCTCCTAGTTGACTATGGTGTTTCAGCAACTTTCAGTGTTTCTGATCTTTTGCCCTATTATACTGAAGAAGGAGAGCAAGACTCGAGGGTAAGTCTTTTTCAACCAGGGGAGCATGACATAGGAGTGTTTGAGGACTAGCCCAATGAATCCAATAAAGCCCCTAACCCAAGACTCTAAAGACCAACTCATTACACAGCCCATTATCCATTATGATTTTGAAACTTAATTTTAGAAATAGTCTGGATGATTTAGCTAGCAAGCTATATCTCATTAGAAAGCCTCATGTCTCTAGTTTCCAACGCATCAAACAGTGTGCAATTTAGAGTCTTCTAGAGGAAGTTATAAGGATTTTACTGAAGACTGTGCAAGATTGGTGGAATATTGTAAATTTTCAAAATTTTTAATGTCTTTTGGAATTCTCTAGGCAATATTCTTAATTAATGTTAGTTGGGAAGTAGCAAGCTTTAATTACCCATGCTTGAAGGGTTGTTCCAAGTTTTCCTATATAAACCCTTTTATGCTAATGAAAAATTCAAATTTGAGTTGATTACAAAATTGAGTTTTTAACTTATAAAGAAGAGCTTCTTCTTATAACTCTTATCCTTCGGTGTATTTAGATAGGTGGCGAGTTCTTGCTCTATAAGATTCCTTGTGAGTTTCATTTGGTTAGTGATTTTCTATATCCCTTTGGTTTTCTTGTACAGGTAGAGAGTTTATCTTCCTTTGGGTAGTGATATCTCTATCCCATTAATCCTTTTATCTTTTATTTCCAATCATAAGCCCAGTATCAAAAGGAAAGAGACCAAAATGTTCTGATCAACTGCTAAGATAACATAAAGGCATTAGCTACAAAACAAGACAAAAAATTGGTAGAAGAGACATGACAACAAGGGATAGCTTGAAAAGGGAGAAACAATAGAGAGGGGGACTTCACTTGCTTCTTTCTTCTTCCTTCTTTCATTTCTTAATCCATCATCATTGTATAAAAGAGCAAAATTAAAGAGGATGAGGGCTTACTCTAAAGATCATTTTATAATGGGTGGGTTTTCACTTCTTCAATACCCATGGATATAGGCCTTAATTAGTGCCGAACCACTAAAATCTTTTTGTCCTCTTTTGTCTTTATTTTGCAAGCTATGGATGTACACTAGAAGCACGTCCACCATCATTTCCATCATGGGTCATGTGATCAATTGTTGGCCAAAAGTTATGCAAAAAATGCACCAACATTTCCACAATATTCATCAACTGTATCTAAATCATGATACTCTATAACTTATTGACAAGTTGAGAGACGCAAATAATCAATCTTATCCATAACATGAAACTTTATTTTTAAAATAAGATATGTGATTATCTACGATACATGATTTTGATTATAGTAAAACAATATGAGATAGGAAATGTATCTCTCTCCATTGAAATTTGTTAAAGGATTAACTTCATGACTATGAGAGAATGATATCCCTAACAAATTTATCTTAGAGTGTTTCTTGATGGCTAGAGGTATAATTATCTTGTACATGAGATTCTTAACATTTTCATCACTTAAATAACTTTATTGGCCATCATAGAAAACCCTAGAAGAATTTTTGTTACACCATAATTCATAATTTTAATTCTTTTAATTTAGGCTTGTACCCACAAATTTAATAGCATTTATAGAGTGTTAGGACGAGCTTATAGATATCTTATCATCATTCATCCACACAATTCAATATACATATATAGTGGAAAGACAAGAAAACAAAAATAATTATCTAGATATCTTCAAATGTCCAAAATCTTTTAATTCATTAATAAGCTTATTAACTTGTTTACCTCATGGGTGTAGACATAAGGCCCATCATTTCAAGATGTTCTTAAAATTGCTTTGTTGTCAATCGCTTTTTTAATGGACATGCAATCATACGTGCAATGCATGTCTTCTATAGACTATTTTATTTGTTTCATACTTCTGCCTTGACATTGAAGTATCTATGTTCAATGTGCAAGGCACCATAAAAAACCCTCTCATTCTTGGATAGAAATATTGCTGAAGAATTATCATAGCAAACTCTTAGTAGTTTGGCTATAGAGTCGACAAGCCTAAATTTTGAGATAGAATTCCTTAGCCTAGCCATAAAACATGGACAGTAGATTTAAAGTCTGCCACAAACTTAGCATCTATGGTAGATGAATCAATAATAGTTTGCTTCTTTTATTACCATAAAATAGCTTCCCTGGCTATGAGAACACATAACTACAAATATATTTCCTACTTTCAGAGTAACCAATAAAATCTGAGTCTAAATATTCAATTACCTCAAGATTGTCAATTCTTTTGAAGGTAAGTAGAAAATCCGTAGTGTCTTGCAAATAATATATCACACTCTTTGTAACTCTCCAATGACACATGTCTGGGTTATTTTAATAAAGACAAAACATGTCGACTACAAAACTATTGTTTGTTATACAAATTTGCCCATATCTCAAGCTTTCTACAAACAAAGCATGCTAGATATTCTACATCTGTTTGCATTCTCAATCAATTTAAGGATACCATGAAATGTTAAATTTATCACCATTTTTTATTGAAATACCTAACAATGAACAATTCTTCAAGTATAAACTAGATGGAGGTCGAGCCATATGTCAAATTAGACTCACCTTGTTGGCCAGTGTAGTTGTGAGGGGGTCAAACAGTACATTAGACTGGATTCGCCTTAAGCCTTGTAAACTTTGAGGGAGGTCGAGCTATACATTAGACTAGACTTACCTCATTGGCTCTCGAAGTTGCAAGGGGGGTTGAGCAGTATATAAGACTGGACTTACCCTAAGCCTTGTAAACTTTGAGGGAGGTCGAGTAGTACATTAGACTGGACTTGCCCATTTAGCCATCGAAGTTGCGAGGTGGGCTGAGCAGTACGTTAGATGGACTCAACCTATGCCTTGTAAACTTTGAGGGAGATCAAGTAGTATGTCAGACTAGACTGGCCTCGTTGGTTCTCGAAATTGTGAGGGGGGTCAAGCAGTATTGTTTACACATTATTGAAACAAATGTTATGGCACCCCAAACCTCCAATTAGGATGTAACAGAGGCATAGAGCGTTGGGACATACAACATAAGGTGATATGCCCCCGTAAATATGCAATGCATCTTAAAAATGCAACTAGCAGTATGCAATAATTGCAGCGAAAAGTTAGGGTAAAATCATACTTATGACAGAATAACTAAATCATCCCAATATATATATATATATATAAATATATATATATATATATATATATCGTGAAACCATAAGATGCACAACATCATCATCATAAGGTATCTTAATCTTGATACAAAAACATAAGTCTCCAAAAGAGTCTAAACCAGCTGCTTTATGCACTCTATGGCACGACGTGTCAGGCCTAGAAATATCAAGATCAAGTCCAGTCTCCTATCTATGTCCAACTCCTTCTCAGCCATCCTGATCCATTGGTCCATGAAATCCATCTGCATCTACAAGTTCTATCATTTTGAAAAATGATATGGTCCACAAGGGGTGAGATTTACTTGAAATTTCAGTAAGTTAGACAACCAACATGGACAAAGATAGACTATGCAAGAAGAATGATAAATATGTAATGCATGCAATGCAGAAAATGAACTGCATTTTTCTCTAATTCAGATTTCTCAAGAAAACATATTTTAATCCATATTTTCTTACAGAAAACATAACTTCACTTTCGTTGTAAAAACTTAGCATTTTAACATAAAATACATGAATATTGCAATTATACATAACACGTGGTAACTACACAGTTCCAAATTTGCACTATGAGTACCTGCTAGTGGTCGCAGTACAACTTGAGTTGGAACTATGTTGTTTGCAAATTCATTCTCAATGCATTGGTAACATAATATGACATAAAATAACATCATAATGTGTGCACCCACTAGCATTAGATACCATAAACATATGATTTCGCTCAGATGTTCTTTAAAAGAACTCATTCAAAGCCCATTGACTCTTATTTGTCAACCCAGAGGTTACCACTCCATATTTAATCACTCCAGAGTGGATATATAAGTTTCACCAAGATACTTCTCCATCCTAACCTTTGGAGTCTTGATAAAAGAATTTTCATGCAAAGGCTTTTGAAAAAGATGATTTTCATGAAATGCATAAGAGTGGAACAAAAATTATGTTTGAATGAAAAAATGATTGGATAGTTCATGCTAAAATCACAGTTGTAAAAATGACATTTATCAATAAATCATAAATAATCAATCAAGGTGTAAGTTATAGGCTAGCTTACAGACTACTAGAGCTGAAAGTGAAGTACTAGATGTGAAATAAATTATACTAAGTTAGAATCTAACTAGCTAACTTAAGAAAAATAAACATTGACATGGAAGGGAAATTACGAAAATTCTCTTAGACGTCTAAAATCCATAACCTATCCCATGAAATGCATGGCATGCACTCTAGTTGATGCCTAAATGAACTCACTAATGATCTTTACAAATGCATGCAAGGCAAAACCTCCAAGAAACATGCTCACTAGAATTCTCAAGTACATGCTTAAATCCTAAGTCTGAGCAAGTTCATTCAAACACTTATTCATGCCTAATGAAATCCTCAAGTGCTGACTAAACGTTAATGATGCATGATATGATCCTATCACCGATGATATGCTAATTATCATCCATTTCATTTTTCACAATCATAAGGATTTTCTAAATGCTCGGGTCATGCCCTTGTCTACCATGCATGCTTGATGATAAACACATGATAGAATTTAAACCTAGTTATGGCATGTTTCTCATCTTGATCTAAACCTCCATAAATAATCCAATGATCAAACTATACCATAAATAATCATGCCATAAACCTAGTTATGCCATGTAGGGTGATGAGAGAGAAAGTGAGATGCAATTAATGCTAGGGTCTACCCTCGATGACCGACGGTTTAGGGTTTGGGCAAGGGTTTAGCAATTTTGTTTTATTCTCTTGTCTCTTTCTCTTGGTTTCTAGTGGCTAGTCAAAGTGTAATCAAGTGCCATCTATGATGGCTCAAATGGTGATGATTGGGCACTGGAAAGGTGGCCTAAATAGAAAAATAAAATAAATAAGGGTTGGTCGAAATTCCCAAGGGCAAAATCGGCATTTTGAAAATATTTAGGGTTTCGGCTAGGGTTTTACAAAATCAACCGTAAGGATTTTTCCAGATAATTCATGGGACTAAAGATAGAATTATCCTTGAAGAAAATAATCTAAACTAAGGGTATTTCAGTCCATTGAACACAAAATACATAAGGTTGCCGAACATAATGGTTTTAGGGTTTTACGTGTCACCCCACAAAATGACATATGCTAAGGCTTATAAAAAAAATGCAAGTATGGCTAAGAAATGTTAGAAATGGATGATCAATCAAGGAAAAACTGAATCAGAGCTTAGGAAAGAAACCGAACTAAGCTCGCCTAGCAAAAGTCGGTATTCTTTCTAAGTAAGTGAGCTAACGTTCTAAAATTCTTGGGTTAACCTAATAGGGCAAAGAAGTGGGGTGTTACAAATGCCACTTAAACTTTTAGCAAAAGAACTTCCGCAAGTGTTCGGCGTTCCATGAATATTGTAGGTCCTTCCCTTGTGCATCTTTGAGCTTATACAAGTCCAAGCGATTGTTGGCTGTGACTATGTAAGGGCCCTCCCATCTTGGTCCTAGCTTTCCTTCATCCCGAGTGGTTATCCCAGCTTGCCTTAGCACTAGGTCTCTGAATTTGAAAGATCTTGGCCGGACTAGCTGGTTGAAGCAGCGTTTGACTCTTGTTAACTACCATCCTTAACTCTGCTTCTAGTCGTCTTTCTTCCAACAAGTCGAGCTCTTCCATTAATCTCACGACATTGGAGTCTTGATCGAATTTCTAGATTCTGTAGGTGGGCAGTCCTTTTTCAACTGGTGCTACTGCTTCATGTCCATAGGTGAGGGCGAGGGGGGTCTCACCTATCGAGGTCCTAACCATGGTTTGATAAGCCCATAGTAGCCCGGGGAGTTCTTCTGCCCATGTTCCCTTCTTGTTTTCAAGCTTCTCTTAAGGATCCCAAGTAGTGTCTTGTTGGTCACCTCGACTTGCCCATTGGACTATGGGTGCCTTGGGAAGGAATAACTAAACTTGATCCCCATATCCCTGCAACAGCCATGGTAATGGTCAGAGACAAACTGCCTCCTATTGTCTAATATGATAAAACGAGGGATGCCAAATCTGCACATGAACGTCTTCCACAGGGTCTCGGATAATATTGCTTGTTGTTATCCTCGTCAAGGCCTCAGCTTCAACCCATTTAATGAAATAGTCCATAGCCACTACTACAAATTTTACCCTCCCTTTGCCCAAGGGAAGGGGGTTGACTAGGTCAACGCCCCATTGTATAAAGGGCCATGGCGACGTGATTGACGTCAACTCCTCTGGTGAGTAATGGGGTACAGAGGAGAACTCCTGGCATTTCTAACATTTCTGAACAAATTCCTTCGCGTCTTTGAGGGTGCGTGCCCAATAGTATCCCACTCTCATTACTTTACCCACTAGTGCGTTTCCTCCTGAGTGGTTACGGTATAGTGTATACTCCTTTGTGTACTTCTGTCAGAACATACTACGCTTGCTCAAGAGAGACACACCTTAGGAGGGGCATGGAATTACCCTATTTGTATAGAGTCCTATCAGTCAGGATGACGTGAGTAGCCCTATTCTTGATTTTCCTCGCTTCCCACTTGTCTTCAGGTAACTCATTGGCTTCAAGGTACTTGATTATGTTTGTAGCCCATTCTGGAGCTCTTAGCCTCACCTCCGAAATCTTGACCCCTATGGCAAGCATCTCTACTGTACACCACTATCTACTTTGGTAGGGGTGAATCTTCCTACCCAAACACCGTTCTTGCCAGTTTGTCTATCTTTCAGTTATTGGCTCTTGGTATTTGTTGAAACTGGAAATATCTGAAGTGGCTGCACTTGTCTCCCACTAGCGTCAAGTATTTTTTTAGTTTTTCACTCTTCACGATGACTTGCCCTCGGACTTGGTTGATGACTACCTGAGCGTCAGCTTTCACCTCTATCTCATTTGCACCCAGCAACTTAGCAACATCCAAGCCAACCAACAATGCCTCGTATTCTACTTAGTTATTCTCTTCTCTAGCATTTGTAACAATATGCACCCCCACACCCCCTGCAGCCCGACAAGATGAGCCATTGACGAAGATTTGTTAGTGCATCGCGGCAGATGCATCTTGGATCTCTTCTAAGAAGCCATTGAACTCTGCAATGAAGTCTACCAATACTTGTCCCTTAATAGAGCTCCTGGAAATGAACTCGATGTCAAACTCACTTAGCTCTACTACCCAATTCATCAGCCAACCTAAGATATTTGATCCCTATAAAATCTTCTTCAAGGGGGCTTCAGTCAAGACCCGTATCAGGTGTGCCTGGAAGTATGGTTTGAGCTGGCGGGTGGTCATCACAAGGGTGAATGCTAGTTGGTCCATCCCTAAAATGCACGATTGGTGTAGTACATCGAATTTTGGGAGCCCTCCAAGTCTCGTACCAAAGCTACAAATACCACATATGGAAAGACGGACAGATACAAGCTCAATGCTTCCCTTAGGTCGACTTGGCTGAGCAGCGAGGGACTAGTAAGGCATTGCTTGAGGTTCTCAAACGTCAAGTCACACTAGTCATTCCAAGTCTACACCTTCCGTAGTACCTTGAAAAACGGCAAGCACTTGTATGTTGATCTATATACAAACCAATTAAGAGCCACCACTCGGCTAGCGATAGGGCTGTACAAAATACCGAAAAACCGATCGAAATCGACTCAGACCGGCCGCTGGAGATCGGAACCAGTCGGAACCAAAGTAGAACAGTTCGGTCCCGATTTGAACCTGGGCCGGACCGCTAAACCGATCGATGGTTTAAGTATATATATATTTTTATTTATACATATATGAAACGACGTCATTTCACTTAAACTGAAGTGAAACGACGTCGTTTTATGACTTAGTATTGGAAAAAAAATTTAAACGAAAGGCACCGTTTTAACTCTAGGGTTAACACAGCGCCGTTCCACTTCGTCTTCTTCTTCTTCGTATCTCTCAGACTCTCACCAGCCGCCACTCCTCTCTCTCTCTCTCTCGCTCTCTCTCTCTCTCTCTCTTTCTCTCTCTCTCAAGGCGCATGCAACGCAGCCATGCAAGGCCACCTCCGTCGCTAGCTCCCTCTCTCTCTCTTTCTCTAAGCTCACCTCGCGGCGTCATATCTCTCTCTCTCTCTCTCTCAAAAATCTCGCAGCTTCACCGCAGTCTCTCACTCTCTCTCACGGTGCACACAACCACCAACGATGCCGACGAACCGACCGGAGTTACGTCGAGACCAAGGATGAAGGTTTCCTCCCCATTCTCCGGCCAATTTCGATTGAGATTTTCATCATTTTCACCTCATCGGTGCGGTTTCAATTTTTATCCAAAACCAAAACCAATATGTCGGTTTTCAACCCTAGCTAGCGAGTCTCTACACATCGTTGATACTTCGAGGTGGTGCCATGTTGATTATGGCCTTCATCTTTTCTTGGTTGGCCTTTATTCCTTGTTTCGAGACCACGTACCCTAAGAATTTTCCAGACTCTACACCAAATGCGCATTTTGCCAGGTTGAGGTTCATTTGGTAGCTCCTTAGTACTGTGAAGGCCTAGTGCAAATCGGCTAAGTGTTGTTTAGGGGTCTTGCTCTTAACAAGCAGATAATCCACATAAACTTCCATGATCCACCCTATTTGTTCCTTGAAGATGCAATTGATTAATTGCAGGTAGGTGGCTTTTATGTTTTTTAAGCCGAAAGGCATGGCCGTGTAGTAGTATAAACCTATATCCATAATGAACGAACGACATTTTCTCCTCATAATTGGGGTTCATGCGGATCTAGTTGTTCCTTGAGTAAGCATCCATGAAGCTAAGCATGTGATATCCCACAGTGGAATCCACTATCAGGTTGATCCGGGGAAGATCGAAGCTATCCTTAGGGCAAAACTTATTCAAGTCTGTGAAATCGACACACATTCTCCACTTTCCATTGGCATTCTTCATGAGCACAACATTGGATAGCCAGTTTGGGTAGTATGCCTCTCATATGAACCTCACTATTAAGAGGCGATTGACCTCTTTTGTGATGGCGATGCACTTCTTGGTACTAAAACTCCACCTCTTCTACCTGAATTTTCTGGCCTTGGGATTCACACACAAGTGGTGTTGAATGATGTCCAAGTCAATCCTAGGCATGTCCTGGTGGTCCCAAGCAAACACATTCTAATGCTTTGTTAGAAGTTGCATCATAGCGTGCCACATGCTGGGGGTCATCCTGCTGCCAATTCTGACCATGGTCCCGTGGAGGTTCGGAGCAAGGGGAGCCAACTCGAGCTGCTCATTTGGCTCTACTCGTTGAAGAGCATGCCCTATGATGAAACCAGGTGGAGGCGAGATGCGATCGTCGTCCTAAGGCTCTATCACGTTGACCCCACCTTACATCTGCCTTAGCTCTTGCACATAACATTGCCATGCCAGGACCTACTTTCCATGGATCTCGCCCACCCCATGGGGATCAGGAACTTCATTTTTAGGTGGTAGATCAAGGTTACCGCCTTCTAATAGTTGAGTGTGGGTCGCCCATGTATGGAGTTGTATAAGGATGGGGCCTTCACCACTATAAAATCAGTCATTGTGGATGCAATGTGGGAGTCCTTTCCAGCCAAGATTGAAATAGTCATGATTCCCAATGGCTGAACCATGTCCCCCGTTAATGGCATGGAATTGGTCTAAGGCAATCGAGATCGATCCCCATCCGAGACAAGGCATCCTTGTTCATACTTGTGGTTCCTTAGTGTCATTTTTGTTGTGTGCGATGATGAGGATGTTAGTATATTTCTATATCCATGTTTTTGGATTCTATTATTGCAGCCAAAGACAGGGAATGCTTTCCATCAAGTAAAATCTGATGATGTGGTATTTATTGATGAGAGGCTTAAAGATAATTCTTACTGGGCAAAGGTGTGTTTTGTTTTCTTCTTGTTCATCCTTATATGTTTATTTGTAATTTCTTTCATCTATGTTTACTTATATGTATTAGAAATAAACATTTTGATCATTGATCGAATCTCTGCAAGATGGTGCAAAAAGTGGCTACGGTGTGAAAGCAAAATCAGAGGACCCAAGTGAAACTATCTATAGCTGTCTTTCTGTTACACTTCTTGTGGCAAGGAGTGAGGATGAGAAGATAGAACTGTCTAGAGCTGGTTGGCAGATGGAGAAGCAATGAAATTCTTGTTGTGCAACAAGGCTATAAGCTCTTGGTACTGCTCCTCAGTCAATGATATATTTGCCTCAGAATGATCTTCAAAATCAGAGGACCCAAATGAAACTGCATTACCTCATGATTTGTGGAACTTGTGGTCGAGAGGATAACCGTGGAGCTTGTAGCAATGATCGACTGTGTGACCAGCCATCTCATAGTGAGTACAAACTGGAGATTTGGCATTTCCAAATTTAAAACAATGAGCCAAGATGTGGCCCGTAATCTTGCAATGAGAACAATATGGCTTGTCCCTCTTGCCAAAAGAATTAGAAGATGAAGAAGGAAACTTCCAAGCTGCTAGAGCAACTTAATCAAGATTAGGAGCAGAGGAAGTCCTCAGACAATGACGCTTTTGTTGTTGAATCTAGGAGAACACTTTGTTGACTAGGGGTAAAGGGTCTATGAGCATGATCTAGTCACAAACATTGGTGAAGGAGTCATATAGGCCCATGAGGAATTGAATCACACAGTCTCTTTGGTAGTGATCAAAGAGGATCTTCGTTGAGCCACAAGAACAAACAGGTAATGGGTCATGAACAAATAATTCATTCCAAAGAGATTTGAGTTTACCGTAGTAGATATTGACAGTGTCATCGTCCTGGGACAGATTGGCAAGTGTTTTTTTCAATTTGTATATGCGAGGTCCATTTTGGGGTGAGAAGCACTCCTGTATTTCAACCCATATTTCATGGGTGTCATTGACAAAAGCAACAGAGGGGCAAAGAGGAAGGCTAATGGAATTCTGGATCTATGATACAATCATGTCGTTGCATCGTTCAGAGGTCAAAAAGAGGGTCATCGGTCAATGAAGGTTTGGAGAGGGTTCAATTTAGGAATCCTAGATTGTTTTTGGCTCGGAGAGCACGTTGAATGGAATGGGACCAGGTGGAGTAATTATCAGTGGTGATGATATCTGTGACAAGCACAGTACCTAGGTTGTCTGAGGTTTCCAATCGGTAGGGAATAGTTGGGTCACTAGGGTTGGTAAATTTGGTGGTGGAAGGATCGAAGGTGGCCATTTTCACCTCTCTGATACCATTTCATAGTTAGTGGAAATGGAGTCTAGCAGAGCTCCTACTCAACGACAGGAAGAGGCAAGGCAAGTAGGAAGACACAAGGAGTAAAATATATTGGTAAATTTCATCAAAAGTATATTATTTTTGTATGTTGTACAGTGTGCTATTTACACATAAGAATGGAATATTCTATATATACAATAATGGTTGTACTAAATTGCCCCTAAATAACCATATACATCACATACTGCTATTGGAAAGTTTGTTGAGAATTCTTATGCATGCATTCTTCTTGGTTCTTCTGTTTAGCTCCTTGTGCATGAGACGTCGTGGCAGCTGAGTTATCAATCAATAATACTTATGAACTTATTTTTCCACCGGCAAAACAGCATTGCTAGAAGCTGCCATCAGAAGTAGGCGACCGGATGACTTTCGATCTAATTTAGCTTTTATATTAACGTATATACATTTCCACCATTACAATTAATCATGTACGTAGCAGTAAAACCATGCATGCACAGACATGATCTTGCTGGACAATATGTTTTTTTTCAGTTTAAAATGGATAATGGAACTTATCATTTTATGGCCACAAATTGTTTGAAGTTGCTGTGAAATACAATATCAACAAAACGTACAACTTTTCCTTTTAAATTATATATCCAAAGCTTATCTGACTTGATCAATCTGATCATGATCTGCAATTGTATGCATGAACAATAATTGCATCTTATCATCTCACATTATACATTTATGTTGTGGAAACGTTCTCTTTTCCCAAATCTTTAGCATCTGCCATCCATACGTTGGGGATCAACTCGAGTCTTTTAACGAATCAATCATTCCAAATTGTCAGGACGTCGATTCCAAATTCTTTTCTGGGATTCAACTAGTTTGTAAAGTCCCTCAAATTATACTTTGTTTATTTTCTTGTCGATTCTTTTCAAGGCACGCACGCTTGATTTTTAATTTGGTTTATGGCGGGGCGTTGGAATACACGTGGGGACTTTATATATATATATATATATATATATATATATATGTATATATGTATATATATAAAATAGACTTCATTTCATTCATAAAATTTAAAATTATATCAATGACTGATAAATACAAAGAAATACCCAAATTATAAGCCAAAATACTCATCTGTGAGGGGTTTTCCCTTATACAAATTTATTTGTGACGAATATCGTTTTAACTTTTATAAATTCTCTACTAACAAAATCTTCTTAGATATAAGATTCTGTAAAAATAAAAATGTTCATTTCAATTTGTCTGAAATAACAACCATCTCCAACCTCCAAAGGAGTTCCAAAGGAGGAGATCAAAGCACACGCCAGATGTAACTTTTGATTTTGAAATACTCCTTACACATCATTCTAACTTCGAAGTGTCTTTCACCATGCCGAACCCCTCTTATCTTCTCGGTGAACCCCTCTTATCATCTCGGTGTAGGTTAGCTAATATGATTAAACCTGGTTTCCTAAATTTTTCCGAACATATATGTGCCATTTATCAGGCCTGCATTTGTCGGGAATTATATTTTATTCGAATTGAATTAGAGAATGGAGCGCTTAAAGTTTATGGGCTAGCTATCTGTGTGAATTGGTACAAACTACTAAGTGAATGGATATTGTGGAGAGATACTTGGCCAGGATTAACTTTTAATACAGACCAAATGATGGGGATTCCCCGACTTGGAACATGATGACGTTAAGAAACAATTCAGTTGGGAGTTTTTCCTCTCTTGAGAGGACAAAAGTAATTAGATATGCGAGACCAAACATAGGAAGTGATTTAGGAGTTTGTGGTTAACAATTTTATCTTTTTTAAACAGACTGATCAACTAATGGGACAAACAGTACATCAATCATTCAAGCGAGGAGTCGATTTTGTGAACAGAACAAGAGAAGGCAAGCACATCGTCAGGAGCTTCTGCACCATGATCACCTTGATCTCCACCACCGTCATGAGTAACGATGGTTTTACAAATCAATATTTTTGCCATTGGGTCGAACCCCGTACTCATGCTCTGCGTTGTTGTGTTTTGATCACGAACCCAGTCTCAATTAAGAGTTTATTTGTTTTAAGTAGAGTTAATCGTTCTGGGCTTAAGGGGCATGTCCCTGGGCCGGTTTAACCTTGTTACTTGTTTTCCTTTGGGTTGTAACTAGAGAGTCCAGTAAAGGCCCGTGGCCTCTTTTATTGTTGTCTGTAGGGTTCCAGCATATAAGTACAAGCAGAGTAGGAGATTAATGATTAATGACTATGTAAATGCTAAATAGTAAAAACAAGTTACATTACAAGAACAAAAAAAATCATAAATAATCGTTGCTCATGTGATGACTGATGAGGGAGAGAAATGCGACAGAGGAAGAGAAAGTACAGTGGGTCCGTGAGAAATACGTGGCTGTGAGAGGGGCTGTATGCGACGGTGATCGGTGCAAGAGGTGAGGGGAGGTGCGACGGCGGGAGTAAGGGTCTGTGTGAAGCGGTGCGACAGCGAGAGGTGAGGGGACTCAAGCTGAGGGGGTGATGGCGAGATGTGAGGGTCTGTGTGCAACAGGCCAATGGCTGCGTGAGAGACGAGTGAGGCAGAGAGGAAGGAATTGAGGGGACTCGACTGGGAGCTTAGCCGAGGCTGATTGTTGGGGGGTTTATTGGAGAGGAAACGGCGCCGTTTCGTGTAGTTTGGGCAGCTGGTGCCCTACCTTAGCTTGAAAAAAATCAAAAGAGGGAAAATACTTCATTTTCAGCACTTGTAAAGCCAAAGAATTGGGGTGTTGAAGAATCCTCCACCCTTGTTTTGTCAACAAAGCCAAATTAAAGCTTTCCAAATCTCTAAATCCTAAACCTCCCACAGCTTTAGATTTTCCCATTTGTTGCCAAGATACCCAATGAACTTTGTTTTCCTATGGTTGCTGGTTCCACCAAAATCTATGCATGACTCTATTGATCTCTCTTAGAAGAGCCTTAGGCAATTTAAACACTCCCATACAGTAAGTTGGGAGTGCTTGTACAATTGCCTTTAAAAGGATTTCCTTTCCAGCCTGAGATAGTAGCTTTGTTTTCCAATGGCTAACCCGGGTTCTAACTCTGTCAAGTATTCCTTTAAAAGCTTGATACCTTGACTTACCAATGAGAGCAGGTAAGCCAAGGTATTTTTCATAACAAGATGTAGATCTGAGCCCAGCCAACTCCAAAATGTACTCCTTAGTAGCCTTCTTAGTGTTTTTACTGAAAAAAATTGATGTTTTCTCAGTATTTAATTTCTGCCCTGATGCCCTTTCATAAAGACCAAGCATCTCACGAATTTTAGCCCATTCCATAGCATTTGCTCGACAAAACAGCAAGCTATCATCAGCAAAGAAAAGATGGTTGATGCTAAGTTGGCCCCTGCCAAATAAGAAGCCATGAATCTGTTTGGTTATTTCAGCATGATTCAGAAGAGCACTTAGAGCTTCAGCAACAAGAATAAACAGATAAGGGGGAGATGGGATCCCCTTGTCTTATGCCCCTAGTAGGTTGGAACCAGCCTTGAGGAGAGCCATTGATGAGCAAAGAATAAGAAACTGTTGTAACACATTGCATGACCAACTTAATCCATCTGTCATTGAAACCCAGCTTATGCATAATCTCAGCCACAAAACTCCACTCCACTTTATCATAAGCCTTACTCATATCCAACTTTAAAGCCATATATCCTTGTTGTCCCTTCCCCTTGGAATTCATAGAGTGTAAAGTCTCAAAGGCCACAATGACATTATCTAAAATCAACCTTCCTGGCACAAAGGCACTTTGTGTAGGGGAAATAATTCGAGGAAGAATCAGCTTGAGCCTGTTAGCCAAGACTTTAGAAATCACTTTGTACAGCACATTGCATAAAGAGATAGGTCGATAGTCAGAAACAGTTTGTGGCTTCTTGACCTTAGGAATAAGCACAATGTATGTCTCATTAATGCTGCCAATATCACCCATGGAGTTCAGGACCTCAAGCACAGCTTTAGTAAGGTCAACACCTACTGTATCCCAGTGCTTTTGATAGAAAACAGCTGAAAAACCATCTGGGCTAGGAGACCCTAGAGGGTTCATTTGAAATAAAGCTGCTTTGACTTCTTCTTGTGTAAATGCTCCTGATAACATGCTATTCATTTCCTCATCTACTTTATGATCCACATAGGCCAAGCAATCTGCAATGTTAACAGAATTAGAAGAAGAGAAAAGGTTTTGGTAATGCTTACAGAAAGTGTCAGCAACATCATCTTCACTGCTTGCCATACTTCCATCCTCTTTTAAAATTCTGCTAATCTCATTTACTTTTCTTCTTTGAGTTGCACTTCGATGGAAATACTTAGTATTTCTGTCCCCTTCCTTAAGCCATAACTGTTTTGCCCTTTGCTTCCATTTTATGTTATCTTCTTCCAATAAAAAATCAACTTCCTTTTGAATCTGTTTAACATCCATTGTATGTGCCCCCTCATTAACATTTTGGAGATTAGACAATTGCTTGAGCTTGTCTTGGACTTCCTTTCTATGCTTACCAACAGAATTTTTGTTCCAGTGCAACAAAGACTTTCTGCAACCACACAATTTCAACCTCATTCTGCCTAGAAAAGAGCCTTGCAGGTGCTGCTGTTGTTCCCAGCTAGATTGAATAATACTCCTGCACTCTTCCCTCTGATCCCAGCTAGCTTCATATCTAAACAATCTGGCCCTCCTTCTGCCTTCCAAAGATCTCTTCTCATTGCCACCATGAGTTGAAAAAAGGATAGGGCAATGGTCAGATGTCTGTGCTGCCAGTGCAGTAATCCAACATTCATTAAAAGTCCTATTCCAAGCCATGTTGCCAAAGGCATGATCCAACCTCTCCTTAGTGAAAGAATGACCTTCACGGTTATTGCACCATGTAAATTTAGTGCCTTGATAGCCCAAGTCACTCAACCCACAAGATTCCACAGCTTCTCTAAAAAGTTCCATCTGCTGATAAGGTCTACTGGCTGATCCATGCTTCTCATGTTGATATAAAATTTCATTAAAATCCCCAACACAAAACCAAGCTTTATCCTCTCTAGGCTTCAACATCCTTAGGAGTTGCCAACATCTTTCTCTTTGGGCAGTAATAGGATGCCCATAGAAACCTGTGATCAACATTGCATCAGTGTTCTCTTCATTCTTCATAGTAACTAAAATATGATGCTGGGAATAAGAATCCAATAGAACCTCATCAAAGCTATGCCATAAAAAAGCAAGGCCCCCACTAAGTCCTCTACCACCCACCACAAAACTTCTATCAAAACCAATTGCATTTCAGACTGCCTCTACTCTCTCCCTTCCACACTTAGTTTCCATTAAAAAAACAAACCTGGGTCACTTTGTCCTCACCCACACGTGAAGCTCCCTAACTGTACGAGGGTTCCCAAGCCCTATACAGTTCCAACTTAGGCCTATCATTGCTGTTGGTGGGGCTGCATAGCAGCCTCCACCAACCCAGTTTCATAACTGTCAATAACCAACCCACCTTCACTCTTCTGCTTCTTAAAAGCATTTCCACTTTCAGACTGTGTAGCAGCCTCTCCTCTTTTAGTACCTTTTTTATTGTCCACCTCACTAGCTACTAGACTCTTACTAGTCCCTCTAGCCCTTCTTTTCCACGTGGATCTCTTTGAAAGTCCCCTTGTAACAAGACCACTTGGCACCAAATCATTTGCATAGACAAACTGTCCATGACAGCTGCTAGGTTGATAAATCTTTTCTTCTTTAGGAACACCTTCCATATCGGGCTTGGTACTTTCTATCTCCATATGGCAACAAACTTCCTTTTTAAATATAGCATTAGAGTCATATAAGGCAATAGGCACTTCAATGAGACCATTATGATCCTCTTCATCAGAAGGAGAACTCTCCCAAATAGTCTCGTGGGGTGTCCCAACAAGGGAATTATTCAGAAAAGCTTCAGGATCACTAATAGATTGCTTGGCCCTTGATGTAGCACCTTGACAGATTTTCCTTTCCATATCAGGTTCACCATGCATATTCAACTGCTGCTCAGATAGTAAGTCCTGCTTGTCAGCCGTAAACCCCTCCTCCTGATCCTTCTTTCCAAAATTAGCTTCACCCTCCTCCCTTCCTGGTGCCTCAGTTTGCAGCCACCGTGTATGGTGGTTATGGCCAATAGGGCCACCATACTTCCGAGCATCAAAAATGTTAGTGTGCATAGGCAGTGCACGAAGCCAAGGACCATACTGCTGATCCTTCACACCCTCACCTTGCTTCTCCACAGTGAGCCTTGTACAGCCCCTACCCTTATGGAACAAGACCCCACATTGAAAGCAAAAGTTCTGGAGCCTTTCATACTTAAAAGAGACCCAGTACATATGTTCCTCAAATTGCAGCCACTTCCCTCTTTACAATGGCTTATGCATGTCAATAGCAACCCTTACTCGAAGGCATTTTCCCCAAGCCAGGCCATCAAACTCAGCCTCCACTCGAATAACATGACCAATAGAAGAACCAAAAGCCTCACCCAAATCCTCTGTCATTGCTACCAAAGGCATGTTATGAAGTTGAACCCAAAAGGGTTCATATTTGAATTGTAGGCCAACTATGGAGACAGTTTCATCCACTTCCAATAGAGTCAACAAGTTTCTATTAAAAAACCATGGACGACCACTTAGGACTTTTACCTTATCTATCAACTTTTGAAACTCTATTAAGAATCTCTGTTCACCTAAGTCCTTGAATCTCACCCATCCCTCTAATCTCCATACTTGTGACATAGTTGTTCTAAAGGCCTCATTGTTGATACTTTTGTCAGACAAAACCTTACCAATAATACAGTGCTTCCCTCGATTGCCCCCCTCCTTGACACTTGCAGACTTGACATGGAAAATAGTCTCCTCTTCTTTAGAAAGAGTCAACTTTTCCCATCTTGATGCTAACTCTTCTACAGCCACCCCTAGACACACTACAAACCTCTACTCACGAGAGACTAGACCTCTTGCATGGCAAGAGAACAAAACCTTACTTTTTCTCTAGAGAGAAAAGAAGGACCCCAATTTTTAAAATATATACATACTTAATACACTATATATACATACATGATACATATATATACTGTATACACACTAAAATTTATAGTATATTATACTATAATGCTTATATTTGATATATACATATTAATATATATAAATATTTGTAATACACTAAAACTATTAGTATATAGTAAATTAGTATCAGTGTAATACACTAAAGTCTAATACACTAATATATTTATCAAAATTATTACTAATACTATAGTGGTAACAATTTCAAATGTATAGAAATGTATTGATCAAAATTAATATATATATTATAATAGTTATTTCTTGAGTCCACTGAGCTTTCTGGCCCACTGAGCTAAATTTTTTTAAATATCTATATAATTATATACATATTTAATACACTATATATACATACATGAAACATATATATATATATTGTACACACACTAAAATTTATACTCTATTATACTATGATACTAAATAACCATTGACTGTACCAATGCCAATAGTAATAGTAATACTAAATACTATTATACTATACTAATACTATAGTGATATTAATACCCTGTATAATTATAATTATATTAATACTAACATATCAAGTTAACTACACTATATATGATATATTATACTATAACTCTTATAATATATTAGTATATACTAGTACTACACTATTAGTCTATTAGTATATAGTAATACTATTAGTATAGACTATTGTATAATGTTATAACTAATAACTATACTAGCATACTAGTAGTATTACTGGGACAAACTTTCTCCTTTCGCCGCTCACTTCTCTCTCTAGGAATTAAAAAATCTCCGTTCTCTCTAAACACTCACCACAGTTTCAGCTAGAGGGGGTGGGAGCCCTCCCTCCATCTCCTCGCCTCCCTCCCCATCCCCCCTCCTCCTAGTTGTGTTTTTCTGTATTTTTTGTTTTTCAGGTCAAATAAGGGAGAATCTCATATTTGGAAGAATCTGACGACCATAGACCAGCATGCACCCCTCCATGGTGTTGCCCAGTTATTGATCTTCAAGACCACCGAATACGACACCAAACCAAGCGGCGAATGGCCCGCACACGCGGGTTGAAAGTTCCTGGAGTTTCGGCGCATGGCTATCATGCGCCATCGGGATGCCCTTTGCCGACACCATGAGAAGAGATTCTAGGGCCTGTGAGTTGGGGACTTCTAGGATCGGCCATCGGTTTTCTTCCAACGTGGCGCATGTTTTGCACGGGCTACAGTAGCCCTGGGTGCACTGGTTTTCAGTGTATAGTGTTTTCATTACAGTTTATTTTGTGTCTTGTGTTTACTTTTCAAAAAATAAAAATTCAAAAAAATAGTACCTTCGACTTTAGTCAGAATGGAGTGGTCCCCCCCTCCGCTTGGTGGTGCTTATGGTAGGATTGGTGCTTCATATCCCGCTTAGTCAGGGTATGGGGATTTGATAACTCTATCATGAATAGAGTTGTGTTATCTCTTAGACTTAGGTCTTTAGAGGTCTGCCGTCTGGACTAGACTATGTCAATCATAGTAATGTGTTGAGAACCTACTAATGTTTGTAATTGGCTTGTTGTTAAGTCCAATTTATATGTTCTCTTTTATTAATGGAATGTGATTCGTTATTTCAAACAAAAAAAGAAAAGACTAGTAGTATTACTATATCAATATGTTAGTGATAATACTATATTAAATAATAGTAATACTATTATTAATAATACTCTATATAGTTATATTGATATTAATACTAACATATTAAGTTAACTATATTATTATAAATTTATCCATATATTATAATTTATACTTATAACTCTTATAAAATATTAATATATTAATATATACTAGTACTATATATTATACTATTATAGTGTTACTACCACATATAGTGATATTAATATTATATATAGACTATATAGTCATACACTAAGGAATATAATAATACATTGATACTAAAATATATAGTTATAGTGATTTAATTTTAATGATTAATATAACTATATAATAATATTAGTATTATACTATTAGTATATTAGTAATATTAGTTATAGTGAATAAGTGATTTAGTATAACTATACTAGTATAAGTATAACTATAGTCTATATTACTATGTTAGAGTTAGGGGTGGGCAGCGGGGCCCCGGAACCCGCTGCCCCGCCCCGTTCGCCCCGCCCCCGCATAGGCGGGGCGGGGTGCCCCGCACCGTTAGGGCCGGGGCGGGCGGCCCCGGCCCGTATCCCCACCCCCAGCGGAGGCGGGGGACGGATACGGACCCCCCCCGGTCCGTGTTTCCCCCGCCCCGCATCTCTATATATATATATAATATAAATATATAATATATTATATATATTATATATATATAAGTTATATAAGAGAAACGGCGCCGTTTCAATTAGTGGGTTAATAATATAACCCACTAATTGAAACGGCGCCGTTTTGTCCACCACAAAACGGCGCCGTTTCTCTAAATACCCTAACCCATAACCCAGCCCCCCCCCCCCCCGATCCCCTGATTCCCCTCCCCTCCCCTCCCCTCGGACCCCTCCCCTCCCGAGTCCCTTCACGGCTTCACCCCCTTCGGCCTAATCCATTCGGTGTTCCCTCCTCCCACCGGCAACCAGTCCGGCCGCCGCACGTATTCCATCATCCCTCTCTCTCGCACGACGCACGAGGCCGGACGCACGCCGCACGCCGCACGGTAACATTTCTCCTCCCCTTTTGATTTTCTCCGTTTGGTTATTATTTTTTATTTTTTTTTTAGTTTTGATCGGAGATTGGAGGTAGGATGGGGTTGAATCGGAGATGGAGGATGGGATTGTTTGGATTGTGTGCTGTGGATGTCTTCGGATTGTGTGATTGTTTGGATTCCCGATTGAATGCTCTGTTTTTTTTTTTTTTTGGTTAATTTCATTGTGATTCGGACCCCTAAATTGATTTAGGGGTTTCATGATTGAAACCCCTAAATCAATTTAGGGGTTAGGGTTTCGGATTGGAACCCCAATCCGAAACCCTAATTTTGATTTAGGGGTTGAAACCCTAAATCAATTTAGGGTTTCGGATTGGGGTTCCAATCCGAAACCCTAATTTTGATTTAGGGGTTGAAACCCCTAAATCAAAATTAGGGTTTCGGATTGGAACCCCAATCCGAAACCCTAATTTTGAATTAGGGGTTGAAACCCCTAAATCAAATTAGGGTTTCGGATTGGAACCCCAATCCGAAACCCTAATTTGAACCCTAAATCAAAATTAGGGTTTCGGATTGGGAACCCCAATCCGAAACCCTAATTTTGATTTAGGGGTTTCAACCCCTAAATCAAATTTATTGTTCTGAAATTCTATCAGAGTTGCATTTTTATCAGAGTTGAAAAGTTTTAAATGTATTTTTATCAGAGTTGCATTTTTTGAGTTGTTACTTGTTATGATTTATGAATGTTGCTTTTATTGTTATTATTTTTAGACGTTGGAAATTGGAATAGAGATAAATGATTGGACAAAAATTAAGAGATGAAAATATTATAATATTTAAAATAAATTTTCTTATTAAAGTGAAACTAATCGGATCTAATAGGGGTCAATCTGAAATTGAAGGAAATAAGTCATTTTTGTCAAATCATCTCATTCTGCACATACATCCAATAAACAAAGTACAGCTTCTCTACACAGATTTAATATATCCATAAAAAAATATATATTTTTCTGTCATAAATTATTATTTCTTTTGTCATGTGGTAAATAAACTATTTTTTTTAACATATATCTCATTTTCATATTTTTTAAACATCTTTCAAGATTTTAAAAAATTAAAAAATATACCAATATACTAATATTAATGTCAGTAACTATTAAGAAATGAATTTTATAAAATTAAATATATGAAAAGTAAAAATGAGAGAACAAAATAATATAATGCCTATTAAAAAATGTATTTTAAAGTGGCCTATTAAAATAATGCCTATTTTAAAGTGGCCTATTAAAATAATGCCTATTAACATGGCCTATTAACTATCATCATTATATATAATAGTTATGAATGTAGTTTGAATTGCACTTTGATTGTGTTGGATTGTTTCTTGAAATTTTTTTTTTTTTTTTTTTGTTGGAAAATCAGGAATGTCTTCGGATTTCAGTGATAGCTCACCTTCCCCAGCCAACACCCCTACCCCAGAAACTAACCCTACTCCTACCCCTATAACAAGTACACCTTGCCCTGCTCCGAAGCCCACACAGGGCAAGAAACCTGTATCTATAGTTTGGCAACACTTTACCAAACTAGAGGGTGGGGACCCCAACAACCCACAAGCTAAATGTAATCACTGTGGGAAAATGTATGGATGTCACTATAAGAAACATGGTACATCCCATCTGAAGGTCCATCTAGAGGAACAATGCAAGAAGAGTCCAATATTAAAATCCTTAGTAGAGAAGGGCCAATCTAGACTAGATATTAAAATGGCTGATGGGAGTAGTGGGGCCGGGGGGCCAACATTGAAGGGGTATACGAAGTATAACCCCGATGAGTGTAGAAGGAAGTTAGCTCGTATGATTATCATGGACGAGCTGCCTTTTCAATTTGTGGAGGGTAAAGGGTTCCAAGAATTTGTCCAAGAGTTGGAACCCAGATTTGTACTTCCTTCTCGTCACACCGTGGCAAAGGATATTAAGAAGATGTACCTTCGTGATAAAGATGTTTTGAGGGGCCAACTCACGGGTTTGGTAGTTTGCCTCACTACCGATACTTGGACTTCTATCCAAAATATGAATTACATGTCGTTGACTGTGCATTTTGTTGATGCTGATTGGGTTCTGCACAAAAAGATTATTAAATTTTGTCAAATAACTGATCATAGGGGTGAGACGATTGGGAAGGCATTGGAGGCCGCAATAAAGGAGTGGGGGTTGGAAAAGGTTTTGTCTGTGTCAGTTGATAATGCGTCCTCTAATGATGTCGCATTGGGATATCTAAAGAATTATCTTAAAGATGCAAATAAGACATTCTTGGGTGGTGAATACTTGCATGTTAGATGTGCTGCACATATTTTGAATTTAATTGTGACTGAGGGGTTGAAAGATGTTGATGACTCGGTTGCCCGAGTTAGAATGGCTGTGAAATGGGTGAGGTCTTCTCCTTCAAGATTGGAGAAATTCAAAGTTGCTGCAAAGGCTGCGGGCATAACATCGAAGAAGGGTCTTTGTACTGATGTTCCTACCAGATGGAACTCAACCTTCTTGATGTTGGAGGCGGCCCAGGAATATAAGGCAGCCTTTCAATTATTGGGTGATGAAGACATCCAATATGTCAAATACTTTGATGAGCACGGGGGATCACGAAAGCCTAATGATGATGATTGGGTGGTAGTTTCTACTTTCGTTGATTTTCTTGGATTATTTTATGATGTCACGTTGAATATATCTGGTTCTTTGTACCCTACATCCCATGGGTTTTGTCAACAAATATGTAGGGTAAAAGAAGAATTAGAAGATATGCGTAGGGGTTCCAATGAAAGGATGAGGGGGATGGCAAGTTCCATGATGCTAAAATATGACAAGTATTGGGGAGATTTGACTAGAATGAATATTTTCTTATATGTGGCTGTTATTCTTGATCCCCGTCTGAAAGTTTCAGGCTTGTTATATGGGTTGGGACTTGTTCACGATCAGGTATGGACTGACATTATTGGTGAATTGGCCCGAGATACCCTGAAAAAATTGTATGACGAGTTTATGGCAATTAAGGGTGGTACTACATCGAAGACACATACACCGACCCCAACTCCTTCTACAGACATCGTGACCGGGCCTCCTACAAAGAAGCGCAGAATGCCGTGGACTAAGACCCTCGCACAGAATCCCACACTAGTCCATCAATCTACGGAGGTCGTTTCTGAGTTAGACAACTATTTGTCAGCGGATATGGTCCAAGATGATGATGATCATTGGGATATATTAGGATGGTGGAAGAATGCCTCAAAGAAATATCCCATCATTTCTGAGATTGCCCGCTGTATTTTGGCCATCCCTATTAGCACCGTTGCCTCAGAGTCAGCCTTTAGTACCGGAGGTCGTATATTGGATCCTTTCCGTAGTTCATTGTCTCCTACAACTGTAGAGGCATTGATATGCACACAGAGTTGGACGATAGGAAAGGATATTCATGTTCCGGATATTTTAGATTTTAAGGAGACCGATGAGGGTGGTGATCAGTCTGGATCTGGACCACCTGGTAATTATTTTTTATTTTATTATTTTAATTTTTTTATATTCATTTCCATTTCATCGTTATTAATTTTAATATTAATTTTTGTAGTAACACATGAGACGTCTAGCACCTCTGCAACATAAAAATGTGTTCAAGCCCGGGCCGCCCCAACTGTCACACCTCTTGACTCAAAGACAAGCCACAGCTGACAAGCCTCTTTAGAATGATCAATTTTTAATGATTTGTAAAAATTTTGTATTCAATAATTTGTAATGTTGATACAATGTCCTTTGGACACTTTTATGTTTGTAATTTTGTAATTGTTTAGCCTTTCAATTTTGTAATAGCTTAGTTATTATTATTAGTTTATTACGTATTAGACTCATAACACTTTTTTTTTTCTTTTAAATTTCGGAAATTTTTTTTTTTGTTTTTTACTTATAATTTTATGGGCCCAAAATGGCCCATTGCTGAGATTTCTGGGCCCAAATTGGCCCAGAAATTGCTTCTGGGCCCAAAATGGCCCAGAAATTGCGTCTGGGCCATTTTCGGCCCAGAAATTGCCTCTGGGCCCAAGGCCCAGAAGGGGGGTGCGGGGGGCCGGACGGACTGGCCCCCCACCCCGTACCCCGTCATGCGGGACGGGGTACCCCGCCCCCGCACACCGGAGGCGGGGGACGGGGTGGATTTTCCCCATCCGCCCCATGCGGGGGCGGGGGGCGGGGGGGGGCTACCCCGCACCGTATGGTGCGGGTAGCACCCCTAGTTAGAGTATTAGTATGAGTTTTAATATTAGTATTAGTTATAGCTATATAGCCTATATTAGACTATATAATAGTATTAGTATTAGTATAGCTATATATTAATATTAGTTATAGTAATTAGAATAACTATATATTAGTATTTGTTATAGTGAGTTTAATTTATTATAACTATATCATTGATAGTAATGGTATTAGTATTACTATATCATTATTTCATATGTAATTATTTAGTATAGTGATTTATATAGTAATTTATATATTGACTTAAAGTATATTACTAATAGTAATATAATATTAGACTATTAGTATTAAGCTATAAAATGTAAATTATAATTAAAATACATTATTTACTAATATATATTAGTATTATTAATTTACTAATATAAGGATAATGACGCTCCCTTAAGAGCATCACTCCTTAACTACAAAGTCGCATGCCCTAGGACTCATTTCCAGCATTTGCATCACTCCTTGCCCACATAGTCGCATGCCCTAGCAATCACATCTGGTGATCCAAGAATGATGACACTCCCTTGAGTGCATCACTCCTCGCCCACAAGGCCACCCGCCCTAAAACTCGCATTTGGCGATCCAAGGTTGATGACACTCCATTGAGTGCATCACTCCCCACCCACAAGGCTAGGTGCCCTCACACTTGCAATGCGCGAGTTACGTTTGGGAACGAGCATTTGAGCTCCACAATTGTCTTGTGCAGGTTTCCTCCAAGAACGACCTTATAAAGCTCCACAACTTCCTCGCGCAGGTTTTATCCTGGAACGAGTTGATGGGCTTAGTAATTGCCTAGAATGGACCCAGGGAGTCAATAGGCTCCCTGACCGTCCAAATACAGGATACGACAAACATGCCCTAAACTTCAAACAACAAATCACCTAAGGGCAAAGAATCAACTATCACTAGTAGCAACAAAAACGAAAGAACATGCATCACACCAGGATCATTGAAATGTTCAACCACAAATCCGCTTAGCTATCCTACGGATGAATAAGCCTCTTGAAGGCACATCCCTTGCAGCCTTTGTTGGAAATCCTTATATCTCGACAATGTCTCTCTTTAAAAATCCTCGTCAAATCACAAAGCAAGGAAAAACCGAGGACAAGTTTCCTATATTCATATTGCATCGATTTTTACGACCTATCTATATTTTGGTTAATTGAAAGATACCCAAGGCTTTCTCGTTTGAGCAAGTCAATCTTAAGAATTGCGAGCATCTTGTAAGGACCAAAATAGCACCCTCAAAATATACCAAGCCCAGTACACTGGGTAACCCTCATCAAAAGTAGGAGGAAAAATAAGAGAAATGAAAGACAGAACAAGAGCTGGGGCACAAGGAGTTAAGTCAAACACCTAAAAGTGAAAGTGACATAAAGTTGCTAGGAGCCACTCCCAAGGCCTCAATATAAGGGGACCTCTTTGCAAACAAAAAGAAATCTCTCGAAATGCTTCTTCTACCTCAATCTAAGGAACTGTAAGGGATTATCTTCTCTAGGCTAAAAAAAGGTCACCGACCCCCATTGTATTATGAAGATTGAGGTTATGAGAGATTGTAAAATTATCTATTATAATGGATGTCCCTCCATATCCCCGTGAACGTATGCTCTATGTCAAATCACGTAAATCTGTGTGTTTCTATCTTATTTGCATTTATTTATTATTTGAGCCCAAGCAAAGTTTATCGATTCAGGAGCAATCATCAGGCCACTCTCGTGGGCAGGGGAGGACTCTTTCTTCCATCCGGCCTATAGGTGCTAATTTGTGCATCAACCATTTGTGTTTCAACCATTTGTGTTCACCTTGTTGACCCAGGATCATGATTTCTACGAGACCAACAATTGAGAATGAAGTGATCATTTTATGCTTTACAACAATAGGCCCAAATAGTTAAAAAGGAAATATGTGGCAATAGACGTAATTAACATTGTTACAAATTTGTTTGATCACACAATTACATCCTTCGAAATCTCCCCTACACTCAAGGAATGTCACCTTTGAGTTTCTTGTCCTCAGTTTGCACAAGTTATACCTTTGACACCGGAGCCTCCTCTACATGGGTAAGATCATCATGTTGTTGAATGATCAGTATTGAAGACACGACGCCATCGCCTGACGAGGCCAGTATGTCTCCAGTAGGCCCCAACTCTTCATGTTCAACTTGGCGCTCTGCTAATCTAGCTACCATAGTTGATGGGAACCGGCCTTTGCCTACAATTATCAGATCATAGTCCCCACTCTGCCCTATTGTCAAAATCCCCTCAACAATGTTGCTGGCCACATTCTCGAAATACTCTATCGTCCCATCCCACTTGCTTTGAAACTCAGCAACAACAAGTTCATCTAGCTCCTAATTTATACAAAAAGTAATTTTATTGCATGTTATAGAATTAATTTGATAATAAAAATATGACAGTCTTATAGCAAAAGGATAAAAGGAAATTAATAATTACCATTTCCCTCTCATGGTTTATCTCAGCAGTGGAGAAACTATAGTTATGTTCACCACACTTGCTAGTTGATGAGAGTTGCAACATCATGTCAATACTCGTCTTCCCATCTTTCTCTACAAACCTTATAACGGTCAATTTAACTGTAGGATGCTCCGCCATCCTACCACCCAACTCCAAGGCCTCACGATCGTCAGGTCCACCAAAGAAGATTACACAAACCCGTTGCTGCGAGATCGTCGTAGGCCCTAGAGTTTGGGACCCACTACTGAATCCACGGTCCACGAGGATAGCCACTGAGCACGGCGCATTATTTATTATCCTCTGATTTACTCCTCTCCAACTATGGCCCACACTCTCCTCTATCTCATTGTGCTCACCTCTCCATCGTTTGTGGAAGGGTAGGATGATCATCGTCACCCTTTTATCCTCTGCCACATGGCCAATATCCTCATGCATTGTAGACAATGCCGAGATTGCCTTTGTGGGTCGAACTCTAACACGACCCAACTGACTATAAGCCTGGAATGCCCCAACTACTCGATCATAACACTTACCTCGGCGCATGCCATTGAAGAATGGAAAACCATTCCTCCGGGCACGTAGGACCATTATAATCGAAGAAGATCGTTCTGTAAGCTCAACAAGATGCATAACAAAAAGTTTTATTAGGGACTTCTTAGTTGATCCTCGAATCAACTCGATAAGGCTAATGAGGGAGGGTACATTTCCGAGACCATGAACACAAGCAAGAACACGTAGCTCGTCCTGTATGGAGGTCAAGTCACGCAATTTGCGGTGCATGCGGATGGGGATGCCACGAGCTGGTTTGTATATGACCATTACTGTAGGAGTTGTGATGAAGGTGGTAAAGAGTGCCATGAGGACTAGAATAGCAAACATCTCGTCATTGAGCACCTGTTCAACAATGCACAAAGCTAGCTAGGTCAAAACGTATGAGAATTTTGTGCACTCAATTACTCATATTGTCCTATGTTGTTAAACTGAAAGAATTTATGGGTCTCAAGTGTTTGAGAGATAGGAGTCGACTTCATGTACTTATCTCTCTCCCACTTGAGCAAAAACTTGAAGAAATCTTCGTCTTCTTATCTTGGTAGCTACTTGGACTTTGAGATAAACTTGGGAATGGTGGAGCACTTTATGTGAAGCTAACATAAACAATGAACAAACATCCCTACTTGGTTTCACCACTTAATTTAAAAGATTACCAATGTATTAAGATTTGTGATCCGAATTCTAAACAAAATTGAAACCTCCGGCTGACCTTCCAAGGTATACCCTAGATTTTTATATTGAGTGGATAAAAGTGTCTATTTAACATGAGCATGCTTATCTTTTTCTTATATCCAATTAACAACTTAAATCTCATCTAATAGGCTTACGTGGGAGTACAGTTCTAGAAGTTTTTATTTGAGTAGTTGATGAAAGAATTCGATGGAAAGGTGTCGCATCAATAAATCTAAGAAAAATGACAAAATTTATAATGAATAGTAGCAGTACTGCTTATAACTTAAACGCAGATTGATTCTTACCCAATTGCACTCTAGTTTATTCAGCTTTTTTGATAGCTTTCAGCACGTTTTTAAAAGAGCCAATTTAAACGAGCAACCCCTGGTAATTAGCTGTCTAAGTAATGTTCTTTGGCAACTAAATTAAATGAAGGGCTAGTGAAAGAAAAATGCCATGGAAAACAAGCTAAGTAATTACCTTCTTCTCCTTGCCGATGTTGAGAACAATAAGCTCCACCAACCCTTTGGTATTCATGAGCACACCCAGCGTCAGAGATTCCCTCAATGGCATCCTAAACATCATCGCCACCGCCAAAGTCCCCACAATTTTTCCGACACTTGCTGTGGATATCACCATCGCCAGTAGACCCCATGCCTTTGCTCCTTGTATTTTGGTGACGTCCGTCTTTAACCCGCTCGATGCAAAGTACAGTGGTAGAAGCAGACCGGTAACGAAGTCCTCAATCCTTTCTATCAATCTGTCAGCGAATTCGCCTCCTTTCGGGATTGTTAGTCCGAATACGAACGCTCCAAAAATAGAATGGATTCCGATCAGGTCAGTGATCAACCCGAACACCAGTACTCCAGCCAACGTCAAACAAATATAAGCTTCGTCCACCATGTCGTTCTGCAGTGAGCACCGGCAGGCAACCCATTTCATCGCGGGTCCGATGAAAACCAACATGAAAGCGACGAACGTAGCACCTGAGAGGAGAACCCAAATTGATATCAGGGGGCTCTTGTGGCCACCACTGTCACCATCACCCGCGAGTGCCACGGCTAGAGCCAGCAGGATCCACGCAGCGATGTCGTTGAACGCTGCTGCAGCCATGGTGAGCTGGCCCACTTCGGTGGTTAATAGTTTGAGTTCTGCTAAAATGCGCGCGAGGACAGGGAAAGCTGTAATGGAGAGTGCGACTCCTATGAACAGGAGGAACTGGCCGTAACCAATTTTGTCTGCTCCATCGACGGTTTGTCGGAGGGCAAAGGACACACCAATACCACAGAAGAAAGGGAGGGAAATCCCGGCTGCTGCTATGCCAAAGGCTCTTCTGCCACTCCGACGAATTGAGCTTAGATCGAGTTCAAGGCCCACGAGAAACAGAAAGAAGAGGAGACCGATACTGGCCATGGATTCAAGTATCGGGGTGCTCCATGAGGGAAATAGTCGGTGCAAATACTGTTTGTTTCTTCCCAAAATGGACGGTCCAAGAAGAACTCCACCCTGAAAGACAGATTAATCATCAATAATGATCAACAACACATACATGCATGCATGTGTGCACGTGTGTATGGGTTTGAGAGAGAGAGAGAGAGAGAGAGAGAGAGAGAGAGAGAGAGAGAGAGGTGGTGCCTTACAAGTATCTCAGCAATGACTTTGGGTTCGCGGAGGGATTTGAGGAGAAAAGCGAGGAAGCGACTGAGCATGAGGATTAAGGTGGTCTGAACAATTAGGAGAGGAAAGGCATAGTCAAGGGGATTATCCCCTTGCCAGACTCCATTTGATGAGGTCTCAATGGAGCTTATATTGAACACCATATTTGTCACTGATTGAGCTTGCTACTTACTGCATGTAAATGTGTCTCACGCTAATGGTTTATCGAAGGAAAGCTGCTGATTGAGCTAGTTATATAGGTCATGGACTCATGGTCATCGTAGCTATCCTATATCATTATAACAAAACGGCTTATTGCGTTCAAAATATTTTCATCTTTCTTAAAATCAAAGCAAAAAGAAAATATTTTGTAAAAAGAAAATATTTGTATCGTTTTTAAATTGCCCGTTAAGACTTTTATTTGAGTGGGTTTTTGGATGTATGGTTGGGTGCACTTAAGTGAGTGAAAGATGATAATTGTCATAAAGAATTTATTGCTGTATGGTGATGGTGTAATGATGGAGATGTGGAAGTTCAAAACGTGGTGCAATGCTGTTTTTCTAGTTGGTGATTTATCACTTAAATTTTTTGTTGAACTCTACATGGGATAAGATTATAATGAATTGTTGTTATCGACATTGAATGGCACTAAAGAGGGAAAATGTTGATGATGTGCTTCAGCAGCTCCATTCATGCAACTTTGTTGTGGGGCCAAACAACATAAATAGGTACTTATCATCTTCTATTTTTCTTTGTATGCATAATAGATTGCAATGATGCCTAGTATTTAGGAGTGGTTATGATTATATGTTTAACTAAATTGATGGTATGCCCATCCCAACTTATTGGATATATAATAATAATTATATACTATATGTTGGTTAATAGTTATTTTCGGTTGTTTAATCATATGCTGGTTAATAATTATTCAGTGCTATTTATTGTTATTAATATGTATCGGTTGACTTCTCACACTAAGAAGGGAGAGAGAGAGAGAGAGAGAGAGAGAGAGAGAGAGAGAGAGAGAAAGTGATCTTAAAATTTTGAATCTGAGTTGCCCTATCTTCTTAGTGAGCCTTACTGCTAGTCCACTCATTTATAATAAGAGGCAAATAAAATATATTTAAAAGGTAGCACCACCCATGAGTTGCACCACCCATGGGTATGGTGCAAGAAATGAAGGGCTTAGTTGGGTGTGGACCCCATGAGTTTGCAAAGTCAAGCAACTTTATCACAATTAACGCCAATAAGGCAATTAGGTCCACACCTCCATCACTATGCTAGCTAAAATTACAAGTATGCCCTATATAATAGGGGAAAATCCTTATTTTATGTTGAGCCACCTTAGCAGCACTTACCATTGCAACGCTTGGTTCTAAAGCTTAATTTATTTTTCATAAACTGGATTGCTAAATGCTGGTGAGTAATGTTAATGATATTCCCTCCCAAGTAGCTTAGTCATTTGCTCTTGTGATGGTATTCCTGCCAAAGAATTAATTCCACAATTCCACTTATATATAATCAGTAGAATGAAAAGGTTGAAAGAGATCGATATGATAGTTGGGTTGAAGGTTTTTTTGGTGCACTTCATAAGAATTTAAATTTTTATCTTTGTAGTTTTTTTATGTATTCCTATACATGGACATTATATGAAATTAAGTGTTTATTTAACAATGTGAGGAAAAAAGATAATATATGAATATAGGATATTTGTTAAACTCTTAATACATGTTGGATTACTAGTCTTTCAATCCAAGTTTAATTATACTCGATTTATTTAATTATAAGAAGAAATAGATGCAAAAAAAATGTACCAAAACAATCAAACAACTTGGTTATCTTTCAAATATGAGATGCAACGCATAGCATTTGCATGGATAAATTCTGACCATGTATCAATGAAGAAATGACTCAAATATTGTAGTTTGCCACATATCATAGCACATAGTAAAGTTGCCTGTATAATATGTAGTAGAAAGCTTGTGCACAAGAATAGTAAGAAGTTGTGGGCTTGATTTGGAGTGTGTTAGATACATTCTATGTATAGTACTTTAGTTGTCTCATGTGTATGCAGAGAAAAGCACTTCAAAACATCTTTTTATGCATATGTAACTTTCTCTATCTAAATTAAACTTCTATAGTTTGAATTAGTTAATATAGATTTGTGTACAATATTAGATTTTTTCTACTGGGCCAATATACATAATGATTGCTACTTGGCAATTAGAGCACTCTCAACAGATTATCCAAATGTAAAAAAATTGTACTTTTTAGCTATTGGGATAACAAAATTGTCGACATTGGATTAGACAAAGTGTAGCTACAATAACTTTTAGCTACAGTAATTCTAAAACTAAAATCAAATTTGATGTATACTATGTATACTGTAGCACCACCAAATCTTTATTTTATTATTTCTTTTACCTCTCTCTCTTCTAGGTACCTCCAGAGCACGCTATCATGCATCAAGTGCCCATATTTTCATGAACTATACAGTACATGTCCATTAACCAATTAAATAAATTAGAATATAATTACTAATTAACATATAATAGGTAGAATAATAGTAAAATATGATAAAATAAAATAAATTAATAATTAAAAAATTAAATATTTTTTAATTATTAATTACTCATTACTATATAGTAAATAAATGGATAATCTAATGTGAGAATTTGATGTGAATAATCAAAACCAAATTCATGTTATATTATTTTATTGTTATATAAAGAAAAAAATAGGTATTCCAATGTGGGGACTTATGTGGATGGAATAGCTAAAAGTCAAATCCATCTCATATTCATCAAGAGCGTCCTTTAGTTTTGGCTAATCCATTGATAATGCTCTTATGTTTACATTAAGTGTTCCACTTATTGATTGTAAAACAAATCAATCAAATTCTTAGTCATGAGCTTCTCTTGGGAATCTTGCTCATTTGATCATCAAAAATTCATGTTGAACGCTAATGTTTTATTCAAGTTTTTTATGATCAAGTGATTGATTTGAAGTTCATGAATTTTTGTATTGGCAGATCAATTTGACGGTGTGTATAAACTAAATTGAAATACTAATGTTTATTTAAATCATTTTTTGGAATGTGAAATCTTCCTAAAATGCAACTAATTTTCAGTATGTTTATCCAATATATATAAATGCAATATTATTGCTTTTTAAAATTATTTGTGGCAAAAAATTTGGACACTAGCGACCAAAATTAATATTCCATTGCAGTGAATTTCATGTCTTTACATCATTTTTGGTTATTGTTGGAAATGTAATAAATCCATCAGTAGTCAAACAGAAATAAACTCTTTTTTTTTTTGCTGCCAATAAACACTTATTTGCAATACTATAGAGTGATGCAAAGAATTCCAATTACGAAACTCAAATACTTTCACGACAGGATAAATGTGATGGAAATGAGAAAATATTTGCATCGCTATTTAGTTTTGCGACAATATAGAGTGACGCAAAAAAGTCTATTACGACAAGCAAATACTTTTGCAACGTGATATATGGATTGAAATGGTAAGATATTTGAGCCTCTAGTGCGCTTTTGCCACAATATATAGACGCAAAAAATAATCCATTTACAACAAGCAAATGAATTTGCGACAATATATCTATGCCGGAAATGAGGTTGTTTGCGTAGCTATTTTATTTTTGTGATACTGGATTCTGGTCATTAATAGGACATTTTCCTATTGTTGGAATATCTTTTGCGCCAAAGTTGTCATACGTTAACGTCAACAAATATCATCATTGCTAAAGTTTTCTTTTTGCTTTGATATTTCATTTTGACACAAAAAACTTTTTAGGACTCAGTATTATTGACCATCTTGCGTCGATTTTGAAGTGACGCTAAAAAATAATCGCGATGCTTTTTGCATTTTTTGCAATGATTTTAGGCAAAAAAACCTTTTTTCTTGTAGTGTATATATAACTTAGTGTACTTGACTAAAAAAATTTATTTTCACATGAATGCCTAGAGCATAATTTGTTGCTAAAATTTGTGTCATGTAAAATAACAGTACATCTTGGCTTATGGCCATGTTGGTTGGATCAAAAGACAACAATTTCTCTTATAATTTTTAGAGTATACTATTCTAAAAATTTCCTATATATCAATGTCACTATAAGAAATACCGTGTTTTCTCAAGGGTGTGATTCATGGCAAAAAGCGGATTTTTTGTTAGAAAAAACTTATTCCCACAAAATTTCGTTGTGGCAAAAAGAAACTTTTTGTGGGAAAAATCATATTTCCACTAAATTTTATTGTGGAAACCTCGTTACATTAGATTTAATTCATGGCCAATACTTATATTTTCCCACAACACATCTCACAGCAAGAGCCGATGAAACTCGCCCCAAAAGCACATCCATTTTCGCTTATACTCATGTGAATAGGAGCAATTACTCTAGAAAACTACTAGTGGGTATTAGTATTACCCACTAGAACATTTGGTGGAAAAATTTTCTTTTGGAAAAAAGTATTTGCTGCGGTATTAGTATTATCTACTAGAACATTTGGTGGAAAAAACTTCTTCCAAAAAAAAGTATTTACCACGAGTTTTCTTCGCTACAATTGCTAAAAGATTTTAGAAAAATATTAATTGTAAAAGCAAAAAAAGATGAGACTAAGCCAAAAATGATCATTAGAAATTGTCTAATATAAGCTAAAAAATTATATACAGATCTTGGAGATTTAAATTGATACTAATAACAATTTCAAAAAAATAACTAAAAGTGTGCTAACATGTTTGCAAGAGAAACTCCTAATGAGAACCCAAGAGCAAGAAATATTGAGAAATCTCCATTTCTCCTACTAAACAATCTCTGATTGATTCTACATTTGGTGATAAGCAAATCTGAGCTAAGAATACTGGAAGCTTTTGGAATTTTCAATAGAGTGATGCTAGTTACAGTCCAATATTTTGGACTCCTTTGCGGTCCAACTTAGAAATGGACAAAAAGACCCTTACTTTATAAATGACATGACCTAAATACCCTTAAATCAGTCTTCTCCTGCTCCCTGCGTGCTCAATCTGTAGTGACGTTCCTCAAGACTCTTGCGTCCTCAAGACTACTGCGTGCTCCAGAATCATGTTGGCTACAAAGTCATTGATGCTGCTCCCCAAGGACATAATCCCCCTCTCGTCAGTTCCATCACCATTAAAAAAATCTCAAGCATTGTCCATTAGAAAATTCATAGAATTACTAATATTTAAGGACAAGCCCATCTGGGTAGGCCTTATACTCTGGTAAAAACCACACCATGATTCTAGCCACCGAGCTATTGTGGCATTCTAACATCTGGTGAAAAGAAGGATATCCCTATTGGTAAATACCTTTACAAAATGTAACTTTTGTAACGTAACAAGAACCAATTGCGCAAGGGTCATCTGTTACATATAAAACCTGGCGAGATAACATGCATTGAGAAATTATACCTCTTTGTTGAAAGCTTAATACAATGTCAAGAATTTGAAGTGCTTCCTGTGAAGCATCTACATGCTTGCCATCTAGAAACTGCCCTAAATGATGCATGTTTGCCCTCGTGACAAACTTAATTGCCACTTTATATTCTTTTTCTTGTCTGGAAGTTTTATATAAACTAATTAAGTTACTTTCATAGGTATATAACAAAAATGAAAGAAAAATATTCCACAACAAAATCCATCATAACGCAGAATTCATAATCCAAATTATCAAGATTTTTGTTATTTTTTATTTTTATTTTTACGTTTAATTCTATAAATATTCAGCCCGAGAAACTTTAACTGAAGAAACGATGAAGACAAATACCTAGATGGTGCAAAGAAAAAAGAGGAGAGCATAACCTAAGAGGGCGAAGTCACCGATGGTCCCAGCGAACTTCTTCAAGGGCTAGAAATTTAGGGAGTTTGGGAGCATAGGTGGGGAGCAGCATATGGGATGTAGAGTTGGACGACGACGGCAATGGTGACTGCAATGGGGCAGGAGCGAGGACGAGGGCCAGCATGAAAGCTGCTCTGCTGAGAGGGATATACAGATTGCTGGTGAAACGCATAAGGCAGAGTTGGATGCAGCGTTTCTAAGGCCTAATGAAACACATCGTTTCATTAATGGTTTGCATTGCAATCCATATTTGTAGACTGCAAGTAGAATTATTCTTTTCAATAACCATTTCATTCATACAACAAGTTGCACTGTAAACCAGAGTAACTAATTGAGTTAAACTAGCTGTTGGACTCATCTAAATCTATGGAAGAGAAATTAAAAAAGGTACACACAAGGTACACACATAACATGTCCAATTGTAGCATGCCAATCAATAGACACACATAAATTTATAAACCATCATCCATTAAAATTCAATACACAACAACCAACACAACCATGAAATGCAATAAAACCACTTTCAACAATTAATACCAATATACGAATGTCCTTTCAAGTTTTATACACACAAAAAACAATCACAACCAACATATCACTTCAATAGTATCAATTCATATCATTCCACTTCACACTCCCATATTTATAACTCAAAGACTCCAATTGTAAATTGTAAGGCATATCAACATGCTTGCTGCCCATGTAACACTACATTAAATTCCACCAACAAACAACACAACACTACATATTTCCACCAACTTCAATTGAAGTAGCTAGTCAAATTGCTAGCAATAACAGTACCCAACTTTGTGCATTTGCGGACTCACATTGAAAGAAACACACTTCCAATTGTTTGCATATCATACTTCATTTGGAAAAATCCTTATTATACTAATGGGAAATGCAGATGATCCGAGAAAATGCAGTAGCAAACAGACTCTTCCTTTTATTTCATATAACACAATTACAAATATAGAATGAATAGAAAGTTATGACAAACTAGGAGCAATACAACTTCAAATTGATTTTAGCAAAACCAATAGCAGTACCCAAACCAAGGGTCATCATATACAACTTCAAATAATTTCAGCAAAGCCAATAATAGTAGTAGTAGTACCCAAATAATTTTAGCAAAACCAATAATTTCAACAACTTCAACCACTAGCTCCTTTGACAACAAAGCTTCTACAAATTACAATAAAATTATATTAAGAGTAACACAAATTACATATTCTAACTGTCCAATCTGATAAGCTTAGATTCTTTATTGAAATTTGAATTGAAGTCACCTCTGCAATAGTCATTATATATGTTGTGCTTGTTTTTATTAAAACTGGATCCAATAAAGCATATCACAATATTAATGACTCAAGCATGCCTAGTAACAAAACTACACATGTCGTACTGTGTAATTTGGGTTAGAGTTATTACTTAGGCATGCTCTTTGCAGAAAATGGTGGCCCAAGATGCTAAAGAGAAGTTGGTGTCATCATTGTCTCTCTCTCTCTTTTTTTTTTTTTCAATTGTCATTTTTCTCCTTTTGATATTTGTTTGGGTTAGAAAAGGAAAAGCTGAAATGATTCAATACCACTATGTCTTTATGTCATCATTGTCTTTGTGTTTATAGAATTATGATATTCATACCACTACTTTACAACTCAATTTACGACCAACCAATGTGATGGTGCCTTTTCATCCAAAATGTTAGAAGTTTTCTTAATGGATGGGAATTGGGAAGAGACACAATAAGGGATGGGGAAAAGCGGAAGTTAGTGATAGCTCTAGATGGAGAGTTGTATGGGCACTACACTAAATTCAAAACCTTTATGGAGAGTACATTCAAGGAGTTGGTGGGAGAGGAAGTTGCTGTTAACATTGTATTTGAGCACTCTAACGATAGATCTGGGGCTGGAGCTGCCATCCTTTCTAGCTCTCATTCCCAATACCTCGGGGTAGAGGAATCATGAAAAATATGGAAGTCAAGGTAGATGGAAGAAGTATGACATTTTCATACTTTTTTTTTTTTTTTGTATATTTTTGTTTCTCCCTTTTCCAATGTTTTGATAATTTGAAGCTTATCACAACTCCTGCCATGCCAGCAAAACTTTAATTTATAGCCTTGCAAAGCATATAATAGAATAGTGAATCATATTTGAAGGATTCTCTGATGTTGATTTTTTGTTGGTAACAACATATTTTAAGTTCATTTGTCCTAAGTTAAGTTATGAATAAAATGGGGGAATTTTAACTATTCTTTCTAGAGCCACTTGGCTGGAGCATTCTCTTTTGTTTCCTTTGCATATTAAACAGACTTTTATGTATCTACAATATTAAATATTTCAATTTGGGTATCAACGTAAGTAGAAAAAAAATTAAGTGGTTTGCCTAGCAATAGAAGTGAGATTGCTATATATTATATAATTTCCAAAACATGAAATATTGTTCTAGATTTGAACCTTAATCAACTATAATATTATATTAATTACAAGAAAATTAATCCTACCAAGTCATGTCATCTAGAGAAGATGCACAAATAAACGGGGTATTGAAAACAAAAATTTTAAACTCCTCCATACAAGATAGATTAAACACCAACTTGACTCTCAAGAAAAACTAAACATGATGCGAAAACAAAAGTTTTAAGCTCCTCCATACAAGATAGACTAAGCACCAACTTGACTCTCAAGAAAAACCAAACATGATGCAGGCCATCGTAGATCAAGCGAAAGGCTTTCTATAAAGGACATAAAACCAGACTCAAACACTTTAGAGTTCTCATTCCAATTACCAAAAAAAAAAACAGAGAAAAAATTTATCATATCCCATAAAAGGGTTCTATTCAATTTAGATTGAACTACAATTGGGAAATATGACTGAGAAACACAAGTCATTGGCAAATGAGATAAGAAACCAAGCAACTTAACTATAATTAGTTAGGAGATGGTAAAAGGGTACCTGCTAATCACATTGTAGAAACACACCTTGTTGGCAACTCAATCATGCAAATGACTCAATAATCTTAAACACACAGCAGCTATTCCTGACCAAATCTATTGTAAAGTGCAACACCACCTTACCTTCTCTATATTTTCCATCATAACTCCTTTGACTTCCAAACCTGAGCTTTCACTTTAGCCAGCTTGCTAATCTCCTCTGGATGATCTACACAATATTGCATATGCTCCTTCAATTTGGACCTAAATCGTTAGAACCAAATTTATGACATTAAAGTAACTTATAAAATTTAAAATGAACATTCTATTTTACGGAAACAATATGAACAATTTTTAAATGCTTAAACTAAAACATGCACACCTTCTCATGTACAAGTTGCAAATTTCTTCCTATGTTAATAGAAATGTTGATTTCTATTTAATATAAATCATGTTACTCTCCTCTATCCCTCAATTATTTCTGATCAAGTTCTTCCTTCATTATATAATATAGATATATTCTAACCATGTGTGCACATCAAGACATAGACTTAATTTGTGGAATTAATAAATCGAAAGTGGTACTCAAGTTACTTAATTTTTATGACTAAAGTTTGGTTTTTTTATTGTGGGTTGTGTATAGTATCCAATGATAGGTACTATTGCTCTCAAACTGCAGGTTGGCAATAGGGTCCAATGACAAGTACTATTCCAAATTCTTCTTGTTGTGAAACTTTGGACAATATAATTCATAGACCCCTCATAAATGAAAAGAAAAAGGACCATATACACTACACTTATTGCGCACTAAGAAGGATAACTCAAAAAACACAATTGGCCAAGACAAAGATAATACGGAAAACTTTAACCAATTATCCCAAGTTTTCATAACCATAATCAGCCATCTTCCTTTCCTACACTTTTCATAACCTATCCCAATTCTACATATGTAGGGCATGAGATTAATAAGGGCCTTTCTTTACATAATGTGACCGATAATATTCTAGAAAAGGTTAAGTATTACCATGTAATGGAAACAAATTTTAGCAAACTCAATAAAATCAAGAAAATGAGGGAGGATATATATAAACATGTCAAATTGATATAGGCTTATCATAGCAAAAACTATTGAAGTGCTAAGCAGAAAAAAACAAGACTACAATGCCAATAATTTAATAAGACAACCAAAAAGCAAAAATAGAGACAAAAGAAGAGCATGGCTGTAAATTCACTAGATACATAACACAGTTAGCACGGGTTCCTATATTCACTAATCAATTCAATACATAACATACTTGACTACTTAGCACCAACACCACAAATTCCTCTACACATTTCCATATGAGTAATTCAATTAATAAAGCATATCACCAACTGGGACAACACTACTAGAAGATGGTTCCACTATCTCAGGCTTAACAATATCTAGTTCTGATTTGACATGATCAGTATTACATTATCCTTTAGTTCAATCTTTTCATTATTTGACACAAAATCAATAGAAATATAATCAAATTTTACTTGAGGCACTAAAATAATGCTAACCTCATATACTTAGTTCTCCAACTAAGGCTTCAAGTCCTCAGCCACATTGTATAGTTAGGGCTTTGAATACTCGTTAGAATACCCAAATTGGCCACTAAAATAGAACACCAAAACCAAATTAAACTTCAGTGAAACATACAAAAAGTAATAGAATCCAACCAATACTAAACATGGAATGGTGAACTGAAAGCAAAAGTGATATAAAAAAGAAGCTTTATCTCATTTGAAAAAGAAAATCATAACTTGGGAACCAATATGGGCTGTAGAGATGATACACGATTTTGAAATCAACCAAACAAACATGTAGAGATAAAGGAAGTGAAATTCCCAGCGTACCCCTGTGGACCACGAAATTATCTATCAATTTCCTTGAACAAATATATTATATCTCAAATTATCAAGATTATAAAACGAATAAAATACTTTAAAATAAATAATCAACTTTATAAGACACAACGATTGGTTACGAAGGGAAACCTTTTAAAGGTAAAACCCTACGGGGAAGCCAAACCCAGGAAAGTTAATTTTATTATTTGAAGAACAATTACAAGTAATAATCAATTACAAAACCTTTGCAATTCGACTCTCTTACTTGCCTAGAAAAACGACCCGTTTGTCTTCTACCACAGTAGCAGCCAAAACCTCTGGTGATTTTCAAATATTGACTTCCCTTCTGGAACTCCAGAGGCTGAAATCCAATCAATGTTCCTTCACAATCAAAACATGATCACACTCAAGAAGAGATGAAAAACTCAATGAAAATTCTCAAGTGAATTTTCTCTCATAAATGCTCAGAATATATTCTCTGAAATTTGTGGCTTCAAGTCCCTCAAAAGATACAAAATCGAATCCCTTTAAATAAAAAGTCTTGAAAGAGTTCTAGTTACAGTAGAATTCTACTAATGGGTAGAGACAATCGCGAGAACGCTTCCTGACGGGTTGCTGACATTTAGTGATAACTCTTCACTATAGTTTCTTATCTGTATTTAGTTTCAGGTCTTGATAATTCCAGACTATTATGGATTCAAAATTCATGTAACTGACTTATCTTAACAACTTTATAAACATCTAGATAAACTCAATGTTGTTTAAAGATAAAGTCATCTCTTATTTTACATTCATCTAAATTTAATCAAATAATGATAAGATAAAACTTATCATTTAATCATATAATCTTAGCCAATTTTTACCTTTACATGAAGTAATACAGTAGAAATATCTTGTCATCAATTCAAGAGAAATGCACAGATCCCCATTATGGTTCCAAGATCTCAGTGTTTAGGTCCTAAAATATATTTACCATAGTTAGTCACAGAAGCTGTCGGGCATACTACTATATAAGACAAGTTTGCAATCCTATAAAAAATTAAACAAGCAGAACAAATGACAATAAAGCATACAAAAATTATAAGCTTTGTGGTGGCGCTGGATGATGGAGAGAAAGAGTGAAATAGAGAGAGATGCCAAGAGGCCATCGGAGGGAGAGAAGCTTATTGGCAAGGGCGGCATGGTTGGTGGCATTGTGTCATGAGGAGAGAAACCGAGAAAGAAGAGAGAGTGAGTGTCAAGCTGGGGAAGAAGGTAATAAGGAGGAAAATGAATTTTAATCTTTAAAACTATTTGTGGCGGTTCATTATTGCCGCAACATCTAATAGTTCCTCGCCACCAAAAAAAGTAAGTCATTTTTCTGCTTTATTTATTTTTGACGATGCAAATTCGCCACAAACAATTGTTATTTTTGCTACAAAAAATGGATTTCCCTACAAAGTCTTACTCATTGGACCTTATCTCGTGGAAAAATGCATATTTTTTCCTCCAACAATTTTCTTGTCATAAGCCAAGTATTTGCCACAAATGTAAATCTTGGAAATAAAAAATAAAAAGAAAAGAAAAATTCACAAGAAAAAATTGTATTTCTTGTAATGCATGTTAATGTTTACTACATTGAAAACGTTTTAATTAAGATATATTGATTATAAATATTAGTATGGGTGATCAGGAGCCTCGTCATTTTGAAATATTAGAAATAAAAATTGAGAATTAATGAATTAACTATGTATGCATACGTACGTGCATGCATGACGTGTAATAGGATATTAGACATCCGCTATTCATCCATCAATGAAGTCCAATGGGGACATGCCACGTAAAAGCCACATGAACACACAGGTAGACTGCACTACATAGGATTTCAGAAAATCTTTTCTCTCTTCATGCACTCTGTCCTCCTTCCCCGCAACACCAACGCCCCCCCCCCCCCCCCCCCCCTCTCCTCTCCTATCTCCCTCCCTCCCTTCTTCCCAAGAAAGCCTTTGAGGAGCAGAGGCCACCATAGGCCCCGTTCCCCACTGTCGATCTCGGATTCTTCGTCGACCGAAACCCACTCCCGATCTCGGATTCTTAATAGACTGAATGTTGTCCGTAAGTCACCCACTTTATTTATGCTAAAGTTATATAGATGGACATTTGCATTTACGTTTTATTTATGCTAAAGTTATATGAACCAAAATACGAATGTGTATGTTTGACATCTTTTTTTCTTCTTCTTCTTCTTAACTAATTTATGTAATCGGTCATCATACACCTTGGTTTTCTTTGCATCTTTTTTGGAGTATTTATGATTAGAGATTTGCTATGCATTCGTAACTGTTTCATTGCACACTGCACACATTTTATTTTTTAGTTCTTTTAAATGTCAAACGCCTCATCTCTCTCTCTCTCTCTCCTCGGGTCTCTCTTTCTGTCACTCATCAGCTCTCTCTCTCCCTTCTCAGGTATCTCTCTCTCTCATCAGCTCTTTCTCTCTTCCTCCTCTGGTCTCTCTCTCTCTCTCATAGCCCAAGTAGTATTTCAAATTTGGGAGCTTCGGGGTGGTGGTTTGGCTCATGCCACGTAAGGTGTGGTTCGGCTCATGCCAAACAGTGGCTGATGCAAAGAGTTTCTTTTATTTCTTTTGGATATATTTGGTTTGGTTGTGTTTCAAAAAAAAAAAAAAAATCTTCTTGTAGGTAGAGTTCGTGCACCAATTTACGCAACAATATTGATATGTAAGGCATATGTTTAACAAAACGATATGAATTAAAAACGAAAATAATTTTCATGGGATATGAGATTTTCTTCTTCTCTCAAAATTTATTTTATATTTTTTTTAAATAAAAAAGATCATCGGTGCACGGATTGGTGTATGAATTTGCTTGTATCTAGCAAAACTCAAAAAAAAATGTACTGTTAATAGAAAAAAGTCTTCTTTTTTTTTCCATCTCTCTTTGTTTCCTCCATACGCCAAAACTCATCGCTAAAGACTTGCTCCATTCGCTAGAGGGAGGGGGGTTGGAGCTTTGGCTCCACCAACCTCCCTCCTCCGCCAATCTCAACCTCCGCTTAGGGCTGTTTTCTCCCATTTATTTTGAGTTTTCCATTAGTTTTGTTACCATTAGCTTCGAAACTAGGCAATATGCTCCTTTCCAGTGATCTTAGTCTGACACACACCCTGCCATCAGCCTCCCTAGGCACCGATCTTCAAGTTGACAGAAGAAGTCTGTGATTTCAAGCAGCACGTTTGTCTCACGCGAGGCTTATGCCGTGCACGAGTTTCACGCACTGCCACATCTAGGGATGTTTTCTGCTGCCACGAGCAGCACGGTCGGGTTCTGCGATGTTGGATCTTCCTGTTTCAACCTTTCACTCATCTCCAATTGCAGCACGTGTGCTGCATGCACCGTCAGCAACAGTGGTGGTCCTTTGCCGGCAATTTGTCTTAGTTTCCTAATGCTTTCTTATGTTTCTACTTTTCATAACCAAAGATCAAGTGAAAGTAGTTGTGACAGTTCCTTTCAATCAGTCTAGACCAATACATTGCAGCACACCCCTCCTTACTTAGCTGCAGTAAGATAATTTGTTCATCAGACTATTTTAAAATCGTCACCAAGCGGTCTCTCTTTACGAGAATCGGGTTGAAGTCAATCTTTTGGCTCTAATTATCCTTTTTTTTTTTTCTTTTGTGTTGTAATGTGTGTTGGATTTGAGAAAATTATAAGGGACTCCTATTTTATTGAACTTATATCTTGTATATTAATTTATCTGTAAATTATTTTATTTACTGAGATAAAAAAAAAAAAAAAAAAAAAAAAAAAAAAAAAAAAAAAAACTTTTTTATTGGATGAAGAGAAAGGAGATGCATGCAAATAGAGGAAAGGCAGCTATAAGCCACTATGAAATTAAATTTAATTAATATAATCTCAGAAAGTGGGCATTAATAAGTTTTAAAATTAAATATTAATGATGCTTCAAATAAAGACAAAACTAATCGCTGAAAGTCAGCTTAGATGTATTTTATTAAAAATTAATGATTCATAGTGCTCCAAATAATGACCAAAAATCACCGAAAGCTAGTAGCATTGATAGCGGATTATACGTATATAAAAATAAAATCACTTTTTAATTGTTAGAGATAAAAGTCACTTGTAATATATTAGTCAATTTCAAATTGTTTATCCTTTAGTTACAATAAATGTAAAGATAAAATTAAATTTGATTGTTACTGTATCTAGAACAAATTTTTATTTTATTATTTTTCTGTAACTCTCTCTCTTTTAGATATTTTTAAAACATTTGGTAGAATAAAATATAGTTAGATTGGAAAATAGAATACATATAATTATTGGGTAGAATAAAATATGAAAAAATAATATATAGGTGGATGGGAAATGTAGAAATATGACTTGTAATTGAGACATTTATATAGAATTTTAGATGAGTTTAATTAGACATGTGTAATTATTAGCATTAAATGACAATTGAAAAAATATAATTTTAACACATAATTTAATTAGAATATGATTACTAATTAACATATAATAGGTAGAATAATAAAATATGATAAAATAAAATAAATTAATAATTAAAAAATTAAACATTTTTTTAATTATTAATTACTCATTACTACATAATGAATAAATGGATAATCCAATATAGATATTTGATGTAATTAACCAAAGTCAAATTCATCTTATATTATTTTATTATTATATAATGAAAAAATAGCTATTTCAAGTGGAGACTAATGTTAATGGAATAGCTAAAAATTAAATTCATTTTATATCCATCAAAAGTGTCTTTTAACTTTAGGAGTTTTGTTACGTATAAATGAATTCGCGTACTAATCTGCATACCAGTACTGTTGTCTTCATATTCAAAATTTAAATTCGTATTATTTTTATTAAAATTTAATTTTTTGACCAATCACATTGAATAAATATATATATTGATATATAAAATCATTTACAATTAAATTTTTCCTAATCCTTTAGATAATCCATTGAAAATGCTATAATGACTAAGCCATTAATGAGTCCTCGGATTAAATATTAAAGATTCCTTATGCTTCAAAATAAATATAAAAAATGACCGAAAGAGCATGACTACTTCGACCTTTTATATATCCAAGAAATAAAAATATAATATTGGACGGACATTACTCGATCTAGGTTTAGGTGTCTCCCGATTAGCATTTGAGAAAAATGAATGAAAGGACATTTTGTCAGCAAATGATTAAAAGTTTGATTAAAAAAAAAAGTAATAAATAAAGGTATAAAAATAATAAATAAAGTTAATGGGTAACCCATTCCTAGGTAGAATGCTTTTCTTCAACTCGATCAAAATTTTTAATATAATATAATTTAGGAAGTGGCGACGAAACGATGATCAAAGAAGCCAAAAAAAAAAAAAAAAGAAGAAAGCCCGGAAACTAGCAAACTTTCACCTATTATTAAAAAGAAAAACTTGGGCCAGGTGGATATAAAATAAACTTTTGCAATGGTCAATAATAAGGTGCCACGTATGCATTACAAAAAAACTTAGAAAGAACTAGCATACATCCCATTAGGGATAGTAATATATCACACAATCTGTTAACACAACACGAACACGATACAATTATAGCAGGTTAGGGTTTAGTCTTAATGGATTTGGATCTAAACGAGTTGACCCGTTAAGACACGATTGCTTAACGGATTGATAACGGGTCAACCCGTTATGACACGTTAAGAAAGTTAAAATTACAATTACATCCTTATACTTATAGTAAAATTGTTAGAATTTCAATTTTGATCTTTTTATTATTTAAATTGTAATTTTGGACTTGTAGTTAGTTTTATAATTTTTATAAATATTATAATTTTAACATTTATATAAAATTATACTAAATTTAATCAGGTCAAATAGGTTAATTTCAAACATATTCAACCCATTTACATAAACAGTTTGAAACGGATGGTATCGTGTCGTGTTAACCTATTTCGTAATATTCACTAATGGGTCAAAATAGATTGACACGATACAAACTGTTATATTAACGGGTCGTGTTAGGGTTTGAGATTTTGATACGATAAGTTTAACGGGTCGGATTAAGATTGACCTATATAGTATAATATACATACTTTAACACGACACAAACATGACTCATTAACACGATTTGACATCCCTACATCCGATCAATCTAATTCCTCTAAATCTTTCCCCCTCCCTCATCCCTCTCTTTGCTTCAAAACCGAGAACCACCCTCTTTATCTCCACCCTCTTTCTCAATATTGAATTTACTTATTTGATTAATTAGTATTCTTAATATGTTATTAATATAGTTTTATTTAACAAATATGACTAAATAATTATTGTGTTTTCTTCGTTTAACGTATTTTTTAGATAATTACGTCAAAACAAACTGAATCTTAATCAATCTTATAATTGAAGCAATATGATAGATATTTGAATTTTTTTTTTTTTTTGTCAAACTTTTCACTGTTATAAATTATATACTTAAATACAGCCTTAACATCTATATAAAGTTCATAGTTTTTTTCTTTTGATTATATTTTGATTAACTTTTGTAAATTTATGACATGTTTTAGATTTATTTAAATTTCTTTATTTACCTTTTCATTTGTTATTGATTATAATTTTTTTATTTTGTCAACTGAGCACATATTGCCTTACTAGTTATATATATCATTTTCTTTTAAGTAGGACCCATATATATATATATATATATATATATATATGCAGCCAATGCAAGAATCTAATTAAGAAAATGAAAAGACATATTTGCCCATTCAACTATTAAGAATATGATAGAAATAATTAAATCTATATATCTTTTCCTATCAACTTAATTTTTTGAGATAAGTATGAGTGATTTCATATAATATCAAAACGGATGTCTTGAATTTAAACTTTGACTCTACATTTTATTATATATAATTAAATATTCAATAAATTAGACTCACTCATTAAGGAGAGTAGTCTAGTCCAAATGTGATGAGATTATGTTAAGGATATGATAAAAAATAATTAATTAATTTACATCAATTTAAACTTTTAAAACAAGCAAATGTATCAATTAAAAATATGGCTACGTACGGCCTTAGCCAATATCAAATGGGCGAGAAGACTAGTAGTAGCAGAATATCCATGACAAGATGTCAAGAAGAATATCCATGACGCAGAGAATAAGCTGGAATTGAAGTATATATGCTATATGGTTAAAGTTTATGAATAATGTTATATCTAGTTATGGAGTATTGTATAAGTATTATATAATTATTTTAAAAGATATATATTATTAAAAATTAATTTTTCTCATATAAATTTTATATTTATTTATTTATTTTAAAATAATTATATAATATTTATATACAGTCCACGACTATAACTATCAATTTTTAAAATTTAAACATTGATCTGTTAGAAAATAAATGGCAGTACGTGGAATGGTCGTATGTTAGCTGTCAGCTTGTACATTGGAGAAGAAGCATCGTGGCAACATTGGCAAGGAAAAGGTGGTGAATTAATTAAGACGGCAGTTTCCTTAATTAATGTGACTTTGGAAGATTCAGAAACCCGGCCGATTGGCAATTGTTAATTAGGTCGACTTTGATGCAATATTGGAGAACTCTTGAAGTAGCAATACTCCGCTAATTATTAGTTTACGGCCGTTTGAATTCTTTAACTATTTTATTTTATTTTATTATTATAATTTTTTAAAATTTTTACATAAAATATAATAAATAATTTATTTTTTAAAATTTTAATTCAATTTTTTTAAATCTCAAAAAAATAATAATATTAAAAAATAATATTCTAATAATATTTTATTTAACTTTTAATTTTTATTTAAAACTATCTCATCATATCTCATCTCACTATCCATACCAACACCTATTATGAGGAAGATGAGCAAGATCAAAGACTTTAAAGTTGTGTTTGGTGTGGAATCAAATTTAACTTATCTAAAATTAATTATTGATGGGACATACTATTTTTTCAACTTATAAAAAATTTAAACTCATCTTAACGTCTGTATTTGAATGTTGAGATGAATTAAGTTATGAATAATAATATTTTATGGATCTCATTAAGATTGGTTTAACTTTTTGAAGTTAATATGGGTTTAATTAACTTGTTAAGTTGAAACATATAAAGTGGGTTGAGATGAATTTAATTTTTAGATAGTTCTACAGAGATTGAAGCTCTATCGATAGAACTGACCAATTACCACTAAATGTCTTTTTTTTTTCTTAAACATTAAGAAAAACATTTCTTAGTTTTTAAGGAAAATAATAATAATTTAATATATTTCTTAACAGTTAAGAAAAAAATATATAAAAATAAAATAAAAAAGCAACCATCGTTGCAAATGCTTCAGTAGACCATCGGTCTACCTAATATTTCTCTTAACTTTTTTATAGAAAATTGAAAAAATAATATATTTTATCAATAATTAGCTTGAGATAAATAAAGTTTAGTTCAACAATCAAACAAACGTAACCTAAGTGTTATATTTTTACTATCATCGATTGTGATTGAATATGAAACATAAGTCTCTATTTATAATTTAAAAAAAAATTACATAGAGTGAAATAAGAAAAAATTGTAATCATTATGAAAATTACATTATTTAATTTGTTAATTATAAAAATCAAGTCGCTTGATTGAGAATCTAATATCTTGATTGTTATCTCTAACGCAATGAACCCGAAATGAATTTGATATGGCTGAATGAAGTCTACGAGGTTTCATAAAATAAGGAAAACGATACAAGAACAACTATACTACAATTTGCTTATAACTAAGTATTAAAAAAATATTATTTTATTTATTATGAACTGCTGCAAGTATAGAAATTTTGAATTCAAGTTAAAAATATTAATATTTTAATATATAGTACTAGCTAGGTATGAGAAATTCACATTCTTTACCGAGCAGTCAACTAGAGCGGTAAGTCTTGACTCTTGCGCGGCCTACTAACTTTTTTCAAAGACTATTAATTAAGAATGTGGGCTCAATAGAATACCAAAATATCCACCAAATCTTATTGGACTCAACTGAGAATGCACCTTCCATTATTACTTTAATGGACTGAACTTATTTATGGGTATTGACAATATCCAGTGCCCACTGAATTCAAGGCCCTCCTAACACAGGATCCAACAACGTACCAACGCACATAAACAACTGAAAGGAGAAACTTGACAATAATGGAGCACTATTTTAGGTATCTATCCACAGCAAAACACTCAGAGAATGCCTTTTGTGGATACACTTTCTTCTTTCTTTGTACTCTCAATTTTGAGCCGTATGGTATAGGTTTACAAGTGGCGATGTGGTTTAAGAGTGTTAGCAATGGTCTAACTGAAGTCAAACTCAAAATTTGGCTAAACCTACAAGTTTTGCCCAAATTCAAAATCGGGACACATCTACCTCCGACTCCGACTTCCAGGGGGAAAAAAACTCCAACTCCGACTCCGACTACGACTCCGACTTCGACTTGTCGGAGTCGGAGCGGAGCCGGAGTGGAGTCGGATTCGGAGTCGGATTTTCGGATTTCTGCTCAGCCCTAAAAATAATAATATAATATCATGTATTTTAATGATAATATTTTTTTAATTTTTTTATATTTTGCAACTATATTAACCATATGTTAATTAATTTTTTACTTAAATTAGTGTTTCCCAATTATTTTTTTCTCAACCTAAATATCCAACAAACACATTTTGACAACCCTTCTCACACCCAACAATCACATATACAATTTTTACATCAACAAATACATTTTGCCAACCTTTTTTCTATCCAACAGCACATCTACAATTTTTGAAGTCATCAAACACATTATGCCAACTTTTTTCTACCCAGCAATCACATCTAAAACAAATTCTGACCAATCACAATACAAAGCAACCAAAATATAGTCTAGTCGAGAGAGAGGTTCTTAACAAAGACATAGAAATCTAGCAACCCCAAAACAATCACATATGCTTTCCCAACCATCACGGATTCAGACCAATTCCAAAAATCAAGCAAACAAATACTTCCACATAAATAAAAAAAAAAATAGAAGAATGGTCACATAAATTTATCCATGTGAAGCACAATAGAAAACGAGGGAAGAGAGACTTGGAGAGGCAGTTTAGGGTGAAAATTGTTTAACCAAAATCTAATGCTTGTATTTACTTTTTTTTGTCTATTTCCTCTTGCAATGGTTTAAGATTGTCCCTGCTGAGTGTTCCTCAGCCGAGAGGGAAAAAAAAATGAGAAGAAAAAAGAAATGAAACTGAAAGAAAAAGAAAAAATGGAAAATGGGAGGTAGGGAGTGTTTGGCAAGGGAAGAGAAAAAGGGAGAGAGAAAAAAAAAAGGAATTGAGAAAACGGGTTATGCAAAATCAGAAAGGGGGTTTCGCCATGGAGAAAGGAAGAGGAAATGAAAAGGGGGCATCGGGGAACTGAAAAACGAGGAAAAGGGTTTTTGCGGTTGTGAAACAAATTTTGGAATAAAAAATGTGTTTTTGCTATGAACAGTATCACGCCAAACTTGGAGAAGACTTTGTGTGATGGCCCGCTTTTACGTGTATTTTCACTGAAGGTTTGTTTTTAATTTAATTAATGTATTGGTTTATTTATTTTAAATTATTGTATTTTAATTCATTTTAATTTATTTGATGTTGTATTTAATTTATTTGGTCGTTTTACAATTTTTAAAATCGTTTTCGGTGAATTAGTTTTGGTTTCTAGAGTGAGGATTGGACCTCATTTCTTTTTCCCATCTTTTCTTTTCTCTTTTCCCTTTTCTCTTTTTCTCTTTTCTTTCTTTTTTTTCCTCCCTTTCTTCCCGTGCGTCGACCCCCCTGTGCGATTCTCTCTCTCTCTCTCTCTCTCTCTCTCTCTCTCTCTCTCTCTCTCTCTCTCTCTCTCTCTCTCTCTCTCTCTCTCTCTCTCTCTCTCTCTCTCTCTCTCTCTCTCTCTCTCGTGTCCATCCAACCACCCAGACCCGCCGCTTGCCGGCGCCGTGAGCCACACCACTACCACCAATCTCTTCCCCTCTCTCCAGTAAACCACCCCACAAATTTCCACCGCCAACGGAGCCCGCTGTTTAGCCGGAATACCTCCTCCAAGCCGAACGGCTTTTGCTCCGATTTGCCGCCGTCGCTCCACCTCTGGCCACCACCTCTTCACCACTGCATCACCAACTTATTGTCGTCCTAAACCACTCATTTCCGGCCTCAACATGTCGCCGTAACAGTCCCCACAAGCTAACTCTCCGATTTGGGTATTTTGGCCTCCTACCGCCGTTTTCGCCGCCACCCACGGCTAAACTCTACTTCCCTTAGCTTCATAAACATCCCTAGGCCATTCCCTATCAATCCCAAGCTTTGGTTTGTCCCCGTTCGAAAGTGGATAATTTATTCCCACGGCCACAGTGTAAATTACACTGTTAGGTTACTTTTCTTCCGCCGTTTGCAACGCCGTGAGCTTTCAAAAAATACCATATAGCACTATAAGAATTTTTCAAACCCTACTTTTAGATTTGAATATATTTTGCTCATACAATAAATTATTTGTTGTTGGTTGGATGATTCCGGATTGAATTCGAGGAGTTCAGGGGTCGGATGGATTGAGGACGGAGTGCTTGGTTTTGGTTGTTTGTGATTTCTTGGTTATTTATGCCATGAGGCGTGCGTTACATATTGCATACATGTGCATTTTATTTTAAGTGAGAAAATCATGTTTTGTTGGCGTAAATGGTTTTCGGGTGCGTGTGTTTCACGAGCCCAAGCCGGGATGGGTTATTATCTCGGTGGAGCTCCTCTGGTCACTCGGGAGCGTAATATACTGAGTGACGTCCCCTGAGTTGTCGCTAGGCGACGACGGGAGCGGGGGCTAAGGGATGCTTGGCTACGAACGCGTCGGGCGCGGAACTGGGCATCGCTCTACGCACCGACTTCGTGGCCCTTCGCTGGCGAGGGCTAGAGGATGCTTGGCTACGAACGCGCCGGGTGCAAAACTAGGCATCGCTCGTTTAGGTGTCATACACGTAGTCGTTACCTGTGGTGTGGCACAGGAGCCAGGGTGTGCGGATGACCCCTAGGGGAGGTCGTGGTGCATACGGATTAATTGGTTAATGGTTTGAGTTGGATATGGGCCAAATGTGACTTTTGGCGGGATATTTGGAAAGGTTATGTTTTTGGGTCAAATGAGATTTTTGACATGCGTGGAAAAATTATAGTTTTATGGGACATGTACATTGCATTCTTTCATGCATGTTGTTTGAGTTAATATGTTTTTATCTAGTGGTGTTTAGATTTTACTTACCTGCGGTACCATTTTTGGTACCGTAGATTTTCGTACAGAGTTCGAGGAAGAGAAGGAGGCTGAGCCCAAGGATGCGGCTCCGCCGAAGTGCTGAGTTAAAGTCTATGCTTTGTAGTTAGTTTTTAAAACAATATTTGTGATTTGTAATATTTTATTATGTATGTTTTGAACAGTTTTGTATTAAACAAGAAAAATTCTAGTATTTACTTATGACTTTTGTTATCCGCTGCGTGTTTCTTAGTGCACATTTGTTGCTTATACACACACTTGGCACTCGTCGATAGGATGGTGACCCGGGTTGTCATCATCCGGACGTCTCGATTTTCCCATGTCTGTGTGTGGAGATTTGGGGGCGTCACACTTTGGATTTATTGTAGATCAAATGTGGAGCTAAGAAGTTTTGACTACTCCAATGCATACCATTTCATCGATATTTAGGCAAAATTTTGAGGTGCACTGGCATTTGGCTAAATCAATGCTAACGCTCTAAGAGCCACACGATGGGAGTTCTGTTAGGGAGTTTGACAAATCTTTAACAAAAGAATTGCTTAGATATGCTTGAAATGAGATAAGATGAGAATTTTGTGAAAGGAAAAACTCACAGCCAGTTGGGTAAAAACCTAGTTTTAACATCAGCTAATAGAATTTTGCCACATAGGACATGCAACAAATCTCCATCTACACTCACATGCACCAAATTCCTTCCTTATTTTCCATCTATTTCCCCTATTTTCTCTCTTTCTCCCTCCCCCCACCCCGCTGCAACTGCCCCCCTCTCTCTCTAAAATACACTCTCCTCACTCTCTTCTAGGCCAAGCAATATATTGTCGATCTCCTATGCAGGCCGAGTAACCAAAAAGATTGTCGATCTCCTTGCTTGATGAGTGTGCGAAAGTGCACTCTATATACCCTATTATTGGACTAAAATGCTAAAATATGAATAGAAATTATATGAATTAATGTGTATTCTTAAATTGAATTTCTATTTACGTTGGGATACTCCTAAGCAGTTTTTTTTATGTCTAATTTCAGAGTTTATAAAAGAGCAAATCAAGCCTAGTCAAATTCAAAGGAGGACATTCATGGGGTTTGAGAGCAATTTGGAAGAAAAGAAAAAGAAAAAAATCACAAAATGAAACCACAAAAAGTCCAAGTCCGAAATTCGCTAGGAGACAGTCTGGACATACTTTAGTCTTTTGACTGTATCTTTTTACTCACATATCGGATTGATACGATTTTTGATGCATTGGAAAGATATCTTATTTATTCTGTTTATGGATTCAGTCATGCTTTTACTATTGAATGGATTAGTTCTTTGATTATATTTGGATCAATTATTTATCTATATTGATTTAGTTTTTTGCTGCAATATCGCTTCCTGAGTATATTGTCGTCATTGGATTTTATCAATAGGGGTAGTAATTCACGTTTTTTAAAAGTGGTGAATGTTTTTCAAAGGGTTACATTTGATTTAAGTCTGGTTTATAAATCTATACCTTCCGATTGGGAATTGCAGGAATTGAGTTCCTAATTGAGTTATCCAATGAATTAAGAATAATTAAAATACAAGATTTGTGCAAGGGATTCCCGACGCTCTATTATTTGTCAAATTTGAATATTTTTTCTGTTAATCACTTTGTTTCACTTGAATTTACATTTAAAATTAATCTTTGTTCTCTATTACTTATTTAATATTTTTTCTTTAGTTTCTTTGTTCCTCTTGCTATTCTTTTAATTTGTCTCCCTGTGAAATCGACACCCCAAAGCTGTGCTACAACTACCGCGTTATTCTTTGGGCGTAATCAAATTTTGGCGCCGTTGCCGGGGAGACGGTAGAAGAATTATGAGATAGTTTTTCTTTTTAACAGTTTGTAAAGGCAGTAACTTCGTTCCCTATTTTAGCTTGCTGCATCTTTTTTTTTTCTTTTTCTTTTTGTAGTTTTTTTTAGTGTTGCGTTTTTCTCTACCTTGCATGCACAGGTATAGAGACGCCTTGGGTCGGTTTGCTTGTAGACCTATGTTAGAGTCAGAGTTTAATTTTTCTGATCGTTTGTTTGATAATTCTTCTAATTCTGAGAAAATGAGTGAACACGAAGATCAACCCACTAGGACCTTTCAGGATTACCTCCACCCTACACGCACAGCCACACCATCATGTATCATATTTTCAGCTAATATTCACCAATTGGATTTTAAAACAGGGATGATATAGTTACTCCCTACTTTTTATAGCTTGGAAAATGAAAATTCATATGTGCACATTAGGGAGTTTGAGGAAGTAGTTGCGACTTTTCATAGTCAAAATGCAACTGATGACATTGTGAGATTTAAGTTCTTTTCTTTCTCTTTGAAGGATAGAGCTAAGAGTTGGCTATACTCTTTGAGACTACGATCTATTGGGTCATGGAATGAGATGACTCAGGTCTTCTTTAATAAATATTTTCCCTAACATAAAACCAATGCTTTAAAAAGACAAATCTCCACCTTTGTACAAAAGGACAATGAGACTTTGTATCAGTATTGGGAGAGATTTAAGGAGCTATTGAGTATGTGCCCTCACTATGGGTATGAGAATTGGCGCTTAGTGAGCTATTTTTATGAGGGACTTACACCTAGAGAGCGTCAATTTGTGGAGATGATGTGTAATGGTGAGTTCTTACAGAAAGATCCTGATGAGGCCATAGAATACCTCAATGAGCTTGCTGAAAAAGCTCACACTTGGACTGGACCTAGTGCTACTGAGAGCACAAATAGGTCACGACCTACAGGAAACCTAAATGGTGGTTGAATTTACCATATCAGGGAAGAAGATAACCTAAAGGCTAAGGTTGAGATGCTCACTAGGGAGCTAGAGGTGTTGAAAAATAAAGACTTAAAGCCAACGCATGTGACTAATCATGTAGAGTCTTTTGGACGATGTTTTGTGTGTGATAGGGTAGATCACCTTGCCCAAGAGTGTCCCACATTTGTTGAGATGATAGGGATGTATGAGGAACAATGTAATGCCTTAGGTATGTACATGAAGCCTGTTGCACCTTTCTCTGATACCTACAATCCTGGGTAACGTAATCACCCCAATTTTAGCTGGAAGTCTGAAAACCAGCCGCCTACACAACCCCCTATATCATATCCTGCACCATATCATGCACCTTCATCTTCTAGGAGTCCTTTAGAAGACACTTTGCATGCTTTTATTGAGGCACAGAGTAAAACTAATCAAAAGTTTGAATATTTAATTATGCAGATTGTTGAAGAAAACAAAGAGATAAAGAGTCATATATCCAAGATAATGAGCTCCTTGAGTGTGAATGAGCGTGGCAAGTTTTCTTCTCAAGCTCAATCCGCACCCCAAGGTCAGCATATGGCAAAAAAAAAATTTAAAAGAAGTCAATGCCATTATGGCAAGAAGTGGTAAGTCCTTACACATCCCAACAACTGATAAACAAGAGGATGTTGAAGAGGAACAAAGCAATGATAGCACCGAGTTCCCCAAGGATGTCAAGGTAATCAAGAGTCCAGTTAAGGTACCATTTCCTCAAGCTTTAAAATCTGGTATACGAACTTTGGATCCTAGTAATGAAATCTTGGAGAACCTCAGACAGATAAAGATTAACCTTCCTCTTTTGCATGTTATTAAACAAGTTCCCACTTATACAAAAGTTCTTAAAGATTTGTGTACAGTTAAGAGGAAGTACCATGTTAAGAAGACAGCATTTCTGACAGACCAAGTTAGTGCTCTAATTGAGCAGCTAATTCCTCCTAAGTACAAGGATCCTGATTGTCCAACCATTGCATGTAATATTGGGAATCATGAGTTTGGGCAAGTCTTGCTAGGTCTAGGAGCTAGTGTTAATTTGATGCCTTATTCCATTTATTTGCAGCTTGGTTTGGGTGAAATTAAGCCTACTTCTGTAGTGCTTTAGTTGGCTGATCGTTCAGTTAAGAAACCGAGAAGGATAGTTGAGGATGTTTTGATCTAAATTGACAAGTTTTATTATCCTGTTGATTTCTTAATTTTGGACACTCAATCAGTTGTTGAGTCTAACTCTAAAGTTCCTCTCATATTAGGTAGACATTTCCTTGCTACGGCTAATGCACTTATAAATTGCAGGAATGGGTTGATGAAGTTATCTTTTGGAAACATGACTATGGAGGTTAACATTTTCCATATTGAGAAGCAGCCAAGAGATGACGAGTGCCACCAAACGTATATGATTGATACACTCATAGACAATGGAGTTCACACAACTCACGATTTTGATCCCCTTGAATATTCCCTTGTGAATTCTAAGTTTAATACGTCTGTTAGTGATTCATCTGATGTTATTGATATTTGTGTTATTTTTTATGAAACTCAGGATTATAGCACACAGGTTTGGCAACAGAAATTTGAGGAGTTGCCTAAGAAATGTGGAAAATAGATTCCTGTAAGTATGAAAGCACCAAGAGTTAAATTGAAATCTTTGCCTAAGTCTAAAGTCTATAAGGTTAAAATGAAAACGTTTCATAATAAAAATATTCTTAGGAAGAGATTTAAACCTAATGACTGAATATGCTTTTTGATTTTGGATCTCACAAGCACAAAAGAAAACTTCAGTTTAGGTGGACTGACCCATTTCTAGTGAAAAATATTTTTGTAAATGGGGTGGTAGAAATAGAGGATCCTAAGGATGGTCGGATCTTTAAAGTAAATGATCAACGCCTTAAAATATTAATTGATAGTCAAGTTCCGGAAGTGGAAGACATTTCACTTGTGGATCCAGTCTATCAATCTTGACCACACCACCAAGGTATGTGTTTCTTTATTTATTTTATTTTGCTTTGTTTTGTTTTTGTTTTTTCTTATTTTCTTTCTTTTCCTTTTTGTTTAATGTTGTTTTCTTTGTTTTTGATTGCAGGATAGTTTCATTTCGTCATTTCAGATTACCATCTTTGGTGTTTAGGGAGCTACCCATATCACTCATCAGGTGTATTCTACCATTTTCAGTTACTCCTCATTCAATTTTGATTCTTAAACATTGAGGACAATGTTTCATTTAAGTTGGGGGGTGGTGGTGCAAATTCAGTATTTAAAATGCTTGTTGGAACTCTGTGGCATATTTTCATTTGTCAATTTTTTTTAATTTGCATCACACGTGCATCATTTTCATATTTGTACTCATTCTCATTCATTGTCATCTTCGTGAATTCACCAAACCCACCATATTCATTTTTGCTGAAGTATTCACAGAACCCTTAATGTACTTATCCAAGTTTTGTGGTAAGATGGTGGTTTGACACATGTAGCTAGAGAACTCTTTTGCTTAAATATTCATGTGAGTTTGGAGAGGATTGAGAGCATACAAATGCAGTAAATTGTGATAAGCGTTCATTGATCTGTTGAATTGGGCACTTCTTTTGAGAATATCATTACATGGTTTGCAGTACAATGGTGGATATACTTGGGATATGACGAAGGTCAACTTAGGATTAACGTTTGAGCCTTTCAAGCTATCATTTCCATCATAGACCCCTAGTAGCCAACTTTGAGCCAATAAACACTTGTAACTTTTTCTTTTTATATGCCCATATCATCCATGCCTCTCCACATTGGAGTATAACCTATATACGGATTTTCTTACCCTTTTTACTTCCACGTGTATGTTAAGTGTGGAATTTGTATTTTCTTTATTTAATTTTATTATTTTCAATTAAGAAAAATAAGAAGACGACAGAAAAAAGAGAAGAGTACAAGTTATAAAGTGTTCAATTGAGCAAAAAAAAAAAGTTGGTAGAGATGGAAAGAATACAAAAGTGACATATGTTTGTCCATCAAATTGTTGAAAAAAAATAGAGGAAGAAGAAGGAAAAGCATTATTATTTGATGATCTGAAAAGTTGGAGAGTACAGCAAGTGAAAAGTATGGTCTATTGAAATATTTAATAAAATTCCCTTTGTATATACTTGAAAGTTTTTGAATCCCTTTTATCCTTTTTTTTCATATAGCCCCGAAACCAAGTCACATTATAATCTTTTTTGTTGACCATTCTGATCCTAAGTAAGCTGTTGGAAAGGTTGATGGAAGTCTCATTTGTTAGTGTTCCTATCATAAGATCAATATTTACTTGTTACTTGTACATAATTGCCTAATTTTCCATGAGAGTGTGTATACACCCATTGTCAACTCCATAGAGAGAGCCTTTACACGAAACACTATTATACCCATGAGTTTTGAAGTTAAACCTTTTGCTTAAAATGTTCTTGATGTTGCATGTGTCAAGGTTAGTGGTACGATGGTTATGGCTTGGAGAACACACACACACTCTGTGGATTGCTATAGGTGGATTGATCTTGATGGGTTATTGGATTCCTTAGATTGTTTTCATATGTAAATCTGGAAAGTGTGACTTGATGGCCTTTATGTGTGATTTTCTTTGGTCTCTTTCGTTGTTTTAACATGAAAATTGCTAGGGACTAGCAATGAGTAAGTTGGGGGGTGTGATGAGTGTGCGAAAGTGCACTCTATATACCCTATTATTGGACTAAAATGCTAAAATGTAAATAGAAATCATAGGAATTAATGTCTATTCTTAAATTGAATTTCTATTTACGTTGGGATACTCCTAAGCAGTTTTTTTTTATGTCTAATTTCAGAATTTATAAAAGAGCAAGTCAAGCCCAGTCAAATTCAAAGGAATACATTCATGGGGTTTGAGAGCAATTTGGAAGAAAAGAAAAAGAAAAAAATCACAAAATGAAACCACAAAAAGTCCAAGTCCGAAATTCGCTAGGAGACAGTCTGGATATACTTTAGTCTTTTGACTGTATCTTTTCACCACATATCGGATTGATGCGATTCTTAATGCATTGGAAAGCTATCTTAAAGAGATATAACTTTGTCTCTAATAAGGATTTCCAAATTCGAACTCCTGAAGGCCGTACGTGGCTGCCAAGATAAGTCCTAAAATTTAGGCAATTTTTTTATGCGGAAATTAAGAGGACATTAGGGTTTCTTTCCTACCCTATATAAGCATATCATTAGCACGAAATGGAGGGAGAGGAAGAGGCACAAGAGGCAGATCTGAAGAGAAGAGAAAATCACTTCCATGGCCACCGTTCGCTTCAGTTTTCTCTGGAGATTTTTGTTGTCCAGTATATTTATGGGTAACTAAATTCTCTAGTAGGGTTAGGGATGAACTTGCACATTAGATGGTATTTCTAATTTATTCTTAATTCATGTATTTGATTTTTAATTTCTAAAAATCTTTTGTTTTATCATTCTCAATTCATCGTTGATGTTTTCTTCTCCGAATAATCATAGAATTTATTCTGTTTATGGATTCAGTCATGCTTTTTCTATTGAATGGATTAGTTCTTTGATTATATTTGGATCAATTATTTATCTATATTGATTTAGTTTTTTGCTGCAATATCGCTTCCTGAGTATATTATCGTTATTGGATTTCATCAATAGGGGTAGTAATTCACGTTTTTTAAAAGTGGTGAATGTTTTTTCAAAGAGTTACATTTGATTTAAGTCTGGTTTATAAATCTATACTTTCTGATTGGGAATTGCGGGAATTGAGTTCCTAATTGAGTTATCCAATGAATTAAGAATAATTAAAATATAAGATTTGTGCAAAGGATTCCCGACGCTCTATTGTTTGTCAAATTTGAATACTTTTTCTGTTAATCACTTTGCTTCACTTGAATTTACATTTAAAATTAATCTTTATTTTCTATTACTTATTTAATATTTTTTCTTTAATTTCTTTGTTCCTCTTGCTATTCTTTTAATTTGTCTTCCTGTGGAATCGACACCCTAAAGCTGTGCTATAACTACCGCGTTATTCTTTGGGCGTAATCATCGCTCATCCCCTACATAAACCGCGAATAATTGTTGGCTTTGTGGAAGAAGGGAAACCTTCCTCGAATCCCTAGAGCAAGCATTCATGATGTAATGACTCCTGATCAACTCAACCCATAGCCTTTACTTTCTTGATTAGCTTCTTGAAAGACGTCATTTTCTTCCCCAGCAATTTTTTTTTCTCTTCCTATAATCTACCCATAGTCTTGATTATCGCTACTCTTCTCTCCATCGTCGATATCTTCCTATCATCGCTCATGTGGCTTAAAACCTCATTAAAGTCACTACATTGTGATTTCTTGCCTTTTATTTTCTTCTCCTGTCTTTTTCAGCCTTCTTGCCTAGAGGTCTCTCAGCATTAAAGGATATATTCTCTAATAGAATGTCTTACCTTAATCGTATTGAGTCAAAAATTAGACTTGAACATGACACTTTTCTTTTATTCTCAGGACTTCCATGTGCACTTTCCATCTCAGTTGGTGTCTTAGAAGACTCAAACAACGTTCCATGTTGAAGTTGGTTTTTTGCTTCTCTCAGTAAAAAAATTTTGCCTTTTCAATTTAAAAAATAGTTGAAGATTAAGTACTCAGTTCATTAGAAGGATTTAATAATTAGAATAGTAATAATTAATATTACAATTAAATTATAACTTGTCTTGCTCAGTGCTACTGCATGGATGCATCGCTTCAACCTGGGCTAAGAAACCACAAAATTTATATGTGCATTTTTTTTATGCTTGACCATCAATTGGTCAAAGAGAGTACAAATCATTCTAGAATATTAGGTTTTTTATAGGTATTGTTATAATCATAAATTCTATTTCACAATTATGTGAACGTTTGGTCAGTCTCTCATATAGAGTCTAAGTTAATATTGAACCAAGCTAATACAAGGATAGTATCTCCCTCTACTTTGAATGATACATGTTATTAGGATTTTTTAATAAGTGCCTTTGTGTCCCACTGGGGTTGTATCATATGGATCTCAACATTATCATGTGCTCTAGTCATATGTACTAGAACAACATATATTAATGTTTTATAATATACTAGAGCAGCAACATGTTCAATAGAAATAATGTTCAACCCTAAAGTTTAGAACTTCATTAAAAAAATAGGCAGCTAACATCATTTAGACACACTTCGGTTATTCACTAGAGATGCAACATACTTTAGAACCTCTTGATCTCACTAGAGCAACTAGGGGTGCTACCCGCACCATACGGTGCGCGGTAGACCCCTTCCCCGTCCCCCCGCGCCCCTGCATGGGGTGGATGGGGAAAATTTTCCCCATCCCCCACCCCCTGTGTGCGGGGGTATCCCGTCCCGCATGACAGGGTGCGGATTGGGGGGCAATCCGTCCGCCCCCCCGCACCCCTTTTGGGCCCAAAAGCAATTTCTAGGCAAAAAATGATCCAAAAACCTCAGCAATGGGCCAAAAATGACTCACAAGCTTTTATTTTTGGCCCAAAAAAGCTTATAGGCCATTTTCAACTCATAAAATTATAAGTAAAAAGAAAAAAAATTTAAAAACCAGAATTAAAAAAAAAAAAAAAGTGTCTTAGATGGTAATTGATTTTATGGTTAATAAAAGTTACTAATTTAAGAGTCTAATACCTAATAAACTAATAATAATAACTAAGCTATTACAAAATTGAAAGGCTAAACAATTACAAAATTACAAATATAAAAGTATCCAAGAGATATTGTATCAACATTACAAATTATTGAATACAAAATATGAACAGATAATTAAAAATTGAATATTCTAAAGAGGGACTGATAGAGCTGTCAGCTGTGGTTTGTCTTTGACTGTGAGCCTGTGACACTTGGGGCTGCCCAGGCTTGAGCACATTTTTATGTTGCAGAGGTGTTAAACGTCGTCTCATGTGTTACTACAAAAATTAATATTAAAATTAATAACGATGAAATCGAAATGAATATAAATAAATCAAAATAATAAAATAAAAAATAATTACCAGGTGGTCCAAATCCAGACTGATCACCACCCTCATCGGTCTCTTTAAAATCTAAAATATTTGAAACATGAATATCCTTTCTTATCATCCAACTCTGTGTGCATATCAATGCCTCTACAGTTATAAGAGACAATGAATTACGGAAAGGATCCAATATACGACCTCCGGTACTAAAGACTGACTCTGAGACAACGGTGCTAATAGGGATGACCAAAATACAGCGGACAATCTCAAAAATGATGAAATATTTCTTTGAGGCATTCTTCCACCATCCTAATATATCGAAATTATCATCATCATCTTGAACCATATCTGCTGACAAATAGTTGTGTAACTCGAAAACCACCTCCGTAGATTGATGGACTAGTGTGAGATTATGTGCGAGGGTCTTAGTCCACTGCATTCTGCACTTCTTTGTAGGAGGCCCGGTCACGATATCTGTAGAAGGCGTTGGGGTAGGTGTATGTGTCTTAGATGTAGTACCACCCTTACTTGTATTAAACTCATTATACAATTTAGTCAGGATATCTCGGGCCAATTCACCAATAAGTTCAGTCCATACCTGATCGTGAGCAAGTCTCAACCCATATAACAAGCCTGAAACTTTTAGACGGGGATCAAGAATAATAGCCACATATAACAAAATATTCATTTTAGTCAAATCTCTCCAATATTTGTCATATTTTAGCATCATGGTCACTGTCATCCCTATCATCCTTTCATTAGAACTCCTACGCATATCTTCTAATTCTTCTTTTACCCTACATATTTGTTGACAAAACCCATGGGATGTAGGGTACAAAGAACTAGATAAATTCAATGTGACATCGTAAAATAATCCGAGAAAATCAACAAAAGTAGAAACTACCACCCAATCATCATCATTAGGCTTTCGTAATCCCCCGTGCTCATCAAAGTATTTGACATATTGGATGTCTTCATCACCCAATAATTGAAAGGTTGCCTTATATTTTTGGGCCACCTCCAACATCAAGAAGGTTGAGTTCTATCTGGTAGGAACATCAGTATAAAGACCATTCTTCGATGTTATGCCCGCAGCCTTTGCAGCAACTTTGAATTTCTCCAATCTAGAAAGAGAAGACCTCATAAATTTCACAGCCATTCTAACTCGTACAATCGAGTCATCAACATCTTTCAACTCCTCAGTTACAATTAAATTCAAAATATGTACAGCACATCTAACATACAAATATTCATCACCCAAAAATGTCTTATTTGCATCTTTAAAATAATTTTTTAGATATCCCAAGACAACATCATTAGATGACGCATTATCAACCAAAACAGTCAAAATCTTTTCCAACCCCCACTCATTTATTGCGGCCTCCAAGGCCTTCCCAATCGTCTCACCCTTATGATCAGTTATTTGACAAAATTTAATAATCTTTTTGTGCAAAACCCAATCAGAATCAACAAAATGCACAGTCAACAACATGTAATTCAATATTTTGGATAGAAGTCCAAGTATCGGTAGTGAGGCAAACTACCAAACCCGCCAATTGGCCCCTCAAAACATGTTTATAATGAAAGTACATCTTCTTAATATCATTTGCCATAGTGTGACAAGAAGGAAGTACAAATCTCGGTTCCAACTCTTGGACAAATTCTTAAAACCCTTTAACCTCCACAAACTGAAAAGGTAGCTCGTCTATGACAATCATATGAGCTAACTTCATTCTACACTCATCGAGATTATATTTCGTATACCCCTTCAATGTTGGACCCCCGGCCCTACTACTCTCATCCGCCATTTTAATATCTAGTCTAAATTGACCCTTCTCTACTAAAGATTTTAAAATTGGATTTTTCTTGCATTGTTCCTCTAAATTGATTTAGGGGTTTCAATCAATGAAACCCTTAAATCAATTTAAGGGTCTTCAATACAATTAACTTTACAGAAAAACAATCAATTTAGACGGAATCCGAAACAATCACAGCAAGAAAACCCTAACACTAAATACACATGCACAATGATCACGAATCCATAGCACACAAGTCACAAATCTCATCCTCCATCTCTGATTCAACCCATCATTCCTCCAATCTCTGATTAAAACTCAACAAAAATAAAAAAATAAAAAACAATGGAGAAAAAGCGTACGAGCTAACTTACTGTGTACCGTGCGGCGTCGTGCGAGAGAGAGGAGAGAACGAGAGCGACTCCAAGTCTCCAACCGAGACTGCGAGAGGGAGGAGAGAACAGGGTACTGGGGTAGGAGAGAGAGAGAGAGAGAGAGAGAGAGAGAGAGAGAGAGAGAGAGAGAGAGAGAGAGAGAGAGAGAGAGAGAGAGAGATTTCGAGAAGCTTGCCGAAGGGAGGGGGCGACGCGGGGGGGAGGGGTTAACCCCTTAGGGTAAGCCGCTTAATGAAATGGCACCGTTCTGTAATAGTCAAAACGGTGTCGTTTCATTAAGCCACTTAATGAAACGATATTATATATATAACATGGGGTGGGGTGGGGGAAAACCGAGTCGGGGTAGCGGCGTATCCGTCCCCTGCCTCCGATGGGGGCATCCCATAAGAGCGGGGTCCCCCGTACCCTGCCGTTGCGGTGCGGATGCCCCGCCTTGCATATGTGGGGGTGGGGCGAACGGGGCGGAGAAGAGGGTTCCGGGGCCCGCTGCCCACCCCTAAGAGCAACAACATATACTAGAGCATGCCATAATGTTTTATAATGCATTATATCTATATACATATATATAAATTGTTTTATAATGCACTAGAGTATTAGCATGTACAAAAGGAATCAATGTTCAACTCTAAAGTTTAGAACTTCAATAAAAAGAATAGGTAGCAACATGGTTTAGACATCCTTCAATTATTTACTAGAGCAGCAACATCGTTTAGAACATCTCAATCTCACTAAAGCAACGACATGTACTAGTAAGGGTGTATAGGAACCGATCGAACCGGCCATCACCGACAAGAATCAACTGCTAGAGTCCAAAACCAGTGGAGAACTGGTCGGCTGGTTGTAAAAATTTGGTAAAATCGACGTCGACCGATTCGATCCTGGTTTAAACCAATGTCTAACCACTGAATCGGCTAATAGCAAATATATATGTATATATTTATATATATCTTACTTAAAATGATACCGATAGTAATTAGGAACAGCGTCATTTTACACATGAGATTTGGAAAAAAAAAAATCATCGACACCGTTTGGTTTAATACATCAACAAACATCATTTTAGGGTTTATTACCCCTTCCCCTCCTCATCCTTCTCTCGATTCTCTCTTTCTCAATTTCTCTTTCAGACTCTCTCTCTCTCTCAAGTTGGCAACCGCACATCATCTCTCCTCTTTCATGCTGCCAGTGAGATCCACTCACCTCAATGTCAACTTTGAAACTTGAATTCTCTCTCTCTCTCTCTCTCTCTCAACAAATCTCTATGTCTGTGACTCTGAAATTTGTATGTCTATATTGGTATGATTTTTAGTTTTTGAGTATGTTTGTTATGAAATTTTACACTATAAATCAATGAATATGTAGTATATTTTTTAAAATTTTCCATATTTGTTGCTTTTGTTACCAATTAGGGATCATGATTGAGGTTTAGGCTTTGGTCATTTTCTAAGTTTGTAACTTTGTATTTGTGTTTGCATAACTGATTAGAAACCGGTGAACCGACTGAAATCACACTAAGACCGACGTCATCGGTTTTCTCTCCCTTAACCTACCGATCTTGGTCGATACCATCTCTTTAAAAAACTATCGGTGTGACTGAAACGACACTAATAGTATTGATTTTCAGCCCTATGTACTAGAGCATATAATAGTATTTTGAGGGATACTACTTATCAATCTACACCATATTTTATATATTTTAAAATTATTTTAATATTTTATTCTTATTAAATTAATTAAATTGTTCTATTAATCATTCATACACTACATATTTGTTATAGGAAAAATAAAATATATATATATATATAATATAATATATAAAAATGATAAGTAGAATTATTATAATATTTTGTAATGCACTGGAACAGCAGAACTGAAATCAATATTCAACTCTAACGTTTAAAACTTCCTAATTTACTAGAGTAGCAACATTGTTTAGATTGTGTACGTTACCATTCAGGTCATTTTTATCCAATTTCAAATTCAATATTGCCGGATCTGAAAAGACCTAGAGCTAGAAACCAAATCTAGTGCCACCACAAGAAATGGAAAGCTTATATATATTTTTTGGAAAATGAAATTTCGTCTCATGAATTTGTCCCTACAAAATTATAGTTTAAATATTTTTATTTTTTTTAATGATTAAGAAAATAAATATTAATGAAGTTATATTTTTTTCTTAATAATTAAGGATGTTTACTAAATATTTTTTTTAAAGAAAAAGAAAAGTATAATTTGCACCAATAATAACTTTGAAGAGATAAATTCAAGAAATCAATACCACCACCCATATTCTTCAAGGCTGGCTCTTCCATTAGGCGATCTAAGCAGTTGCATAAGGCCCTAGTGGAAGAAAGCCTTCCAAAAATATTCCTAATAAAATTTTTTTAAAGGAAAAAAAGTAATAATTAGAAAAAATTGAATAAATCAATAAAAAATATTAATAATATTAAATAGGTTTTATGTAATAAGTTATCTTTCTAGTTAATCGTATTTTTCTTTTCTTCTGAAAACTCAACTTTTATTACACTTTTCTTGGTTTATAGTTTTTTTAATCTTTTGGCTCATCACCAAAATTTTTATTTTCTTATTAAGTCATTAATTTATAAATATGTTAATAATACTCTTAATTACCAATAATGTACTCATTGGCATGATTTTTTTTTTTTTGCTTGAGTGTTGTTGAATCTTTATATGTTAATATTGGAACTTCTTTATTTAGATTTTTTTATTATGTTTCAGTTTACTTGATGATGACGAAATTTTTTTTTTATCCATCTCCTTTTCATTTCTAGTGTTGGTACTGAGACATGAAGATTCTCAACTTATCTCCACATAATAATTACTTCACATATGGTACATTTGTATTTTATCATTATTAGTTTAATATATAGTATGAAAAATATTAAGAGAAAAATCTACTTTTTAGTGTTGATAAAATGTTTTAGTATAATTATTTGAAGAGATAATGGTCCCTTTTTTTTTTTTTTCTAAATGCATGGATCTATAGAACTTTATTTACAATAATGGATATAATTGATTTTGAAAATCTAAAGCACATATGATAAAAGTAATTTTGATGAAATTCTTTCTAAATCGATATTTTTTTAATAAAGATTAAGTCGGTTATTAATTGAGAATGTCGTATAAAATTTTAATTAGGTAATTCTGTTTTGCTAAACGATAAGAGTGATATTTAAATAAAAATGTAATGTAAAAATTAAAATAAAAATAAATTTCTTGCATTTTACTTTTTAAAATAAAAAATATCTCACTCAAAATTTCGTTTTAGACCCTACAATGTATTCAGCTGGCCCTAATATTCTTTTATATTCGTTTCATACAAGAGTGTAAAAAACACCATATCCTGATTGTATACAAATTTTTATACTAATTTTATTCTTTGTTATTTATAAAATAAACAGAGCATGGGATGAGGTCTCTCCACTAGTTTCGTTAAAACTGGAGGGGACCAGATTCGTAACGAAAGAAGCACGTAAGCTTGACCAACTCCACGGATTCTTTGCCGCCCGCCTGTGGCCAGCAAAGTTTTCGGCTCGGCGTGCTTCTTTATTTTCTTCGCGAATCAGAACTCGTAAATGTGGATTTGTGAGTAGACGCCAGACGTGACATATAAAATGACATGGGCTATGGCCCCTTCGGATTTTCTCTCTTTCCAGTTTCCACCCAAAAGTGAATCCGAAAGCTTGATGTTAACTAATTTTTATTATTTTGCAGGAAATTCTATTTTACTAAATTATAAATAATCAAATTGTAATATCCTCCTAATATATATATTAAAACAATTTTTATATATCATCAAGAGAAAGTCTAATTATAAGTATAACTGTATATTAATATGCACCAATTTAATGTGATTAGTCAAAAATTAAATTTTATTAAAAACAGTACTAATTTAAATTTTAAATATGAAAGAATCAGTATTATTTTGTAGATTAATACGTAATTTTACTTGTACGTAACAAAACTCTTACTTCGTTATCGACACAAATGTTGTGATATTTCTTGAACTAATTTTTTGATAAAATAATTTTAGTAATAAGAATAAATAAAGATGAAACTAGGCAATGACTCTAAACCAACAAGGGTTTTTCTTTTTTTTTTTCCCCCTAAAAGAGGTCATGATGAACTCAATTTTAAATTAAGAAATTCGACACTAGACGGACTGGCATCTTCTTCTCCAATTTCATATACATAAATATCTCTCTCTCTCTCTCTCTCTCTCTCTCTCTCTCTCTCTCTCTCTCTCTCTCTCTCTCTCTCTCTCTCCAATTTGAAATCTCTTAAAAATTGTCGAGTTTGGCAATCACTTCCTAAAGCTACCATTATTTAATCTATCTCTTCCATTAAAATTTTACATAAATCTCTTGGCTAAAAGGAATTACAAATTCAAAAGAATCCAAAAAAGATGAAAAGAAAAAAAAAATGAAGAGATAAAAAAAATTTAAAAAAGTAAAAACATCAAGGCTCAAGATCAATCTTACAAAAACTTAAAAACAGAAAATAATGAATATTTTTTCAAACAAGCAGAAAATTTAAACATAAGAAAACAAAAATTACCTTATTTTATAATTTTGTGTTAAACAAGGTTTATTCAAATTTCATTAGCAGATTTCTTAAATCTAAATCTTTACTCATCTTACAACCCACATTAAGTTATTGTGATTGCATATTTATGTCGCTTAAAGAAGCTACTAGAATCTCCTAAAACAAATTTACACTTTAACATTAAAAGTTTAAGATGGTTTGCTCTAAAAAATTACTAAGAGATGAGAGATGAGAGGCTTTTATTTATTATTATTTTTTTCTAAGTAAGTCAATATCATTAAACTAAAAACATGATACATGCGGAGCGGTGGGGTTCCCAACAAAGACCCAAAAATAATAAATAACAATGTAAAGTGATAAAAAAATAGTTTATTTGAGACCAATTTCTTGAACTCTACCCATCTCCTACATGAGGACGTTGTCTTTTGAAAAGAAGGAATTAGAGTGTTTGCAATAAAGCAAACAATGGAACCATTGCTGTAGATGGTAGTTCCTCTGCTAAAAGCGGTGAAGGTGATGGGTGCACTGTCACTTATCGTGTTGAGATGATTTTTGAGGAGGTACTCAACCCCTCTAATAAGATTACAGGTTACAGAAAGCAGTAACATAAAACAACAGCCTGATATTGAGCCAAGTCGTCGGTAAGTAGCCAACATAGGCAGTGGTTGCGTGTGTAAGTCACGCGCCATCTGAGGAGGTGAAAGAATGAACAACTCCAGAGGAGCGAAGGCCTCTGAAGCCGATGGGGCCGTGCGTGGCAACCAAAACCACTCCAAGACACGGCAACGCATTGAAAACATGCACGGCAGAGGCCGCGTGTGCGTCGAACGTGCGAAGCAGAAACAGATATTTCTTTCGTGAACTAATAGATCAGTGACCGGAGGGGCTAAATTGGCGTTGCGTGTTGGTCGGAGGATGCCAGAAAATAGAAGATCATCTTGGGTTGGCGCTGAGGATGGAAAGCAACGAAAAAAACTATAGGAAAAACTAAAAAGCATTAAAATGCCAATAGGGCTGGCAGGGAGGAGGGGGTTTGGATCTTGGTGGTCAAAGCCTAAGCTCCAAACCCCCTTCACTCGATGAAGACGAGAAGAAAATGGATTTGGTTTTAGAGGGAGAGAGCAAGCAGGGTCGACGCTGGTTTCAAGGAGATGTTAAAAATCAATGAGAGACTTTTATTTATATGTTCACTCACTTTTTCAACACCCATAAAACTAAGATACTTAAAAATCTCATTTAAAAAGTTTCTTACTATGGACACTATATAAGTCATGAGGTATTCCTTTACCATCATTTGATAATAAAAAAAAGTATAAATTTTTGAAAATTTTCTAGAGATCGTAATTTAGTTTTTCAAAAATAAATTAGATGATGATCAAGATTAATAAGTTATAAGTAATTTTTTTTAAAGATGTTATAAATAATAAAAATTCTATATGTAATCAGTTTTATATATTTTTTTACGCATTTTAATATTGTGCTTAATTATATTATTTTTTAATATAAAATAATTATTTTGATTAATCATAATAATAAAATATACAAAAAATATATAAAAATGACTATATATAATAGAATTTTATAAATATATATATATATTATATATATATATATTTTTTGGTTAATCGAAGGTATGAGAAAATTTGAATATGTTTATCCGCAAAAGTAGTTGGAAAAGATAACAAGAGGCAAGTAATAAGAGACCGGGAAATGGGTGCTCAAACAATAAATAAAACCGGGAAAATTGGAAATCATTAGTGCGCACTGCACACGGACAGGACACGGGAGAAAGTAGAACTGAGACGGAACTATGGAAGCGAGAGTCAACACTGGCACGAGAAGGATACATCGAAATAATCTGAAGCCGTCCGATTTCATTTTCGATTTGAGATCCAACGGCTGCATAACTTCAAAATGTTAGAACATTCTCGAATCCTTAACCCTAACACTATATATAAGCTGCGCTTAACCCTTTCCTCCTCCTTCACTTCGGAAACCTAGCAGCCCCGCCTTTCTTTAACTTTCAGATCTCCCTCTCCTTCCTTCCTTTGTTTCCTTTTCGTCGGCCGTGCTTAGAAAGAATCATACAATGGCCGGAAAAGGAGAAGGCCCAGCGATCGGGATCGATCTCGGTACCACATACTCATGTGTGGGCGTGTGGCAACACGATCGTGTCGAAATCATCGCTAATGACCAGGGTAACAGAACCACTCCGTCCTATGTTGGTTTCACCGACACGGAGCGTTTGATCGGCGATGCGGCCAAGAACCAGGTTGCCATGAACCCCATCAACACCGTCTTCGGTGAGATCTGCGATCCTATGAACTCGTTTCTTTCACTGATTTTTAGATCTGAATGGTTGTGCTTGTATTTATTTTAATCTCCTTTATATTGTTGCACATAGGTTGTACTTTCGTTGTAAGTGTTAAATCTAAGTTATTTTACGGTTTTAAGGTATCGTTTATCTTGGAATAATTAGTATTCCTATATACTTGTTCAGATCCTTGTTGCTGAGTTTGTATTGACGTTGTTTTACCATATGGAACTTCAGACTAGCACTGCAACCTATATGCCGAATTTTTTACCGTATTTTATCTTGGCATGTTATATGAAAGAGCTAGTTAGTCATAAACAACCAGTCATAGTACTTTTTTACTTGGATAATAAGTAAATAACGAAAGATGTATAGGAATGTTTTTTAATAGGTTGTTTTAGAACTGTGGAGAATCTTTATTTATGCCTGTGTTTTGGCCCTAGGATTAACTTATGTTTATCTCATTTCAGTTGTTTGCTTTTACCTATAAAAAGAAAGTTTGTTATTTAGTGGCTTTGAAGATGATTTACACATTATTTCATGTGAGAGGAGTTGATTTTTCAGGCATATGTTCCTCCAAAGTTTTTAACTGTATAACAAGACTTGTTCTATTCCTCAAATTATAAGTGCCTGTTGGATGTTTGTATATGTAGTGCATGTCTTCCATGTTAAATAATCAACTTCGGTTCATTTAGATTCTAACGTAAGGTACACACATGCCTATCTCTGCAGATGCTAAGAGGCTGATTGGCCGCAGATTCAGTGATGCTTCTGTTCAGAGTGACATTAAATTGTGGCCATTCAAGGTCATTCCTGGACCTGGTGATAAGCCCATGATTGTGGTCAGTTACAAGGGTGAGGATAAGCAATTTGCAGCTGAAGAAATATCTTCCATGGTTCTAATAAAGATGCGTGAGATTGCCGAGGCTTATCTTGGCTCCACAATAAAAAATGCTGTTGTCACTGTCCCTGCCTACTTCAATGACTCTCAGCGTCAGGCTACAAAGGATGCTGGTGTTATTGCTGGTCTCAATGTTATGCGTATCATCAATGAGCCCACTGCTGCGGCCATTGCTTATGGTCTTGACAAGAAGGCAACTAGCGTTGGAGAGAAGAATGTCTTGATTTTTGATCTTGGAGGTGGTACCTTTGATGTGTCTCTTCTCACTATTGAAGAGGGTATCTTTGAGGTGAAAGCAACAGCTGGTGACACTCACCTTGGCGGCGAAGATTTTGATAACAGAATGGTGAACCACTTCGTTCAGGAGTTTAAGAGGAAGAACAAGAAGGACATAAGTGGCAACCCAAGAGCTCTCAGGAGGTTGAGGACATCATGCGAGAGAGCTAAGAGAACTCTCTCTTCCACTGCCCAAACTACCATTGAAATTGATTCTTTATATGAAGGTATTGATTTCTATTCAACAATTACACGTGCCAGATTTGAGGAGCTCAACATGGATCTATTTAGAAAGTGCATGGAACCTGTTGAAAAGTGTTTGAGGGATGCTAAGATGGACAAGAGCACCATCCATGATGCTGTGCTTGTCGGTGGCTCTACCAGAATTCCCAAGGTCCAGCAGCTTTTGCAGGACTTCTTTAACGGGAAGGAGCTCTGCAAGAGCATCAATCCTGATGAGGCCGTTGCCTATGGTGCTGCAGTCCAGGCTGCTATTTTGAGCGGTGAGGGTAATGAGAAGGTGCAGGATCTGTTGCTTTTGGATGTCACACCTCTCTCCCTTGGACTTGAAACAGCTGGTGGTGTCATGACTGTGCTAATTCCCAGGAACACAACCATTCCCACTAAGAAGGAGCAGGTGTTCTCTACCTATTCTGACAACCAGCCTGGTGTGTTGATCCAGGTCTACGAGGGTGAGAGAACAAGGACCAGGGATAATAACTTGCTTGGTAAATTTGAGCTTTCAGGAATCCCTCCTGCCCCCAGGGGTGTACCTCAGATCACAGTGTGCTTTGATATCGATGCCAATGGTATATTGAATGTGTCTGCCGAGGACAAGACTACTGGTCAAAAGAACAAGATCACCATTACCAATGACAAGGGTAGGCTCTCCAAGGACGAGATCGAGAAGATGGTTCAAGAGGCAGAGAAGTACAAGTCTGAGGACGAAGAGCACAAGAAGAAGGTTGAGGCAAAGAATGCCTTGGAGAATTATGCATACAACATGAGGAACACGGTGAAGGATGAGAAGATTGGAGCCAAGCTTTCTCCAGATGATAAGAAGAAGATTGAGGACGCCATTGAGCAGGCCATTCAATGGCTGGAAAGCAACCAGCTCGGTGAGGCAGATGAGTTCGAGGATAAGATGAAGGAATTGGAGAGCATCTGCAACCCAATCATTGCCAAGATGTACCAAGGTGCTGGTGCTGACATGGGCGGAGGAGTAGACGAAGATGGTCCCGGTCATGCTCATGCTGGAGGAAGTGGTGCAGGCCCCAAGATCGAGGAAGTTGACTAAATTTCTCTTAGCTTCGTAGGGGCTGGGCCGATTCTTAGTTTTATGGTGCTTTTGATGGACTAAAATGGGGCTTTGAAATTTATCTGTATTTTTTGTTCAAAGCCGAATTATTATATGTTTTGCATTCCGTCGTTTTGGACATTGTTTGCCCGGGAACGTCTTGCGAGGCAAATTTTATTTTCTCGAAATATGCAAGTGTTTACTTTTAGAGACTTCAATTTATATATCTCTCTCTCTCTATATATATATATATATAATGGATTTAGCTCATGTTAGGTTAGGCTTCTGTATGCTCAAAGTTGACTTTTCCAACAGTCGGGTTCGGATGAAGTCGAATTTTTAGGTAAATGTCTGGACATTCTCTGGTCAACAAAATCGTTCTTTTGTAATTAATTTACCAAAATCCTCAATTGAAGTAACTCTCTCTTGTACATATGCGATGTGACGTAATTTCAACTAAATGGATGTTTCCTATTTAGTGACTTCAAACATAATATGTGCTTCCATAGAGAATAGAGATTGGCAATGGTTTAGCCAATTTTAAGTCTAAAATTTGATTAAAAGTTGGTTACAGTGAAAGCCATTGAAGATATTAAGAATTATCTATCTTAAAGATGAAATAATAATATAATATTAGGGAAAAGGTTGCGTCCGTGCAGCAAGCTTTGAAAGATTTCGAGGTGCATGACTGTCTAGAGTTTTGCTATATGCAAACAGTCGCATACTAATTTGTGTACCAATACTGATTCATACATACTTAAAATTTAAATTAATATTTTTTTCAATAAAATCTATTTTTTAACTAATCACATCATATTAATACATAATTATACTTGTAACTATATTTTTCCGGCTGCCGTATATAACATTTCTGGCTTTGCGGGGCAGCACCTGTAATTACTGGGATTAGGTAGAACAGAGATTGGTCTTGCAAGTCACTGATTTTCTTATGCAATCAATAACTACAGGTTTCTTCCCTATAAACATAGTGATTTTCAGTAATCATAAGCACAATTTAAACGAAAGTTTGCATTGCAGACTAATAACTTGAGTCCTCTCGATCTTGAGAACAAGGAGTTCACTATCGTAGTTTTTACATATTTGGCTAAAGCACGTTGTTGATGTCTCGAATCTTCAGTAAGGAGATAACATTCTCCACAAGTCAGACATGTTGCAATGGAAAACAATTAAGGGTAAACTTTGTTATAAATTTAACTTAGAAGTTGGTGGATAAAATACAACTTCTATTTTATTGACATGATAAGATCTAATTTATTAAAAAAAATTAAGATTAAAATCTCTTACAAATTAAGTCTTGTCATGTTAATAAAACAAAGGATGTGTTTCTTACCGTGCTTACATATTCTAAAACTATCAAATATCATTTTTTTTTATAAAAATTCTATGTACAGTTATCTAAATATACTCTTTTACGTATTCTATTAATGTGATTAGTTGTGTCACTTTTTTATAATATAAATAATTATTTTAATCAATCTCGTAAGTAGAATATTTAAGAAGTATATAAAAGTGACAAACTCATTTTTTTCCCTTTGTTTAATCTCATGTAGGAGGGCTGCCTTCGTATGCAATTCATGGTTCTAATTTCAAAGTCGTAATTGAACAACTACAAAAGGTAGAATGTTAGTAAGTAAAAGACAGGTGAATTGACAAGAAAATATCATACACGCCGACGCCATCCTTGACTCACGAAAGAGACAATTATCGTTGACTCTGCTACCGGCACACGTTACTAGTCGTTACCCTTCCCAATCAGACCCACTTTCTCCGAACCCGCAAATGTTAGATTGGAAGATGATTTTTGCCAAGCTCAACTATATCTACAACTGTCTACATGCAAACCACCGTGCTCCTGCATCTGTAGGCTGGCTTAATCAGCACCTGATTTCAAGAGCTTCTACTGAAACTTCCTGGCTGAAAATAAAAACCATTTAAATTAAAAAAGAATGTATTATCTTAATCTTGAAATAGTTGATGGATAATGACTACCATTTATTTTTTTATTTATGTACTCTGCAAAACAGAAGGTGAAGTATGCAGGGAAGACGAAAGAAAAGTAATAATCAATTCTGAGACGGTAAAATTGATGCCAACAACCCTATATACCTGTGATTTGAAAATAACAGAATATACAAAACTCGCTGTATAATCCTTTCAAATGGAAACCGTCCAGCTCCAATAAGTGTTTTTATAAATTACAGTAACTTTGAAGCTCCATAAGGTAATTTAGCAATGAAGACAGGTATACACCCAATAAAATAAAAATAAAATAAAAATCCTAGGCATGCAAGAAGGTAATTTTGATGAGAATGTAATAATGTCTAGGTAATTAGAATCAGTTATAAGTTCAAAAATCAAGAATCGTTACAAAAAAATACTGACCCGATTCATGGACGCAACAAATACCATAACAGTTGGTGAACAAAAATTGCTCAAGAAAAGTGAGACACATTTCGTTTCATGGAATAGACTGTATGGTACAGAGTTAGTAAGACGATGCAGCACCAACCCATAAAATTCTCAATAAACGATCATCTCATGTCAACATAAGATCATTGCCTCCTAGGTGAGGGCGAAGGCAAACGCGAACCTCATGTTCTTCGGGCCCCACACGTAGTTTTGGCACCATAATCTCAAGCACAGATCCTGGCCCATCATAATAAGCTTCTATATTTGCATCTTCAGGAATTCGGGTTGAAAGTGGGATTTCTCTAACAAATTCCCCTGGAGGACAGTGTTCAGAAGATGGGTCTGTGAGCTTGAAAGTCCTGTCATGTCGCTTGATGAATTGCATGCAAGATACGCTCACACAAGATACCTTTATGATACCATGAGTGATGGTATTTCTCCAAGAAACTTTCACTCTCTGGAGATCAACTAAGGGCAAGCTGATAATGATCAGATATCCTTCTTTATCCTCATAGATTGTTTTTGCAGCAGTGACAGGTCCATAGACATTCTTCATTACGCCGCTAAAGTCATTCAACCAGTTTGGTTCATTAGGGTGGATCTCAATATCTGTAATTCGATCAGAGGGAGGATTTACAGCCAAGTAGACATCATCATCATTCCCATGAGGGAAAAAATCCTTCCTCCTCTTGTTGCTGACAGGTGATAGATCCATTCCATCGCCGTTGGTATGGTTAGATGGCTGAGTTGACAAGTTCAGGCCAGAACCATTAAGCAATTTCTTTGAGTGGGAATTCAAGGCACTCTTTATTGGAGGAGATGGCCTCTCAAGCTCAAAATCTGTGTTGGGAAGGCTTCTCCATGAACTAAAAGCACTTGCTTCTATTGGAATTGTTAAGTTCATGTCCCGACCTGTGAGCTCCATCCACCTCTTCCGCTCTTCCTCATCAAGACCCATGAGATTAGGTGATGGAACAACCTCAATCCCATGCACACACTGGGGGTTCGACAGACCCCTATACTGCTTTCGTTGCATCCTGTGAGATCGAACGAAACCCTTATCAACACTAAATGGGAATGGACGCTCTCCCTGACGAGAATGCCCATTCATGTAACTCCTAAGCTGCATCTTACCCAATGCATTCTCTGGCCTCTCCTTGAAAACCCACATGTACATATTCTCCAGGTCATGCTGAACCATGAAAACATCAAGATTGAGATCAGATTTGTCAAACCCTGACACTCCATTGCTGTCCCTGATAATCTTTGCCTTTGATTTCTCATTCATCGCGGGTTTAAAGTAAAAGCTGAAAAAAAACCAGGCACCCCAGATAGTATCAATCCGCTTGGCGCATTTCCTTCCAGCTGCGGGTATGGTAAGAAAACTCTCCGTCTCATAAACTTGTGGACCAAGCCCAACATCTAAAATATCACAGGGGTCTAGATTCCATGGCTGAGGAGGTGGAGGTGGACTGCGCTCTGCCGACAAGGGTAAATTGATATCCGGCGGACGGTGAAGAATGATTTGCCGATTCATCTCCAAATCCAAGTCGTCGTGTGAGGAGGCGCTGGAATCCATGGACAAGAGCGTAGACGGGTGGTGATTCTCCATTGAAAGGGCCGTGAGGAGAGAATCTCCCATTTCTCAGCTAATCTCCCTGGTGATGGTTTTTGCTGCTGGTAAGTTTGTATATTTTGCCATTCCCAATAGAAACAATTCAATTACAAACATCTTCAAGCAAATGAATCAATCCCCAGTCTATCTCCCTTCCATCAAAGCCCTAGATTTATCAATAAGATAACAAATTCCTCACAAACCCACATCAATAATCAACAAAATTATTCAATAAAAAAAATTCAAAGAAAAAAGGACAAAAATTTAGATTACATTTAAAAAAAAAAAAAACATCAAAAGAAAAGAAAAAAAAAAAAAAAAGTCTTCCGTTCAATCTCTACCTAGACCAGGAAAAAGATAAATGAAACGCTAAGGAAAGCCTATAACTAATCCTAGTGCCAGAATCCCCCGAAATCCTCCGAACACAGGTGGGAAACATTGAATCAAAACCATCAAATCCTTAAAACCGAAGCCTCGTTGTCTTCTCACTTACACGGACACAACATACATAACAGTACAAAAAGTAAAGCTAAAAATCCAGAGACCCAAGAATGAGATTGGGGATCTTCAAGGAGTACCTTTTGGGATAGGCATCAGGGAATCGAGCAGAAAGAAAAAGAAGAAGAAGCTCTAGAGGCGGCCATGGTGCTCATCTTTTGCCCAACCCGGTTTTCTTTTCTTTTTTTTTTTATCCCGTCAAAAGAAGTAGAGAAGGTTTTGGGTAAGAAGTTTGAACGCCTGCTATAAGGGCAGCTTCCTAAATTTTTTGTGGAATTTTACTTCAAAACTCATTTTTTCCAATTTTAACTACTATGTATTTTATGTCTCACTCTCTATTCAGTTAAAGTAATTATTTTTTTAATTCTTATTTTCACATTTTTTAACTATTCAATTATTTTCTTCTTTATATTTGAGTAATGTTATATACCATATCACTATCATACTTGCATCTCACTATATATGATGTGGCGTATTTATCACCATTTGATAATAAAGAATCATTCAACAAATGATCATTTAATGGTAGTAAATATGTTATCCATTTTTTTGATAATAGACTTTAATTTTATTCACTGAAACCGAAATTACATCTGTAACTAATTAATACAGGATAATCCATATTATCAGCCAAAACTACTCAACTGTTAGAGGCTCCCCCGCCAACAAATTTCTTTGTGACGGACATTGTCTAAACTTCTACACCTCCTCTCCTGACAGCAGTCAAAAGAGAAAGTACTTTGTCTAAGCAGAGATAAAATGACGTTTCTTCCAAAGAAGAGAGATACACCTAAGCTCCATCCCCCCAAAGAGGAGGAGTACAACCACACTCTCTCCTCCCAAGGAGGAAGAGTACTATCGCCCACCTTTCTCCAAAAGAGGAGTAGGACAAACACCCACCTTCCTCCAAAAGAGGAAATGGGACACTAGTTTATTTTTTATTTTTTTATAAAAACTAAAACAAACCAATAAAAGTAAATACAGAAACACAAAAAAAATGGAATGGTCTATAAAAACTAAAGGCCCAGCTTGCACGTGGGGGCCCAACCCGTTAGGGTTCATCTCTTCCATCTGCTGCCGCTGCCCGTCTTCATCACTGAAGATTCATCATCTGTGCAGGAAACCATCCAAAAGCACCGAACAAACCACTGCTCTCATGATAGTAGTTTTCAGGTTAGCCCACGCCGCATTCTCCACGCCACACCCTAATGAGTTTTTGCTCAGTCGCGCCCCGGTATTCTGGTCGGCCCTCGCTTCCGCACCTCTCACTTACCTCTCCCTTGATCCTGCAGCACCAAAACTACTCTAGCGGCTGACCACCATGGGAGCAGCCCTCTGTGATACAAACCCAACCACGCCACCCCTGTTTTAAGCTAAAAAACAGAGCAACTACTAAAC